>NC_083719.1:165452455-165799260 GCF_028564815.1 Eubalaena glacialis | reverse complement strand
AAGCCTAGGCAGGCTGCTTGCAGCCAGTCCACGCTCCTTTGGCTCCTGAAGCGAAGGCCTCCGGCACCTCTCCTGGCAGCCTCGCAAGCCTTTGGCCGGATCTCTAAAACTTTAGCAGGCACAGCGAGCGGTGGAAGCAAGTCCCACACACCGAAAGAGCCGTAGCTGAAAAATATTGTCGTTCCTTTGCAGCACCGTACAAGCCCTTTGCTTTTGGGGGAGAGGGCCTTTCTCTTCTCTTCTTTGGCACACAGGGAAATGCCTTCACGGTGTTCGGCCTTGATACACTCGAGTGCGTGCAGCTTCCCCTTAACTGTTGAGAGTGTACTAGTGCAGCGCTCTCGAACATGACTGTCCTTTGAACACACCAAAAGAAACTTTCCATTCGAGGAGGGAACACGCTGCACGGGAACTCTTTGTTCTCTGAGCCAAGTGGGTGCTGCCACTGCGCCTGTGTGTTTGCTGGTTCACTGGCACTCTGAGATGTTTTTGCCTCGCCATTGCGGGGCCCACGCTGTGCAGCTAACCTCACTTAGGGATCACAAGGGCCCGCATTACTTTCCAGGGGAAGACAACGCTGCCCGGATCACCCTCCAGGTGTCACTTTCTTGGCACTGAGCTACCTTCCTCGAAAGCTCTGCGTTGGTAGCCTGCTCCCAATGTGTTCCTTTGGTGACTGGACGCTCATTGTGATGCTGGTCGAGACGGCCTCTGCTTCTCTGCTCTTGGAGAAGGCTGCTTTGCGGAGACGCTCAGCGTTGCCTGCGCCAAGTTCAACCTTCTGCTGCTCTGAACTAACGACTTACCTGCCCTCGCCCCTGGCGCAAAGTGCCTAGGCACAAGGGCACGCTCTGGCCCCGATGCCCACGCTCAGTAGTCCAAAGCCTTCACAGGCTCCACGGGCGTCCTGCTTCCACTTACCCTCTGAACGCGGCTTGCTACGTGGCGGCGGCTGCAGCACTCCACAGGGTTTGCGGGCAGAACTCCTACCACTCTCCTCACATAGGCAGTCAGTCCTCCGCCGGGCTTCCCGTAGCCTTTGCAGAGAGCACTGTCTGTGGCACACCTCTTTCTTCTCCCTGCACCCTTATCTGTATTTTCGCAGCTGGGGGCAACCGGCTTCTGCTGCTGTGGACGAGGCCTGCTTACTGCTTGGCAAACGCCAGAGAGAAATGAGCGCGGCTGCAGAGGACGAGTCCAAGGAGCTCTAGGACGTCACAGTCAACCAGTGGTCTTGCCACCGAGCTCAGAGGTCTCTTCCAGTCCAGGAAAGAATGCGCCGCTTTGGCGTTCTTTCCTAGGACAAGAAACGTTCGGTGACAGTGCGTCTGTCAAGCTCGTGCTGACCGCCGCAATCTCAGAGCCTTTCCCTGCCAATCATCTCCTGGCTTCTACTTTCTGGCCGCAAGCTCACTTAAGAAGTACCCTTACCTACCCGAGGATTTCACTAAGGGACTCTATTCGGTATGCCCATCGCCTCTGCCAAGGCAACTGGGGCCAAAACATTGCAGTGGCTGCTGGATCCAACTCTCTCCGCCTCCCCGGGAGCCGCCCGAGCATATGGGCTGTTGGAGAAGGTCTTCGTTATGGTCCAGGTCACTCCCTTGATTGGCAGAAAGTCTCCCCGCTGCCAGTGAGGACTTTAGTTTGAGAGCTCACCCTGTTGAGAACGCGTTGGTGCAGCCCTCGTTTCTCCTGCGTACCGGACCCCTGCAAGTAACGGAGGCCTTTCACCGTTCAAACTCCTTCCTGGGGAAAACGCATCCTTGTGGAGCGAGGAAGCCTAGGCAGGCTGCTTGCAGCCAGTCCACGCTCCTTTGGCTCCTGAAGCGAAGGCCTCCGGCACCTCTCCTGGCAGCCTCGCAAGCCTTTGGCAGGACCTCTAAAGCTTTACCAGGCACAGCGAGCGGTGGAAGCAAGTCCCACACACCGAAAGAGCCGTAGCTGAAAAATATTGTCGTTCCTTTGCAGCACCGTACAAGCCCTTTGCTTTTGGGGGAGAGGGCCTTTCTCTTCTCTTCTTTGGCACACAGGGAAATGCCTTCACGGTGTTCGGCCTTGATACACTCGAGTGCGTGCAGCTTCCCCTTAACTGTTGAGAGTGTACTAGTGCAGCGCTCTCGAACATGACTGTCCTTTGAACACACCAAAAGAAACTTTCCATTCGAGGAGGGAACGCGCTGCACGGGAACTCTTTGTTCTCTGAGCCAAGTGGGTGCTGCCACTGCGCCTGTGTGTTTGCTGGTTCACTGGCACTCTGAGATGTTTCGGCCTCGCCATTGCGGGGCCCACGCTGTGCAGCTAACCTCACTTAGGGATCACAAGGGCCCGCATTACTTTCCAGGGGAAGACAACGCTGCCCGGATCACCCTCCAGGTGTCACTTTCTTGGCACTGAGCTACCTTCCTCGAAAGCTCTGCATTGGTAGCCTGCTCCCAATGTGTTCCTTTGGTGACTGGACGCTCTTTGTGATGCTGGTCGAGACGGCCTCTGCTTCTCTGCTCTTGGAGAAGGCTGCTTTGCGGAGACGCTCAGCGTTGCCTGCGCCAAGTTCAACCTTCTGCTGCTCTGAACTAACGACTTACCTGCCCTCGCCCCTGGCGCAAAGTGCCTAGGCACAAGGGCACGCTCTGGCCCCGATGCCCACACTCAGTAGTCCAAAGCCTTCACAGGCTCCACGGGCGTCCTGCTTCCACTTACCCTCTGAACGCGGCTTGCTACGTGGCGGCGGCTGCAGCACTCCACAGGGTTTGGGGGCAGAACTCCTACCACTCTCCTCACATAGGCAGTCAGTCCTCCGCCGGGCTTCCCGTAGCCTTTGCAGAGAGCACTGTCTGTGGCACACCTCTTTCTTCTCCCTGCAACCTTATCTGTATTTTCGCAGCTGGGGGCAACCGGCTTCTGCTGCTGTGGACGAGGCCTGCTTACTGCTTGGCAAACGCCAGAGAGAAATGAGCGCGGCTGCAGAGGACGAGTCCAAGGAGCTCTAGGACGTCACAGTCAACCAGTGGTCTTGCCACCGAGCTCAGAGGTCTCTTCCAGTCCAGGAAAGAATGCGCCGCTTTGGCGTTCTTTCCTAGGACAAGAAACGTTCGGTGACAGTGCGTCTGTCAAGCTCGTGCTGACCGCCGCAATCTCAGAGCCTTTCCCTGCCAATCATCTCCTTGCTTCTACTTTCTGGCAGCAAGCTCACTTAAGAAGTACCCTTACCTACCCGAGGATTTCACTAAGGGACTCTATTCGGTATGCCCATCGCCTCTGCCAAGGCAACTGGGGCCAAAACATTGCAGTGGCTGCTGGATCCAACTCTCTCCGCCTCCCCGGGAGCCGCCCGAGCCTATGGGCTGTTGGAGAAGGTCTTCGTTATGGTCCAGGTCACTCCCTTGATTGGCAGAAAGTCTCCCCACTGCCAGTGAGGACTTTAGTTTGAGAGCTCACCCTGTTGAGAACGCGTTGGTGCAGCCCTCGTTTCTCCTGCGTACCGGACCCCTGCAAGTAACGGAGGCCTTTCACCGTGCAAACTCCTTCCTGGCGAAGACGCATACTTGTGGAGCAAGGAAGCCTAGGCAGGCTGCTTGCAGCCAGTCCACGCTCCTTTGGCTCCTGAAGCGAAGGCTTCCGGCACCTCTCCTGGCAGCCTCGCAAGCCTTTGGCCGGACCTCTAAAACTTTAGCAGGCACAGCGAGCGGTGGAAGCAAGTCCCACACACCGAAAGAGCCGTAGCTGAAAAATATTGTCGTTCCTTTGCAGCACCGTACAAGCCCTTTGCTTTTGGGGGAGAGGGCCTTTCTCTTCTCTTCTTTGGCACACAGGGAAATGCCTTCACGGTGTTCGGCCTTGATACACTCGAGTGCGTGCAGCTTCCCCTTAACTGTTGAGAGTGTGCTAGTGCAGCGCTCTCGAACATGACTGTCCTTTGAACACACCAAAAGAAACTTTCCATTCGAGGAGGGAACGCGCTGCACGGGAACTCTTTGTTCTCTGAGCCAAGTGGGTGCTGCCACTGCGCCTGTGTGTTTGCTGGTTCACTGGCACTCTGAGATGTTTTTGCCTCGCCATTGCGGGGCCCACGCTGTGCAGCTAACCTCACTTAGGGATCACAAGGGCCCGCATTACTTTCCAGGGGAAGACAACGCTGCCCGGATCACCCTCCAGGTGTCACTTTCTTGGCACTGAGCTACCTTCCTCGAAAGCTGTGCGTTGGTAGCCTGCTCCCAATGTGTTCCTTTGGTGACTGGACGCTCTTTGAGATGCTGGTCGAGACGGCCTCTGCTTCTCTGCTCTTGGAGAAGGCTGCTTTGCGGAGACGCTCAGCGTGGCCTGCGCCAAGTTCAACCTTCTGCTGCTCTGAACTAACGACTTACCTGCCCTCGCCCCTGGCGCAAAGTGCCTAGGCACAAGGGCACGCTCTGGCCCCGATGCCCACGCTCAGTAGTCCAAAGCCTTCACAGGCTCCACGGGCGTCCTGCTTCCACTTACCCTCTGAACGCGGCTTGCTACGTGGCGGCGGCTGCAGCACTCCACAGGGTTTGGGGGCAGAACTCCTACCACTCTCCTCACATAGGCAGTCAGTCCTCCGCCGGGCTTCCCGTAGCCTTTGCAGAGAGCACTGTCTGTGGCACACCTCTTTCTTCTCCCTGCACCCTTATCTGTATTTTCGCAGCTGGGGGCAACCGGCTTCTGCTGCTGTGGACGAGGCCTGCTTACTGCTTGGCAAACGCCAGAGAGAAATGAGCGCGGCTGCAGAGGACGAGTCCAAGGAGCTCTAGGACGTCACAGTCAACCAGTGGTCTTGCCACCGAGCTCAGAGGTCTCTTCCAGTCCAGGAAAGAATGCGCCGCTTTGGCGTTCTTTCCTAGGACAAGAAACGTTCGGTGACAGTGCGTCTGTCAAGCTCGTGCTGACCGCCGCAATCTCAGAGCCTTTCCCTGCCAATCATCTCCTGGCTTCTACTTTCTGGCCGCAAGCTCACTTAAGAAGTACCCTTACCTACCCGAGGATTTCACTAAGGGACTCTATTCGGTATGCCCATCGCCTCTGCCAAGGCAACTGGGGCCAAAACATTGCAGTGGCTGCTGGATCCAACTCTCTCCGCCTCCCCGGGAGCCGCCCGAGCCTATGGGCTGTTGGAGAAGGTCTTCGTTATGGTCCAGGTCACTCCCTTGATTGGCAGAAAGTCTCACCGCTGCCAGTGAGGACTTTGGTTTGAGAGCTCACTCTGTTGAGAACGCGTTGGTGCAGCCCTCGTTTCTCCTGCGTACCGGACCCCTGCAAGTAACGGAGGCCTCTCAACGTTCAAACTCCTTCCTGGGGAAAACGCATACTTGTGGAGCGAGGAAGCCTAGGCAGGCTGCTTGCAGCCAGTCCACGCTCCTTTGGCTCCTGAAGCGAAGGCTTCCGGCATCTCTCCTGGCAGCCTCGCAAGCCTTTGGCCGGACCTCTAAAACTTTAGCAGGCACAGCGAGCGGTGGAAGCAAGTCCCACACACCGAAAGAGCCGTAGCTGAAAAGTATTGTCGTTCCTTTGCAGCACCGTACAAGCCCTTTGCTTTTGGGGGAGAGGGCCTTTCTCTTCTCTTCTTTGGCACACAGGGAAATGCCTTCACGGTGTTCGCCCTTGATACACTCGAGTGCGTGCAGCTTCCCCTTAACTGTTGAGAGTGTGCTAGTGCAGCGCTCTCGAACATGACTGTCCTTTGAACACACCAAAAGAAACTTTCCATTCGAGGAGGGAACGCGCTGCACGGGAACTCTTTGTTCTCTGAGCCAAGTGGGTGCTGCCACTGCGCCTGTGTGTTTGCTGGTTCACTGGCACTCTGAGATGTTTTTGCCTCGCCATTGCGGGGCCCACGCTGTGCAGCTAACCTCACTTAGGGATCACAAGGGCCCGCATTACTTTCCAGGGGAAGACAACGCTGCCCGGATCACCCTCCAGGTGTCACTTTCTTGGCACTGAGCTACCTTCCTCGAAAGCTCTGCGTTGGTAGCCTGCTCCCAATGTGTTCCTTTGGTGACTGGACGCTCTTTGTGATGCTGGTCGAGACGGCCTCTGCTTCTCTGCTCTTGGAGAAGGCTGCTTTGCGGAGACGCTCAGCGTGGCCTGCGCCAAGTTCAACCTTCTGCTGCTCTGAACTAACGACTTACCTGCCCTCGCCCCTGGCGCAAAGTGCCTAGGCACAAGGGCACGCTCTGGCCCCGATGCCCACGCTCAGTAGTCCAAAGCCTTCACAGGCTCCACGGGCGTCCTGCTTCCACTTACCCTCTGAACGCGGCTTGCTACGTGGCGGCGGCTGCAGCACTCCACAGAGTTTGGGGGCAGAACTCCTACCACTCTCCTCACATAGGCAGTCAGTCCTCCGCCGGTCTTCCCGTAGCCTTTGCAGAGAGCACTGTCTGTGGCACACCTCTTTCTTCTCCCTGCACCCTTATCTGTATTTTCGCAGCTGGGGGCAACCGGCTTCTGCTGCTGTGGACGAGGCCTGCTTACTGCTTGGCAAACGCCAGAGAGAAATGAGCGCGGCTGCAGAGGACGAGTCCAAGGAGCTCTAGGACGTCACAGTCAACCAGTGGTCTTGCCACCGAGCTCAGAGGTCTCTTCCAGTCCAGGAAAGAATGCGCCGCTTTGGCGTTCTTTCCTAGGACAAGAAACGTTCGGTGACAGTGCGTCTGTCAAGCTCGTGCTGACCGCCGCAATCTCAGAGCCTTTCCCTGCCAATCATCTCCTGGCTTCTACTTTCTGGCCGCAAGCTCACTTAAGAAGTACCCTTACCTACCCGAGGATTTCACTAAGGGACTCTATTCGGTATGCCCATCGCCTCTGCCAAGGCAACTGGGGCCAAAACATTGCAGTGGCTGCTGGATCCAACTCTCTCCGCCTCCCCGGGAGCCGCCCGAGCCTATGGGCTGTTGGAGAAGGTCTTCGTTATGGTCCAGGTCACTCCCTTGATTGGCAGAAAGTCTCACCGCTGCCAGTGAGGACTTTGGTTTGAGAGCTCACTCTGTTGAGAACGCGTTGGTGCAGCCCTCGTTTCTCCTGCGTACCGGACCCCTGCAAGTAACGGAGGCCTCTCAACGTTCAAACTCCTTCCTGGGGAAAACGCATACTTGTGGAGCGAGGAAGCCTAGGCAGGCTGCTTGCAGCCAGTCCACGCTCCTTTGGCTCCTGAAGCGAAGGCTTCCGGCATCTCTCCTGGCAGCCTCGCAAGCCTTTGGCCGGACCTCTAAAACTTTAGCAGGCACAGCGAGCGGTGGAAGCAAGTCCCACACACCGAAAGAGCCGTAGCTGAAAAGTATTGTCGTTCCTTTGCAGCACCGTACAAGCCCTTTGCTTTTGGGGGAGAGGGCCTTTCTCTTCTCTTCTTTGGCACACAGGGAAATGCCTTCACGGTGTTCGCCCTTGATACACTCGAGTGCGTGCAGCTTCCCCTTAACTGTTGAGAGTGTGCTAGTGCAGCGCTCTCGAACATGACTGTCCTTTGAACACACCAAAAGAAACTTTCCATTCGAGGAGGGAACGCGCTGCACGGGAACTCTTTGTTCTCTGAGCCAAGTGGGTGCTGCCACTGCGCCTGTGTGTTTGCTGGTTCACTGGCACTCTGAGATGTTTTTGCCTCGCCATTGCGGGGCCCACGCTGTGCAGCTAACCTCACTTAGGGATCACAAGGGCCCGCATTACTTTCCAGGGGAAGACAACGCTGCCCGGATCACCCTCCAGGTGTCACTTTCTTGGCACTGAGCTACCTTCCTCGAAAGCTCTGCGTTGGTAGCCTGCTCCCAATGTGTTCCTTTGGTGACTGGACGCTCTTTGTGATGCTGGTCGAGACGGCCTCTGCTTCTCTGCTCTTGGAGAAGGCTGCTTTGCGGAGACGCTCAGCGTGGCCTGCGCCAAGTTCAACCTTCTGCTGCTCTGAACTAACGACTTACCTGCCCTCGCCCCTGGCGCAAAGTGCCTAGGCACAAGGGCACGCTCTGGCCCCGATGCCCACGCTCAGTAGTCCAAAGCCTTCACAGGCTCCACGGGCGTCCTGCTTCCACTTACCCTCTGAACGCGGCTTGCTACGTGGCGGCGGCTGCAGCACTCCACAGAGTTTGGGGGCAGAACTCCTACCACTCTCCTCACATAGGCAGTCAGTCCTCCGCCGGTCTTCCCGTAGCCTTTGCAGAGAGCACTGTCTGTGGCACACCTCTTTCTTCTCCCTGCACCCTTATCTGTATTTTCGCAGCTGGGGGCAACCGGCTTCTGCTGCTGTGGACGAGGCCTGCTTACTGCTTGGCAAACGCCAGAGAGAAATGAGCGCGGCTGCAGAGGACGAGTCCAAGGAGCTCTAGGACGTCACAGTCAACCAGTGGTCTTGCCACCGAGCTCAGAGGTCTCTTCCAGTCCAGGAAAGAATGCGCCGCTTTGGCGTTCTTTCCTAGGACAAGAAACGTTCGGTGACAGTGCGTCTGTCAAGCTCGTGCTGACCGCCGCAATCTCAGAGCCTTTCCCTGCCAATCATCTCCTGGCTTCTACTTTCTGGCCGCAAGCTCACTTAAGAAGTACCCTTACCTACCCGAGGATTTCACTAAGGGACTCTATTCGGTATGCCCATCGCCTCTGCCAAGGCAACTGGGGCCAAAACATTGCAGTGGCTGCTGGATCCAACTCTCTCCGCCTCCCCGGGAGCCGCCCGAGCCTATGGGCTGTTGGAGAAGGTCTTCGTTATGGTCCAGGTCACTCCCTTGATTGGCAGAAAGTCTCACCGCTGCCAGTGAGGACTTTGGTTTGAGAGCTCACTCTGTTGAGAACGCGTTGGTGCAGCCCTCGTTTCTCCTGCGTACCGGACCCCTGCAAGTAACGGAGGCCTCTCAATGTTCAAACTCCTTCCTGGGGAAAACGCATACTTGTGGAGCGAGGAAGCCTAGGCAGGCTGCTTGCAGCCAGTCCACGCTCCTTTGGCTCCTGAAGCGAAGGCCTCCGGCACCTCTCCTGGCAGCCTCGCAAGCCTTTGGCCGGACCTCTAAAACTTTAGCAGGCACAGCGAGCGGTGGAAGCAAGTCCCACACACCGAAAGAGCCGTAGCTGAAAAATATTGTCGTTCCTTTGCAGCACCGTACAAGCCCTTTGCTTTTGGGGGAGAGGGCTTTTCTCTTCTCTTCTTTGGCACACAGGGAAATGCCTTCACGGTGTTCGGCCTTGATACACTCGAGTGCGTGCAGCTTCCCCTTAACTGTTGAGAGTGTACTAGTGCAGCGCTCTCGAACATGACTGTCCTGTGAACACACCAAAAGAAACTTTCCATTCGAGGAGGGAACACGCTGCACGGGAACTCTTTGTTCTCTGAGCCAAGTGGGTGCTGCCACTGCGCCTGTGTGTTTGCTGGTTCACTGGCACTCTGAGATGTTTTTGCCTCGCCATTGCGGGGCCCACGCTGTGCAGCTAACCTCACTTAGGGATCACAAGGGCCCGCATTACTTTCCAGGGGAAGACAACGCTGCCCGGATCACCCTCCAGGTGTCACTTTCTTGACACTGAGCTACCTTCCTCGAAAGCTCTGCGTTGGTAGCCTGCTCCCAATGTGTTCCTTTGGTGACTGGACGCTCTTTGTGATGCTGGTCGAGACGGCCTCTGCTTCTCTGCTCTTGGAGAAGGCTGCTTTGCGGAGACGCTCAGCGTTGCCTGCGCCAAGTTCAACCTTCTGCTGCTCTGAACTAACGACTTACCTGCCCTCGCCCCTGGCGCAAAGTGCCTAGGCACAAGGGCACGCTCTGGCCCCGATGCCCACGCTCAGTAGTCCAAAGCCTTCACAGGCTCCACGGGCGTCCTGCTTCCACTTACCCTCTGAACGCGGCTTGCTACGTGGCGGCGGCTGCAGCACTCCACAGAGTTTGGGGGCAGAACTCCTACCACTCTCCTCACATAGGCAGTCAGTCCTCCGCCGGTCTTCCCGTAGCCTTTGCAGAGAGCACTGTCTGTGGCACACCTCTTTCTTCTCCCTGCACCCTTATCTGTATTTTCGCAGCTGGGGGCAACCGGCTTCTGCTGCTGTGGACGAGGCCTGCTTACTGCTTGGCAAACGCCAGAGAGAAATGAGCGCGGCTGCAGAGGACGAGTCCAAGGAGCTCTAGGACGTCACAGTCAACCAGTGGTCTTGCCACCGAGCTCAGAGGTCTCTTCCAGTCCAGGAAAGAATGCGCCGCTTTGGCGTTCTTTCCTAGGACAAGAAACGTTCGGTGACAGTGCGTCTGTCAAGCTCGTGCTGACCGCCGCAATCTCAGAGCCTTTCCCTGCCAATCATCTCCTTGCTTCTGCTGTCTGGCAGCAAGCTCACTTAAGAAGTACCCTTACCTACCCGAGGATTTCACTAAGGGACTCTATTCGGTATGCCCATCGCCTCTGCCAAGGCAACTGGGGCCAAAACATTGCAGTGGCTGCTGGATCCAACTCTCTCCGCCTCCCCGGGAGCCGCCCGAGCCTATGGGCTGTTGGAGAAGGTCTTCGTTATGGTCCAGGTCACTCCCTTGATTGGCAGAAAGTCTCACCGCTGCCAGTGAGGACTTTGGTTTGAGAGCTCACTCTGTTGAGAACGCGTTGGTGCAGCCCTCGTTTCTCCTGCGTACCGGACCCCTGCAAGTAACGGAGGCCTCTCAACGTTCAAACTCCTTCCTGGGGAAAACGCATACTTGTGGAGCGAGGAAGCCTAGGCAGGCTGCTTGCAGCCAGTCCACGCTCCTTTGGCTCCTGAAGCGAAGGCTTCCGGCACCTCTCCTGGCAGCCTCGCAAGCCTTTGGCCGGACCTCTAAAACTTTAGCAGGCACAGCGAGCGGTGGAAGCAAGTCCCACACACCGAAAGAGCCGTAGCTGAAAAATATTGTCGTTCCTTTGCAGCACCGTACAAGCCCTTTGCTTTTGGGGGAGAGGGCCTTTCTCTTCTCTTCTTTGGCACACAGGGAAATGCCTTCACGGTGTTCGGCCTTGATACACTCGAGTGCGTGCAGCTTCCCCTTAACTGTTGAGAGTGTGCTAGTGCAGCGCTCTCGAACATGACTGTCCTTTGAACACACCAAAAGAAACTTTCCATTCGAGGAGGGAACGCGCTGCACGGGAACTCTTTGTTCTCTGAGCCAAGTGGGTGCTGCCACTGCGCCTGTGTGTTTGCTGGTTCACTGGCACTCTGAGATGTTTTTGCCTCGCCATTGCGGGGCCCACGCTGTGCAGCTAACCTCACTTAGGGATCACAAGGGCCCGCATTACTTTCCAGGGGAAGACAACGCTGCCCGGATCACCCTCCAGGTGTCACTTTCTTGGCACTGAGCTACCTTCCTCGAAAGCTCTGCGTTGGTAGCCTGCTCCCAATGTGTTCCTTTGGTGACTGGACGCTCTTTGAGATGCTGGTCGAGACGGCCTCTGCTTCTCTGCTCTTGGAGAAGGCTGCTTTGCGGAGACGCTCAGCGTGGCCTGCGCCAAGTTAAACCTTCTGCTGCTCTGAACTAACGACTTACCTGCCCTCGCCCCTGGCGCAAAGTGCCTAGGCACAAGGGCACGCTCTGGCCCCGATGCCCACGCTCAGTAGTCCAAAGCCTTCACAGGCTCCACGGGCGTCCTGCTTCCACTTACCCTCTGAACGCGGCTTGCTACGTGGCGGCGGCTGCAGCACTCCACAGGGTTTGGGGGCAGAACTCCTACCACTCTCCTCACATAGGCAGTCAGTCCTCCGCCCGGCTTCCCGTAGCCTTTGCAGAGAGCACTGTCTGTGGCACACCTCTTTCTTCTCCCTGCACCCTTATCTGTATTTTCGCAGCTGGGGGCAACCGGCTTCTGCTGCTGTGGACGAGGCCTGCTTACTGCTTGGCAAACGCCAGAGAGAAATGAGCGCGGCTGCAGAGGACGAGTCCAAGGAGCTCTAGGACGTCACAGTCAACCAGTGGTCTTGCCACCGAGCTCAGAGGTCTCTTCCAGTCCAGGAAAGAATGCGCCGCTTTGGCGTTCTTTCCTAGGACAAGAAACGTTCGGTGACAGTGCGTCTGTCAAGCTCGTGCTGACCGCCGCAATCTCAGAGCCTTTCCCTGCCAATCATCTCCTGGCTTCTACTTTCTGGCCGCAAGCTCACTTAAGAAGTACCCTTACCTACCCGAGGATTTCACTAAGGGACTCTATTCGGTATGCCCATCGCCTCTGCCAAGGCAACTGGGGCCAAAACATTGCAGTGGCTGCTGGATCCAACTCTCTCCGCCTCCCCGGGAGCCGCCCGAGCCTATGGGCTGTTGGAGAAGGTCTTCGTTATGGTCCAGGTCACTCCCTTGATTGGCAGAAAGTCTCACCGCTGCCAGTGAGGACTTTAGTTTGAGAGCTCACTCTGTTGAGAACGCGTTGGTGCAGCCCTCGTTTCTCCTGCGTACCGGACCCCTGCAAGTAACGGAGGCCTTTCAACGTTCAAACTCCTTCCTGGGGAAAACGCATACTTGTGGAGCGAGGAAGCCTAGGCAGGCTGCTTGCAGCCAGTCCACGCTCCTTTGGCTCCTGAAGCGAAGGCTTCCGGCACCTCTCCTGGCAGCCTCGCAAGCCTTTGGCCGGACCTCTAAAACTTTAGCAGGCACAGCGAGCGGTGGAAGCAAGTCCCACACACCGAAAGAGCCGTAGCTGAAAAATATTGTCGTTCCTTTGCAGCACCGTACAAGCCCTTTGCTTTTGGGGGAGAGGGCCTTTCTCTTCTCTTCTTTGGCACACAGGGAAATGCCTTCACGGTGTTCGGCCTTGATACACTCGAGTGCGTGCAGCTTCCCCTTAACTGTTGAGAGTGTACTAGTGCAGCGCTCTCGAACATGACTGTCCTTTGAACACACCAAAAGAAACTTTCCATTCGAGGAGGGAACACGCTGCACGGGAACTCTTTGTTCTCTGAGCCAAGTGGGTGCTGCCACTGCGCCTGTGTGTTTGCTGGTTAACTGGCACTCTGAGATGTTTTTGCCTCGCCATTGCGGGGCCCACGCTGTGCAGCTAACCTCACTTAGGGATCACAAGGGCCCGCATTACTTTCCAGGGGAAGACAACGCTGCCCGGATCACCCTCCAGGTGTCACTTTCTTGACACTGAGCTACCTTCCTCGAAAGCTCTGCGTTGGTAGCCTGCTCCCAATGTGTTCCTTTGGTGACTGGACGCTCTTTGTGATGCTGGTCGAGACGGCCTCTGCTTCTCTGCTCTTGGAGAAGGCTGCTTTGCGGAGACGCTCAGCGTTGCCTGCGCCAAGTTCAACCTTCTGCTGCTCTGAACTAACGACTTACCTGCCCTCGCCCCTGGCGCAAAGTGCCTAGGCACAAGGGCACGCTCTGGCCCCGATGCCCACGCTCAGTAGTCCAAAGCCTTCACAGGCTCCACGGGCGTCCTGCTTCCACTTACCCTCTGAACGCGGCTTGCTACGTGGCGGCGGCTGCAGCACTCCACAGGGTTTGGGGGCAGAACTCCTACCACTCTCCTCACATAGGCAGTCAGTCCTCCGCCGGGCTTCCCGTAGCCTTTGCAGAGAGCACTGTCTGTGGCACACCTCTTTCTTCTCCCTGCACCCTTATCTGTATTTTCGCAGCTGGGGGCAACCGGCTTCTGCTGCTGTGGACGAGGCCTGCTTACTGCTTGGCAAACGCCAGAGAGAAATGAGCACGGCTGCAGAGGACGAGTCCAAGGAGCTCTAGGACGTCACAGTCAACCAGTGGTCTTGCCACCGAGCTCAGAGGTCTCTTCCAGTCCAGGAAAGAATGCGCCGCTTTGGCGTTCTTTCCTAGGACAAGAAACGTTCGGTGACAGTGCGTCTGTCAAGCTCGTGCTGACCGCCGCAATCTCAGAGCCTTTCCCTGCCAATCATCTCCTGGCTTCTACTTTCTGGCCGCAAGCTCACTTAAGAAGTACCCTTACCTACCCGAGGATTTCACTAAGGGACTCTATTCGGTATGCCCATCGCCTCTGCCAAGGCAACTGGGGCCAAAACATTGCAGTGGCTGCTGGATCCAACTCTCTCCGCCTCCCCGGGAGCCGCCCGAGCCTATGGGCTGTTGGAGAAGGTCTTCGTTATGGTCCAGGTCACTCCCTTGATTGGCAGAAAGTCTCACCGCTGCCAGTGAGGACTTTAGTTTGAGAGCTCACTCTGTTGAGAACGCGTTGGTGCAGCCCTCGTTTCTCCTGCGTACCGGACCCCTGCAAGTAACGGAGGCCTTTCAACGTTCAAACTCCTTCCTGGGGAAAACGCATACTTGTGGAGCGAGGAAGCCTAGGCAGGCTGCTTGCAGCCAGTCCACGCTCCTTTGGCTCCTGAAGCGAAGGCCTCCGGCACCTCTCCTGGCAGCCTCGCAAGCCTTTGGCCGGACCTCTAAAACTTTAGCAGGCACAGCGAGCGGTGGAAGCAAGTCCCACACACCGAAAGAGCCGTAGCTGAAAAATATTGTCGTTCCTTTGCAGCACCGTACAAGCCCTTTGCTTTTGGGGGAGAGGGCCTTTCTCTTCTCTTCTTTGGCACACAGGGAAATGCCTTCACGGTGTTCGGCCTTGATACACTCGAGTGCGTGCAGCTTCCCCTTAACTGTTGAGAGTGTACTAGTGCAGCGCTCTGGAACATGACTGTCCTTTGAACACACCAAAAGAAACTTTCCATTCGAGGAGGGAACACGCTGCACGGGAACTCTTTGTTCTCTGAGCCAAGTGGGTGCTGCCACTGCGCCTGTGTGTTTGCTGGTTCACTGGCACTCTGAGATGTTTTTGCCTCGCCATTGCGGGGCCCACGCTGTGCAGCTAACCTCACTTAGGGATCACAAGGGCCCGCATTACTTTCCAGGGGAAGACAACGCTGCCCGGATCACCCTCCAGGTGTCACTTTCTTGGCACTGAGCTACCTTCCTCGAAAGCTCTGCGTTGGTAGCCTGCTCCCAATGTGTTCCTTTGGTGACTGGACGCTCTTTGTGATGCTGGTCGAGACGGCCTCTGCTTCTCTGCTCTTGGAGAAGGCTGCTTTGCGGAGACGCTCAGCGTTGCCTGCGCCAAGTTCAACCTTCTGCTGCTCTGAACTAACGACTTACCTGCCCTCGCCCCTGGCGCAAAGTGCCTAGGCACAAGGGCACGCTCTGGCCCCGATGCCCACGCTCAGTAGTCCAAAGCCTTCACAGGCTCCACGGGCGTCCTGCTTCCACTTACCCTCTGAACGCGGCTTGCTACGTGGCGGCGGCTGCAGCACTCCACAGGGTTTGCGGGCAGAACTCCTACCACTCTCCTCACATAGGCAGTCAGTCCTCCGCCGGGCTTCCCGTAGCCTTTGCAGAGAGCACTGTCTGTGGCACACCTCTTTCTTCTCCCTGCACCCTTATCTGTATTTTCGCAGCTGGGGGCAACCGGCTTCTGCTGCTGTGGACGAGGCCTGCTTACTGCTTGGCAAACGCCAGAGAGAAATGAGCGCGGCTGCAGAGGACGAGTCCAAGGAGCTCTAGGACGTCACAGTCAACCAGTGGTCTTGCCACCGAGCTCAGAGGTCTCTTCCAGTCCAGGAAAGAATGCGCCGCTTTGGCGTTCTTTCCTAGGACAAGAAACGTTCGGTGACAGTGCGTCTGTCAAGCTCGTGCTGACCGCCGCAATCTCAGAGCCTTTCCCTGCCAATCATCTCCTGGCTTCTACTTTCTGGCCGCAAGCTCACTTAAGAAGTACCCTTACCTACCCGAGGATTTCACTAAGGGACTCTATTCGGTATGCCCATCGCCTCTGCCAAGGCAACTGGGGCCAAAACATTGCAGTGGCTGCTGGATCCAACTCTCTCCGCCTCCCCGGGAGCCGCCCGAGCCTATGGGCTGTTGGAGAAGGTCTTCGTTATGGTCCAGGTCACTCCCTTGATTGGCAGAAAGTCTCCCCGCTGCCAGTGAGGACTTTAGTTTGAGAGCTCACCCTGTTGAGAACGCGTTGGTGCAGCCCTCGTTTCTCCTGCGTACCGGACCCCTGCAAGTAACGGAGGCCTTTCACCGTTCAAACTCCTTCCTGGGGAAAACGCATCCTTGTGGAGCGAGGAAGCCTAGGCAGGCTGCTTGCAGCCAGTCCACGCTCCTTTGGCTCCTGAAGCGAAGGCCTCCGGCACCTCTCCTGGCAGCCTCGCAAGCCTTTGGCAGGACCTCTAAAGCTTTACCAGGCACAGCGAGCGGTGGAAGCAAGTCCCACACACCGAAAGAGCCGTAGCTGAAAAATATTGTCGTTCCTTTGCAGCACCGTACAGGCCCTTTGCTTTTGGGGGAGAGGGCCTTTCTCTTCTCTTCTTTGGCACACAGGGAAATGCCTTCACGGTGTTCGGCCTTGATACACTCGAGTGCGTGCAGCTTCCCCTTAACTGTTGAGAGTGTGCTAGTGCAGCGCTCTCGAACATGACTGTCCTTTGAACACACCAAAAGAAACTTTCCATTCGAGGAGGGAACACGCTGCACGGGAACTCTTTGTTCTCTGAGCCAAGTGGGTGCTGCCACTGCGCCTGTGTGTTTGCTGGTTCACTGGCACTCTGAGATGTTTCGGCCTCGCCATTGCGGGGCCCACGCTGTGCAGCTAACCTCACTTAGGGATCACAAGGGCCCGCATTACTTTCCAGGGGAAGACAACGCTGCCCGGATCACCCTCCAGGTGTCACTTTTTTGACACTGAGCTACCTTCCTCGAAAGCTCTGCGTTGGTAGCCTGCTCCCAATGTGTTCCTTTGGTGACTGGACGCTCTTTGTGATGCTGGTCGAGACGGCCTCTGCTTCTCTGCTCTTGGAGAAGGCTGCTTTGCGGAGACGCTCAGCGTTGCCTGCGCCAAGTTCAACCTTCTGCTGCTCTGAACTAACGACTTACCTGCCCTCGCCCCTGGCGCAAAGTGCCTAGGCACAAGGGCACGCTCTGGCCCCGATGCCCACGCTCAGTAGTCCAAAGCCTTCACAGGCTCCACGGGCGTCCTGCTTCCACTTACCCTCTGAACGCGGCTTGCTACGTGGCGGCGGCTGCAGCACTCCACAGGGTTTGGGGGCAGAACTCCTACCACTCTCCTCACATAGGCAGTCAGTCCTCCGCCGGGCTTCCCGTAGCCTTTGCAGAGAGCACTGTCTGTGGCACACCTCTTTCTTCTCCCTGCACCCTTATCTGTATTTTCGCAGCTGGGGGCAACCGGCTTCTGCTGCTGTGGACGAGGCCTGCTTACTGCTTGGCAAACGCCAGAGAGAAATGAGCACGGCTGCAGAGGACGAGTCCAAGGAGCTCTAGGACGTCACAGTCAACCAGTGGTCTTGCCACCGAGCTCAGAGGTCTCTTCCAGTCCAGGAAAGAATGCGCCGCTTTGGCGTTCTTTCCTAGGACAAGAAACGTTCGGTGACAGTGCGTCTGTCAAGCTCGTGCTGACCGCCGCAATCTCAGAGCCTTTCCCTGCCAATCATCTCCTGGCTTCTACTTTCTGGCCGCAAGCTCACTTAAGAAGTACCCTTACCTACCCGAGGATTTCACTAAGGGACTCTATTCGGTATGCCCATCGCCTCTGCCAAGGCAACTGGGGCCAAAACATTGCAGTGGCTGCTGGATCCAACTCTCTCCGCCTCCCCGGGAGCCGCCCGAGCCTATGGGCTGTTGGAGAAGGTCTTCGTTATGGTCCAGGTCACTCCCTTGATTGGCAGAAAGTCTCCCCGCTGCCAGTGAGGACTTTAGTTTGAGAGCTCACCCTGTTGAGAACGCGTTGGTGCAGCCCTCGTTTCTCCTGCGTACCGGACCCCTGCAAGTAACGGAGGCCTTTCACCATTCAAACTCCTTCCTGGGGAAAACGCATCCTTGTGGAGCGAGGAAGCCTAGGCAGGCTGCTTGCAGCCAGTCCACGCTCCTTTGGCTCCTGAAGCGAAGGCCTCCGGCACCTCTCCTGGCAGCCTCGCAAGCCTTTGGCAGGACCTCTAAAGCTTTACCAGGCACAGCGAGCGGTGGAAGCAAGTCCCACACACCGAAAGAGCCGTAGCTGAAAAATATTGTCGTTCCTTTGCAGCACCGTACAGGCCCTTTGCTTTTGGGGGAGAGGGCCTTTCTCTTCTCTTCTTTGGCACACAGGGAAATGCCTTCACGGTGTTCGGCCTTGATACACTCGAGTGCGTGCAGCTTCCCCTTAACTGTTGAGAGTGTGCTAGTGCAGCGCTCTCGAACATGACTGTCCTTTGAACACACCAAAAGAAACTTTCCATTCGAGGAGGGAACACGCTGCACGGGAACTCTTTGTTCTCTGAGCCAAGTGGGTGCTGCCACTGCGCCTGTGTGTTTGCTGGTTCACTGGCACTCTGAGATGTTTTTGCCTCGCCATTGCGGGGCCCACGCTGTGCAGCTAACCTCACTTAGGGATCACAAGGGCCCGCATTACTTTCCAGGGGAAGACAACGCTGCCCGGATCACCCTCCAGGTGTCACTTTCTTGACACTGAGCTACCTTCCTCGAAAGCTCTGCGTTGGTAGCCTGCTCCCAATGTGTTCCTTTGGTGACTGGACGCTCTTTGTGATGCTGGTCGAGACGGCCTCTGCTTCTCTGCTCTTGGAGAAGGCTGCTTTGCGGAGACGCTCAGCGTTGCCTGCGCCAAGTTCAACCTTCTGCTGCTCTGAACTAACGACTTACCTGCCCTCGCCCCTGGCGCAAAGTGCCTAGGCACAAGGGCACGCTCTGGCCCCGATGCCCACGCTCAGTAGTCCAAAGCCTTCACAGGCTCCACGGGCGTCCTGCTTCCACTTACCCTCTGAACGCGGCTTGCTACGTGGCGGCGGCTGCAGCACTCCACAGGGTTTGGGGGCAGAACTCCTACCACTCTCCTCACATAGGCAGTCAGTCCTCCGCCGGGCTTCCCGTAGCCTTTGCAGAGAGCACTGTCTGTGGCACACCTCTTTCTTCTCCCTGCACCCTTATCTGTATTTTCGCAGCTGGGGGCAACCGGCTTCTGCTGCTGTGGACGAGGCCTGCTTACTGCTTGGCAAACGCCAGAGAGAAATGAGCACGGCTGCAGAGGACGAGTCCAAGGAGCTCTAGGACGTCACAGTCAACCAGTGGTCTTGCCACCGAGCTCAGAGGTCTCTTCCAGTCCAGGAAAGAATGCGCCGCTTTGGCGTTCTTTCCTAGGACAAGAAACGTTCGGTGACAGTGCGTCTGTCAAGCTCGTGCTGACCGCCGCAATCTCAGAGCCTTTCCCTGCCAATCATCTCCTGGCTTCTACTTTCTGGCCGCAAGCTCACTTAAGAAGTACCCTTACCTACCCGAGGATTTCACTAAGGGACTCTATTCGGTATGCCCATCGCCTCTGCCAAGGCAACTGGGGCCAAAACATTGCAGTGGCTGCTGGATCCAACTCTCTCCGCCTCCCCGGGAGCCGCCCGAGCCTATGGGCTGTTGGAGAAGGTCTTCGTTATGGTCCAGGTCACTCCCTTGATTGGCAGAAAGTCTCACCGCTGCCAGTGAGGACTTTAGTTTGAGAGCTCACTCTGTTGAGAACGCGTTGGTGCAGCCCTCGTTTCTCCTGCGTACCGGACCCCTGCAAGTAACGGAGGCCTTTCAACGTTCAAACTCCTTCCTGGGGAAAACGCATACTTGTGGAGCGAGGAAGCCTAGGCAGGCTGCTTGCAGCCAGTCCACGCTCCTTTGGCTCCTGAAGCGAAGGCCTCCGGCACCTCTCCTGGCAGCCTCGCAAGCCTTTGGCCGGACCTCTAAAACTTTAGCAGGCACAGCGAGCGGTGGAAGCAAGTCCCACACACCGAAAGAGCCGTAGCTGAAAAATATTGTCGTTCCTTTGCAGCACCGTACAAGCCCTTTGCTTTTGGGGGAGAGGGCCTTTCTCTTCTCTTCTTTGGCACACAGGGAAATGCCTTCACGGTGTTCGGCCTTGATACACTCGAGTGCGTGCAGCTTCCCCTTAACTGTTGAGAGTGTACTAGTGCAGCGCTCTGGAACATGACTGTCCTTTGAACACACCAAAAGAAACTTTCCATTCGAGGAGGGAACACGCTGCACGGGAACTCTTTGTTCTCTGAGCCAAGTGGGTGCTGCCACTGCGCCTGTGTGTTTGCTGGTTCACTGGCACTCTGAGATGTTTTTGCCTCGCCATTGCGGGGCCCACGCTGTGCAGCTAACCTCACTTAGGGATCACAAGGGCCCGCATTACTTTCCAGGGGAAGACAACGCTGCCCGGATCACCCTCCAGGTGTCACTTTCTTGGCACTGAGCTACCTTCCTCGAAAGCTCTGCGTTGGTAGCCTGCTCCCAATGTGTTCCTTTGGTGACTGGACGCTCTTTGTGATGCTGGTCGAGACGGCCTCTGCTTCTCTGCTCTTGGAGAAGGCTGCTTTGCGGAGACGCTCAGCGTTGCCTGCGCCAAGTTCAACCTTCTGCTGCTCTGAACTAACGACTTACCTGCCCTCGCCCCTGGCGCAAAGTGCCTAGGCACAAGGGCACGCTCTGGCCCCGATGCCCACGCTCAGTAGTCCAAAGCCTTCACAGGCTCCACGGGCGTCCTGCTTCCACTTACCCTCTGAACGCGGCTTGCTACGTGGCGGCGGCTGCAGCACTCCACAGGGTTTGCGGGCAGAACTCCTACCACTCTCCTCACATAGGCAGTCAGTCCTCCGCCGGGCTTCCCGTAGCCTTTGCAGAGAGCACTGTCTGTGGCACACCTCTTTCTTCTCCCTGCACCCTTATCTGTATTTTCGCAGCTGGGGGCAACCGGCTTCTGCTGCTGTGGACGAGGCCTGCTTACTGCTTGGCAAACGCCAGAGAGAAATGAGCGCGGCTGCAGAGGACGAGTCCAAGGAGCTCTAGGACGTCACAGTCAACCAGTGGTCTTGCCACCGAGCTCAGAGGTCTCTTCCAGTCCAGGAAAGAATGCGCCGCTTTGGCGTTCTTTCCTAGGACAAGAAACGTTCGGTGACAGTGCGTCTGTCAAGCTCGTGCTGACCGCCGCAATCTCAGAGCCTTTCCCTGCCAATCATCTCCTGGCTTCTACTTTCTGGCCGCAAGCTCACTTAAGAAGTACCCTTACCTACCCGAGGATTTCACTAAGGGACTCTATTCGGTATGCCCATCGCCTCTGCCAAGGCAACTGGGGCCAAAACATTGCAGTGGCTGCTGGATCCAACTCTCTCCGCCTCCCCGGGAGCCGCCCGAGCCTATGGGCTGTTGGAGAAGGTCTTCGTTATGGTCCAGGTCACTCCCTTGATTGGCAGAAAGTCTCCCCGCTGCCAGTGAGGACTTTAGTTTGAGAGCTCACCCTGTTGAGAACGCGTTGGTGCAGCCCTCGTTTCTCCTGCGTACCGGACCCCTGCAAGTAACGGAGGCCTTTCACCGTTCAAACTCCTTCCTGGGGAAAACGCATCCTTGTGGAGCGAGGAAGCCTAGGCAGGCTGCTTGCAGCCAGTCCACGCTCCTTTGGCTCCTGAAGCGAAGGCCTCCGGCACCTCTCCTGGCAGCCTCGCAAGCCTTTGGCAGGACCTCTAAAGCTTTACCAGGCACAGCGAGCGGTGGAAGCAAGTCCCACACACCGAAAGAGCCGTAGCTGAAAAATATTGTCGTTCCTTTGCAGCACCGTACAGGCCCTTTGCTTTTGGGGGAGAGGGCCTTTCTCTTCTCTTCTTTGGCACACAGGGAAATGCCTTCACGGTGTTCTGCCTTGATACACTCGAGTGCGTGCAGCTTCCCCTTAACTGTTGAGAGTGTGCTAGTGCAGCGCTCTCGAACATGACTGTCCTTTGAACACACCAAAAGAAACTTTCCATTCGAGGAGGGAACGCGCTGCACGGGAACTCTTTGTTCTCTGAGCCAAGTGGGTGCTGCCACTGCGCCTGTGTGTTTGCTGGTTCACTGGCACTCTGAGATGTTTCGGCCTCGCCATTGCGGGGCCCACGCTGTGCAGCTAACCTCACTTAGGGATCACAAGGGCCCGCATTACTTTCCAGGGGAAGACAACGCTGCCCGGATCACCCTCCAGGTGTCACTTTCTTGGCACTGAGCTACCTTCCTCGAAAGCTCTGCATTGGTAGCCTGCTCCCAATGTGTTCCTTTGGTGACTGGACGCTCTTTGTGATGCTGGTCGAGACGGCCTCTGCTTCTCTGCTCTTGGAGAAGGCTGCTTTGCGGAGACGCTCAGCGTGGCCTGCGCCAAGTTCAACCTTCTGCTGCTCTGAACTAACGACTTACCTGCCCTCGCCCCTGGCGCAAAGTGCCTAGGCACAAGGGCACGCTCTGGCCCCGATGCCCACGCTCAGTAGTCCAAAGCCTTCACAGGCTCCACGGGCGTCCTGCTTCCACTTACCCTCTGAACGCGGCTTGCTACGTGGCGGCGGCTGCAGCACTCCACAGGGTTTGGGGGCAGAACTCCTACCACTCTCCTCACATAGGCAGTGAGTCCTCCGCCGGGCTTCCCGTAGCCTTTGCAGAGAGCACTGTCTGTGGCACACCTCTTTCTTCTCCCTGCACCCTTATCTGTATTTTCGCAGCTGGGGGCAACCGGCTTCTGCTGCTGTGGACGAGGCCTGCTTACTGCTTGGCAAACGCCAGAGAGAAATGAGCGCGGCTGCAGAGGACGAGTCCAAGGAGCTCTAGGACGTCACAGTCAACCAGTGGTCTTGCCACCGAGCTCAGAGGTCTCTTCCAGTCCAGGAAAGAATGCGCCGCTTTGGCGTTCTTTCCTAGGACAAGAAACGTTCGGTGACAGTGCGTCTGTCAAGCTCGTGCTGACCGCCGCAATCTCAGAGCCTTTCCCTGCCAATCATCTCCTTGCTTCTACTTTCTGGCAGCAAGCTCACTTAAGAAGTACCCTTACCTACCCGAGGATTTCACTAAGGGACTCTATTCGGTATGCCCATCGCCTCTGCCAAGGCAACTGGGGCCAAAACATTGCAGTGGCTGCTGGATCCAACTCTCTCCGCCTCCCCGGGAGCCGCCCGAGCCTATGGGCTGTTGGAGAAGGTCTTCGTTATGGTCCAGGTCACTCCCTTGATTGGCAGAAAGTCTCCCCGCTGCCAGTGAGGACTTTAGTTTGAGAGCTCACCCTGTTGAGAACGCGTTGGTGCAGCCCTCGTTTCTCCTGCGTACCGGACCCCTGCAAGTAACGGAGGCCTTTCACCGTGCAAACTCCTTCCTGGCGAAGACGCATACTTGTGGAGCGAGGAAGCCTAGGCAGGCTGCTTGCAGCCAGTCCACGCTCCTTTGGATCCTGAAGCGAAGGCTTCCGGCACCTCTCCTGGCAGCCTCGCAAGCCTTTGGCCGGACCTCTAAAACTTTAGCAGGCACAGCGAGCGGTGGAAGCAAGTCCCACACACCGAAAGAGCCGTAGCTGAAAAATATTGTCGTTCCTTTGCAGCACCGTACAAGCCCTTTGCTTTTGGGGGAGAGGGCCTTTCTCTTCTCTTCTTTGGCACACAGAGAAATGCCTTCACGGTGTTCGGCCTTGATACACTCGAGTGCGTGCAGCTTCCCCTTAACTGTTGAGAGTGTACTAGTGCAGCGCTCTCGAACATGACTGTCCTTTGAACACACCAAAAGAAACTTTCCATTCGAGGAGGGAACGCGCTGCACGGGAACTCTTTGTTCTCTGAGCCAAGTGGGTGCTGCCACTGCGCCTGTGTGTTTGCTGGTTCACTGGCACTCTGAGATGTTTCGGCCTCGCCATTGCGGGGCCCACGCTGTGCAGCTAACCTCACTTAGGGATCACAAGGGCCCGCATTACTTTCCAGGGGAAGACAACGCTGCCCGGATCACCCTCCAGGTGTCACTTTCTTGGCACTGAGCTACCTTCCTCGAAAGCTCTGCATTGGTAGCCTGCTCCCAATGTGTTCCTTTGGTGACTGGACGCTCTTTGTGATGCTGGTCGAGACGGCCTCTGCTTCTCTGCTCTTGGAGAAGGCTGCTTTGCGGAGACGCTCAGCGTGGCCTGCGCCAAGTTCAACCTTCTGCTGCTCTGAACTAACGACTTACCTGCCCTCGCCCCTGGCGCAAAGTGCCTAGGCACAAGGGCACGCTCTGGCCCCGATGCCCACACTCAGTAGTCCAAAGCCTTCACAGGCTCCACGGGCGTCCTGCTTCCACTTACCCTCTGAACGCGGCTTGCTACGTGGCGGCGGCTGCAGCACTCCACAGGGTTTGGGGGCAGAACTCCTACCACTCTCCTCACATAGGCAGTCAGTCCTCCGCCGGGCTTCCCGTAGCCTTTGCAGAGAGCACTGTCTGTGGCACACCTCTTTCTTCTCCCTGCACCCTTATCTGTATTTTCGCAGCTGGGGGCAACCGGCTTCTGCTGCTGTGGACGAGGCCTGCTTACTGCTTGGCAAACGCCAGAGAGAAATGAGCGCGGCTGCAGAGGACGAGTCCAAGGAGCTCTAGGACGTCACAGTCAACCAGTGGTCTTGCCACCGAGCTCAGAGGTCTCTTCCAGTCCAGGAAAGAATGCGCCGCTTTGGCGTTCTTTCCTAGGACAAGAAACGTTCGGTGACAGTGCGTCTGTCAAGCTCGTGCTGACTGCCGCAATCTCAGAGCCTTTCCCTGCCAATCATCTCCTGGCTTCTACTTTCTGGCAGCAAGCTCACTTAAGAAGTACCCTTACCTACCCGAGGATTTCACAAAGGGACTCTATTCGGTATGCCCATCGCCTCTGCCAAGGCAACTGGGGCCAAAACATTGCAGTGGCTGCTGGATCCAACTCTCTCCGCCTCCCCGGGAGCCGCCCGAGCCTATGGGCTGTTGGAGAAGGTCTTCGTTATGGTCCAGGTCACTCCCTTGATTGGCAGAAAGTCTCCCCGCTGCCAGTGAGGACTTTAGTTTGAGAGCTCACCCTGTTGAGAACGCGTTGGTGCAGCCCTCGTTTCTCCTGCGTACCGGACCCCTGCAAGTAACGGAGGCCTTTCACCGTGCAAACTCCTTCCTGGGGAAGACGCATACTTGTGGAGCGAGGAAGCCTAGGCAGGCTGCTTGCAGCCAGTCCACGCTCCTTTGGCTCCTGAAGCGAAGGCCTCCGGCACATCTCCTGGCAGCCTCGCAAGCCTTTGGCCGGACCTCTAAAACTTTAGCAGGCACAGCGAGCGGTGGAAGCAAGTCCCACACACCGAAAGAGCCGTAGCTGAAAAATATTGTCGTTCCTTTGCAGCACCGTACAAGCCCTTTGCTTTTGGGGGAGAGGGCCTTTCTCTTCTCTTCTTTGGCACACAGGGAAATGCCTTCACGGTGTTCGGCCTTGATACACTCGAGTGCGTGCAGCTTCCCCTTAACTGTTGAGAGTGTACTAGTGCAGCGCTCTCGAACATGACTGTCCTTTGAACACACCAAAAGAAACTTTCCATTCGAGGAGGGAACGCGCTGCACGGGAACTCTTTGTTCTCTGAGCCAAGTGGGTGCTGCCACTGCGCCTGTGTGTTTGCTGGTTCACTGGCACTCTGAGATGTTTCGGCCTCGCCATTGCGGGGCCCACGCTGTGCAGCTAACCTCACTTAGGGATCACAAGGGCCCGCATTACTTTCCAGGGGAAGACAACGCTGCCCGGATCACCCTCCAGGTGTCACTTTCTTGGCACTGAGCTACCTTCCTCGAAAGCTCTGCATTGGTAGCCTGCTCCCAATGTGTTCCTTTGGTGACTGGACGCTCTTTGTGATGCTGGTCGAGACGGCCTCTGCTTCTCTGCTCTTGGAGAAGGCTGCTTTGCGGAGACGCTCAGCGTGGCCTGCGCCAAGTTCAACCTTCTGCTGCTCTGAACTAACGACTTACCTGCCCTCGCCCCTGGCGCAAAGTGCCTAGGCACAAGGGCACGCTCTGGCCCCGATGCCCACGCTCAGTAGTCCAAAGCCTTCACAGGCTCCACGGGCGTCCTGCTTCCACTTACCCTCTGAACGCGGCTTGCTACGTGGCGGCGGCTGCAGCACTCCACAGGGTTTGGGGGCAGAACTCCTACCACTCTCCTCACATAGGCAGTCAGTCCTCCGCCGGGCTTCCCGTAGCCTTTGCAGAGAGCACTGTCTGTGGCACACCTCTTTCTTCTCCCTGCACCCTTATCTGTATTTTCGCAGCTGGGGGCAACCGGCTTCTGCTGCTGTGGACGAGGCCTGCTTACTGCTTGGCAAACGCCAGAGAGAAATGAGCACGGCTGCAGAGGACGAGTCCAAGGAGCTCTAGGACGTCACAGTCAACCAGTGGTCTTGCCACCGAGCTCAGAGGTCTCTTCCAGTCCAGGAAAGAATGCGCCGCTTTGGCGTTCTTTCCTAGGACAAGAAACGTTCGGTGACAGTGCGTCTGTCAAGCTCGTGCTGACCGCCGCAATCTCAGAGCCTTTCCCTGCCAATCATCTCCTGGCTTCTACTTTCTGGCCGCAAGCTCACTTAAGAAGTACCCTTACCTACCCGAGGATTTCACTAAGGGACTCTATTCGGTATGCCCATCGCCTCTGCCAAGGCAACTGGGGCCAAAACATTGCAGTGGCTGCTGGATCCAACTCTCTCCGCCTCCCCGGGAGCCGCCCGAGCCTATGGGCTGTTGGAGAAGGTCTTCGTTATGGTCCAGGTCACTCCCTTGATTGGCAGAAAGTCTCACCGCTGCCAGTGAGGACTTTAGTTTGAGAGCTCACTCTGTTGAGAACGCGTTGGTGCAGCCCTCGTTTCTCCTGCGTACCGGACCCCTGCAAGTAACGGAGGCCTTTCAACGTTCAAACTCCTTCCTGGGGAAAACGCATACTTGTGGAGCGAGGAAGCCTAGGCAGGCTGCTTGCAGCCAGTCCACGCTCCTTTGGCTCCTGAAGCGAAGGCCTCCGGCACCTCTCCTGGCAGCCTCGCAAGCCTTTGGCCGGACCTCTAAAACTTTAGCAGGCACAGCGAGCGGTGGAAGCAAGTCCCACACACCGAAAGAGCTGTAGCTGAAAAATATTGTCGTTCCTTTGCAGCACCGTACAAGCCCTTTGCTTTTGGGGGAGAGGGCCTTTCTCTTCTCTTCTTTGGCACACAGGGAAATGCCTTCACGGTGTTCGGCCTTGATACACTCGAGTGCGTGCAGCTTCCCCTTAACTGTTGAGAGTGTACTAGTGCAGCGCTCTCGAACATGACTGTCCTTTGAACACACCAAAAGAAACTTTCCATTCGAGGAGGGAACACGCTGCACGGGAACTCTTTGTTCTCTGAGCCAAGTGGGTGCTGCCACTGCGCCTGTGTGTTTGCTGGTTCACTGGCACTCTGAGATGTTTTTGCCTCGCCATTGCGGGGCCCACGCTGTGCAGCTAACCTCACTTAGGGATCACAAGGGCCCGCATTACTTTCCAGGGGAAGACAACGCTGCCCGGATCACCCTCCAGGTGTCACTTTCTTGGCACTGAGCTACCTTCCTCGAAAGCTCTGCGTTGGTAGCCTGCTCCCAATGTGTTCCTTTGGTGACTGGACGCTCTTTGTGATGTTGGTCGAGACGGCCTCTGCTTCTCTGCTCTTGGAGAAGGCTGCTTTGCGGAGACGCTCAGCGTTGCCTGCGCCAAGTTCAACCTTCTGCTGCTCTGAACTAACGACTTACCTGCCCTCGCCCCTGGCGCAAAGTGCCTAGGCACAAGGGCACGCTCTGGCCCCGATGCCCACGCTCAGTAGTCCAAAGCCTTCACAGGCTCCACGGGCGTCCTGCTTCCACTTACCCTCTGAACGCGGCTTGCTACGTGGCGGCGGCTGCAGCACTCCACAGGGTTTGCGGGCAGAACTCCTACCACTCTCCTCACATAGGCAGTCAGTCCTCCGCCGGGCTTCCCGTAGCCTTTGCAGAGAGCACTGTCTGTGGCACACCTCTTTCTTCTCCCTGCACCCTTATCTGTATTTTCGCAGCTGGGGGCAACCGGCTTCTGCTGCTGTGGACGAGGCCTGCTTACTGCTTGGCAAACGCCAGAGAGAAATGAGCGCGGCTGCAGAGGACGAGTCCAAGGAGCTCTAGGACGTCACAGTCAACCAGTGGTCTTGCCACCGAGCTCAGAGGTCTCTTCCAGTCCAGGAAAGAATGCGCCGCTTTGGCGTTCTTTCCTAGGACAAGAAACGTTCGGTGACAGTGCGTCTGTCAAGCTCGTGCTGACCGCCGCAATCTCAGAGCCTTTCCCTGCCAATCATCTCCTGGCTTCTACTTTCTGGCCGCAAGCTCACTTAAGAAGTACCCTTACCTACCCGAGGATTTCACTAAGGGACTCTATTCGGTATGCCCATCGCCTCTGCCAAGGCAACTGGGGCCAAAACATTGCAGTGGCTGCTGGATCCAACTCTCTCCGCCTCCCCGGGAGCCGCCCGAGCCTATGGGCTGTTGGAGAAGGTCTTCGTTATGGTCCAGGTCACTCCCTTGATTGGCAGAAAGTCTCCCCGCTGCCAGTGAGGACTTTAGTTTGAGAGCTCACCCTGTTGAGAACGCGTTGGTGCAGCCCTCGTTTCTCCTGCGTACCGGACCCCTGCAAGTAACGGAGGCCTTTCACCGTTCAAACTCCTTCCTGGGGAAAACGCATCCTTGTGGAGCGAGGAAGCCTAGGCAGGCTGCTTGCAGCCAGTCCACGCTCCTTTGGCTCCTGAAGCGAAGGCCTCCGGCACCTCTCCTGGCAGCCTCGCAAGCCTTTGGCAGGACCTCTAAAGCTTTACTAGGCACAGCGAGCGGTGGAAGCAAGTCCCACACACCGAAAGAGCCGTAGCTGAAAAATATTGTCGTTCCTTTGCAGCACCGTACAAGCCCTTTGCTTTTGGGGGAGAGGGCCTTTCTCTTCTCTTCTTTGGCACACAGGGAAATGCCTTCACGGTGTTCGGCCTTGATACACTCGAGTGCGTGCAGCTTCCCCTTAACTGTTGAGAGTGTGCTAGTGCAGCGCTCTCGAACATGACTGTCCTTTGAACACACCAAAAGAAACTTTCCATTCGAGGAGGGAACGCGCTGCACGGGAACTCTTTGTTCTCTGAGCCAAGTGGGTGCTGCCACTGCGCCTGTGTGTTTGCTGGTTCACTGGCACTCTGAGATGTTTCGGCCTCGCCATTGCGGGGCCCACGCTGTGCAGCTAACCTCACTTAGGGATCACAAGGGCCCGCATTACTTTCCAGGGGAAGACAACGCTGCCCGGATCACCCTCCAGGTGTCACTTTCTTGGCACTGAGCTACCTTCCTCGAAAGCTCTGCATTGGTAGCCTGCTCCCAATGTGTTCCTTTGGTGACTGGACGCTCTTTGTGATGCTGGTCGAGACGGCCTCTGCTTCTCTGCTCTTGGAGAAGGCTGCTTTGCGGAGACGCTCAGCGTGGCCTGCGCCAAGTTCAACCTTCTGCTGCTCTGAACTAACGACTTACCTGCCCTCGCCCCTGGCGCAAAGTGCCTAGGCACAAGGGCACGCTCTGGCCCCGATGCCCACACTCAGTAGTCCAAAGCCTTCACAGGCTCCACGGGCGTCCTGCTTCCACTTACCCTCTGAACGCGGCTTGCTACGTGGCGGCGGCTGCAGCACTCCACAGGGTTTGGGGGCAGAACTCCTACCACTCTCCTCACATAGGCAGTCAGTCCTCCGCCGGGCTTCCCGTAGCCTTTGCAGAGAGCACTGTCTGTGGCACACCTCTTTCTTCTCCCTGCACCCTTATCTGTATTTTCGCAGCTGGGGGCAACCGGCTTCTGCTGCTGTGGACGAGGCCTGCTTACTGCTTGGCAAACGCCAGAGAGAAATGAGCGCGGCTGCAGAGGACGAGTCCAAGGAGCTCTAGGACGTCACAGTCAACCAGTGGTCTTGCCACCGAGCTCAGAGGTCTCTTCCAGTCCAGGAAAGAATGCGCCGCTTTGGCGTTCTTTCCTAGGACAAGAAACGTTCGGTGACAGTGCGTCTGTCAAGCTCGTGCTGACTGCCGCAATCTCAGAGCCTTTCCCTGCCAATCATCTCCTGGCTTCTACTTTCTGGCCGCAAGCTCACTTAAGAAGTACCCTTACCTACCCGAGGATTTCACTAAGGGACTCTATTCGGTATGCCCATCGCCTCTGCCAAGGCAACTGGGGCCAAAACATTGCAGTGGCTGCTGGATCCAACTCTCTCCGCCTCCCCGGGAGCCGCCCGAGCCTATGGGCTGTTGGAGAAGGTCTTCGTTATGGTCCAGGTCACTCCCTTGATTGGCAGAAAGTCTCCCCGCTGCCAGTGAGGACTTTAGTTTGAGAGCTCACCCTGTTGAGAACGCGTTGGTGCAGCCCTCGTTTCTCCTGCGTACCGGACCCCTGCAAGTAACGGAGGCCTTTCACCGTGCAAACTCCTTCCTGGGGAAGACGCATACTTGTGGAGCGAGGAAGCCTAGGCAGGCTGCTTGCAGCCAGTCCACGCTCCTTTGGCTCCTGAAGCGAAGTACTCCGGCACCTCTCCTGGCAGCCTCGCAAGCCTTTGGCCGGACCTCTAAAACTTTAGCAGGCACAGCGAGCGGTGGAAGCAAGTCCCACACACCGAAAGAGCCGTAGCTGAAAAATATTGTCGTTCCTTTGCAGCACCGTACAAGCCCTTTGCTTTTGGGGGAGAGGGCCTTTCTCTTCTCTTCTTTGGCACACAGGGAAATGCCTTCACGGTGTTCGGCCTTGATACACTCGAGTGAGTGCAGCTTCCCCTTAACTGTTGAGAGTGTGCTAGTGCAGCGCTCTCGAACATGACTGTCCTTTGAACACACCAAAAGAAACTTTCCATTCGAGGAGGGAACGCGCTGCACGGGAACTCTTTGTTCTCTGAGCCAAGTGGGTGCTGCCACTGCGCCTGTGTGTTTGCTGGTTCACTGGCACTCTGAGATGTTTCGGCCTCGCCATTGCGGGGCCCACGCTGTGCAGCTAACCTCACTTAGGGATCACAAGGGCCCGCATTACTTTCCAGGGGAAGACAACGCTGCCCGGATCACCCTCCAGGTGTCACTTTCTTGGCCCTGAGCTACCTTCCTCGAAAGCTCTGCATTGGTAGCCTGCTCCCAATGTGTTCCTTTGGTGACTGGACGCTCTTTGTGATGCTGGTCGAGACGGCCTCTGCTTCTCTGCTCTTGGAGAAGGCTGCTTTGCGGAGACGCTCAGCGTGGCCTGCGCCAGGTTCAACCTTCTGCTGCTCTGAACTAACGACTTACGTGCCCTCGCCCCTGGCGCAAAGTGCCTAGGCACAAGGGCACGCTCTGGCCCCGATGCCCACACTCAGTAGTCCAAAGCCTTCACAGGCTCCACGGGCGTCCTGCTTCCACTTACCCTCTGAACGCGGCTTGCTACGTGGCGGCGGCTGCAGCACTCCACAGGGTTTGGAGGCAGAACTCCTACCACTCTCCTCACATAGGCAGTCAGTCCTCCGCCGGGCTTCCCGTAGCCTTTGCAGAGAGCACTGTCTGTGGCACACCTCTTTCTTCTCCCTGCACCCTTATCTGTGTTTTCGCAGCTGGGGGCAACCGGCTTCTGCTGCTGTGGACGAGGCCTGCTTACTGCTTGGCAAACGCCAGAGAGAAATGAGCGCGGCTGCAGAGGACGAGTCCAAGGAGCTCTAGGACGTCACAGTCAACCAGTGGTCTTGCCACCGAGCTCAGAGGTCTCTTCCAGTCCAGGAAAGAATGCGCCGCTTTGGCGTTCTTTCCTAGGACAAGAAACGTTCGGTGACAGTGCGTCTGTCAAGCTCGTGCTGACCGCCGCAATCTCAGAGCCTTTCCCTGCCAATCATCTCCTTGCTTCTACTTTCTGGCCGCAAGCTCACTTAAGAAGTACCCTTACCTACCCGAGGATTTCACTAAGGGACTCTATTCGGTATGCCCATCGCCTCTGCCAAGGCAACTGGGGCCAAAACATTGCAGTGGCTGCTGGATCCAACTCTCTCCGCCTCCCCGGGAGCCGCCCGAGCCTATGGGCTGTTGGAGAAGGTCTTCGTTATGGTCCAGGTCACTCCCTTGATTGGCAGAAAGTCTCCCCGCTGCCAGTGAGGACTTTAGTTTGAGAGCTCACCCTGTTGAGAACGCGTTGGTGCAGCCCTCGTTTCTCCTGCGTACCGGACCCCTGCAAGTAACGGAGGCCTTTCACCGTGCAAACTCCTTCCTGGGGAAGACGCATACTTGTGGAGCGAGGAAGCCTAGGCAGGCTGCTTGCAGCCAGTCCACGCTCCTTTGGCTCCTGAAGCGAAGGCCTCCGGCACCTCTCCTGGCAGCCTCGCAAGCCTTTGGCCGGACCTCTAAAACTTTAGCAGGCACAGCGAGCGGTGGAAGCAAGTCCCACACACCGAAAGAGCCGTAGCTGAAAAATATTGTCGTTCCTTTGCAGCACCGTACAAGCCCTTTGCTTTTGGGGGAGAGGGCCTTTCTCTTCTCTTCTTTGGCACACAGGGAAATGCCTTCACGGTGTTCGGCCTTGATACACTCGAGTGCGTGCAGCTTCCCCTTAACTGTTGAGAGTGTACTAGTGCAGCGCTCTCGAACATGACTGTCCTTTGAACACACCAAAAGAAACTTTCCATTCGAGGAGGGAACGCGCTGCACGGGAACTCTTTGTTCTCTGAGCCAAGTGGGTGCTGCCACTGCGCCTGTGTGTTTGCTGGTTCACTGGCACTCTGAGATGTTTCGGCCTCGCCATTGCGGGGCCCACGCTGTGCAGCTAACCTCACTTAGGGATCACAAGGGCCCGCATTACTTTCCAGGGGAAGACAACGCTGCCCGGATCACCCTCCAGGTGTCACTTTCTTGGCCCTGAGCTACCTTCCTCGAAAGCTCTGCATTGGTAGCCTGCTCCCAATGTGTTCCTTTGGTGACTGGACGCTCTTTGTGATGCTGGTCGAGACGGCCTCTGCTTCTCTGCTCTTGGAGAAGGCTGCTTTGCGGAGACGCTCAGCGTGGCCTGCGCCAGGTTCAACCTTCTGCTGCTCTGAACTAACGACTTACGTGCCCTCGCCCCTGGCGCAAAGTGCCTAGGCACAAGGGCACGCTCTGGCCCCGATGCCCACACTCAGTAGTCCAAAGCCTTCACAGGCTCCACGGGCGTCCTGCTTCCACTTACCCTCTGAACGCGGCTTGCTACGTGGCGGCGGCTGCAGCACTCCACAGGGTTTGGGGGCAGAACTCCTACCACTCTCCTCACATAGGCAGTCAGTCCTCCGCCGGGCTTCCCGTAGCCTTTGCAGAGAGCACTGTCTGTGGCACATCTCTTTCTTCTCCCTGCACCCTTATCTGTGTTTTCGCAGCTGGGGGCAACCGGCTTCTGCTGCTGTGGACGAGGCCTGCTTACTGCTTGGCAAACGCCAGAGAGAAATGAGCGCGGCTGCAGAGGACGAGTCCAAGGAGCTCTAGGACGTCACAGTCAACCAGTGGTCTTGCCACCGAGCTCAGAGGTCTCTTCCAGTCCAGGAAAGAATGCGCCGCTTTGGCGTTCTTTCCTAGGACAAGAAACGTTCGGTGACAGTGCGTCTGTCAAGCTCGTGCTGACCGCCGCAATCTCAGAGCCTTTCCCTGCCAATCATCTCCTTGCTTCTACTTTCTGGCCGCAAGCTCACTTAAGAAGTACCCTTACCTACCCGAGGATTTCACTAAGGGACTCTATTCGGTATGCCCATCGCCTCTGCCAAGGCAACTGGGGCCAAAACATTGCAGTGGCTGCTGGATCCAACTCTCTCCGCCTCCCCGGGAGCCGCCCGAGCCTATGGGCTGTTGGAGAAGGTCTTCGTTATGGTCCAGGTCACTCCCTTGATTGGCAGAAAGTCTCCCCGCTGCCAGTGAGGACTTTAGTTTGAGAGCTCACCCTGTTGAGAACGCGTTGGTGCAGCCCTCGTTTCTCCTGCGTACCGGACCCCTGCAAGTAACGGAGGCCTTTCACCGTGCAAACTCCTTCCTGGGGAAGACGCATACTTGTGGAGCGAGGAAGCCTAGGCAGGCTGCTTGCAGCCAGTCCACGCTCCTTTGGCTCCTGAAGCGAAGGCCTCCGGCACCTCTCCTGGCAGCCTCGCAAGCCTTTGGCCGGACCTCTAAAACTTTAGCAGGCACAGCGAGCGGTGGAAGCAAGTCCCACACACCGAAAGAGCCGTAGCTGAAAAATATTGTCGTTCCTTTGCAGCACCGTACAAGCCCTTTGCTTTTGGGGGAGAGGGCCTTTCTCTTCTCTTCTTTGGCACACAGGGAAATGCCTTCACGGTGTTCGGCCTTGATACACTCGAGTGCGTGCAGCTTCCCCTTAACTGTTGAGAGTGTACTAGTGCAGCGCTCTCGAACATGACTGTCCTTTGAACACACCAAAAGAAACTTTCCGTTCGAGGAGGGAACGCGCTGCACGGGAACTCTTTGTTCTCTGAGCCAAGTGGGTGCTGCCACTGCGCCTGTGTGTTTGCTGGTTCACTGGCACTCTGAGATGTTTCGGCCTCGCCATTGCGGGGCCCACGCTGTGCAGCTAACCTCACTTAGGGATCACAAGGGCCCGCATTACTTTCCAGGGGAAGACAACGCTGCCCGGATCACCCTCCAGGTGTCACTTTCTTGGCACTGAGCTACCTTCCTCGAAAGCTCTGCATTGGTAGCCTGCTCCCAATGTGTTCCTTTGGTGACTGGACGCTCTTTGTGATGCTGGTCGAGACGGCCTCTGCTTCTCTGCTCTTGGAGAAGGCTGCTTTGCGGAGACGCTCAGCGTGGCCTGCGCCAAGTTCAACCTTCTGCTGCTCTGAACTAACGACTTACCTGCCCTCGCCCCTGGCGCAAAGTGCCTAGGCACAAGGGCACGCTCTGGCCCCGATGCCCACACTCAGTAGTCCAAAGCCTTCACAGGCTCCACGGGCGTCCTGCTTCCACTTACCCTCTGAACGCGGCTTGCTACGTGGCGGCGGCTGCAGCACTCCACAGGGTTTGGGGGCAGAACTCCTACCACTCTCCTCACATAGGCAGTCAGTCCTCCGCCGGGCTTCCCGTAGCCTTTGCAGAGAGCACTGTCTGTGGCACACCTCTTTCTTCTCCCTGCACCCTTATCTGTGTTTTCGCAGCTGGGGGCAACCGGCTTCTGCTGCTGTGGACGAGGCCTGCTTACTGCTTGGCAAACGCCAGAGAGAAATGAGCGCGGCTGCAGAGGACGAGTCCAAGGAGCTCTAGGACGTCACAGTCAACCAGTGGTCTTGCCACCGAGCTCAGAGGTCTCTTCCAGTCCAGGAAAGAATGCGCCGCTTTGGCGTTCTTTCCTAGGACAAGAAACGTTCGGTGACAGTGCGTCTGTCAAGCTCGTGCTGACCGCCGCAATCTCAGAGCCTTTCCCTGCCAATCATCTCCTTGCTTCTACTTTCTGGCCGCAAGCTCACTTAAGAAGTACCCTTACCTACCCGAGGATTTCACTAAGGGACTCTATTCGGTATGCCCATCGCCTCTGCCAAGGCAACTGGGGCCAAAACATTGCAGTGGCTGCTGGATCCAACTCTCTCCGCCTCCCCGGGAGCCGCCCGAGCCTATGGGCTGTTGGAGAAGGTCTTCGTTATGGTCCAGGTCACTCCCTTGATTGGCAGAAAGTCTCCCCGCTGCCAGTGAGGACTTTAGTTTGAGAGCTCACCCTGTTGAGAACGCGTTGGTGCAGCCCTCGTTTCTCCTGCGTACCGGACCCCTGCAAGTAACGGAGGCCTTTCACCGTGCAAACTCCTTCCTGGGGAAGACGCATACTTGTGGAGCGAGGAAGCCTAGGCAGGCTGCTTGCAGCCAGTCCACGCTCCTTTGGCTCCTGAAGCGAAGGCCTCCGGCACCTCTCCTGGCAGCCTCGCAAGCCTTTGGCCGGACCTCTAAAACTTTAGCAGGCACAGCGAGCGGTGGAAGCAAGTCCCACACACCGAAAGAGCCGTAGCTGAAAAATATTGTCGTTCCTTTGCAGCACCGTACAAGCCCTTTGCTTTTGGGGGAGAGGGCCTTTCTCTTCTCTTCTTTGGCACACAGGGAAATGCCTTCACGGTGTTCGGCCTTGATACACTCGAGTGCGTGCAGCTTCCCCTTAACTGTTGAGAGTGTACTAGTGCAGCGCTCTCGAACATGACTGTCCTTTGAACACACCAAAAGAAACTTTCCATTCGAGGAGGGAACGCGCTGCACGGGAACTCTTTGTTCTCTGAGCCAAGTGGGTGCTGCCACTGCGCCTGTGTGTTTGCTGGTTCACTGGCACTCTGAGATGTTTCGGCCTCGCCATTGCGGGGCCCACGCTGTGCAGCTAACCTCACTTAGGGATCACAAGGGCCCGCATTACTTTCCAGGGGAAGACAACGCTGCCCGGATCACCCTCCAGGTGTCACTTTCTTGGCCCTGAGCTACCTTCCTCGAAAGCTCTGCATTGGTAGCCTGCTCCCAATGTGTTCCTTTGGTGACTGGACGCTCTTTGTGATGCTGGTCGAGACGGCCTCTGCTTCTCTGCTCTTGGAGAAGGCTGCTTTGCGGAGACGCTCAGCGTGGCCTGCGCCAGGTTCAACCTTCTGCTGCTCTGAACTAACGACTTACGTGCCCTCGCCCCTGGCGCAAAGTGCCTAGGCACAAGGGCACGCTCTGGCCCCGATGCCCACACTCAGTAGTCCAAAGCCTTCACAGGCTCCACGGGCGTCCTGCTTCCACTTACCCTCTGAACGCGGCTTGCTACGTGGCGGCGGCTGCAGCACTCCACAGGGTTTGGGGGCAGAACTCCTACCACTCTCCTCACATAGGCAGTCAGTCCTCCGCCGGGCTTCCCGTAGCCTTTGCAGAGAGCACTGTCTGTGGCACATCTCTTTCTTCTCCCTGCACCCTTATCTGTGTTTTCGCAGCTGGGGGCAACCGGCTTCTGCTGCTGTGGACGAGGCCTGCTTACTGCTTGGCAAACGCCAGAGAGAAATGAGCGCGGCTGCAGAGGACGAGTCCAAGGAGCTCTAGGACGTCACAGTCAACCAGTGGTCTTGCCACCGAGCTCAGAGGTCTCTTCCAGTCCAGGAAAGAATGCGCCGCTTTGGCGTTCTTTCCTAGGACAAGAAACGTTCGGTGACAGTGCGTCTGTCAAGCTCGTGCTGACCGCCGCAATCTCAGAGCCTTTCCCTGCCAATCATCTCCTTGCTTCTACTTTCTGGCCGCAAGCTCACTTAAGAAGTACCCTTACCTACCCGAGGATTTCACTAAGGGACTCTATTCGGTATGCCCATCGCCTCTGCCAAGGCAACTGGGGCCAAAACATTGCAGTGGCTGCTGGATCCAACTCTCTCCGCCTCCCCGGGAGCCGCCCGAGCCTATGGGCTGTTGGAGAAGGTCTTCGTTATGGTCCAGGTCACTCCCTTGATTGGCAGAAAGTCTCCCCGCTGCCAGTGAGGACTTTAGTTTGAGAGCTCACCCTGTTGAGAACGCGTTGGTGCAGCCCTCGTTTCTCCTGCGTACCGGACCCCTGCAAGTAACGGAGGCCTTTCACCGTGCAAACTCCTTCCTGGGGAAGACGCATACTTGTGGAGCGAGGAAGCCTAGGCAGGCTGCTTGCAGCCAGTCCACGCTCCTTTGGCTCCTGAAGCGAAGGCCTCCGGCACCTCTCCTGGCAGCCTCGCAAGCCTTTGGCCGGACCTCTAAAACTTTAGCAGGCACAGCGAGCGGTGGAAGCAAGTCCCACACACCGAAAGAGCCGTAGCTGAAAAATATTGTCGTTCCTTTGCAGCACCGTACAAGCCCTTTGCTTTTGGGGGAGAGGGCCTTTCTCTTCTCTTCTTTGGCACACAGGGAAATGCCTTCACGGTGTTCGGCCTTGATACACTCGAGTGCGTGCAGCTTCCCCTTAACTGTTGAGAGTGTACTAGTGCAGCGCTCTCGAACATGACTGTCCTTTGAACACACCAAAAGAAACTTTCCATTCGAGGAGGGAACGCGCTGCACGGGAACTCTTTGTTCTCTGAGCCAAGTGGGTGCTGCCACTGCGCCTGTGTGTTTGCTGGTTCACTGGCACTCTGAGATGTTTCGGCCTCGCCATTGCGGGGCCCACGCTGTGCAGCTAACCTCACTTAGGGATCACAAGGGCCCGCATTACTTTCCAGGGGAAGACAACGCTGCCCGGATCACCCTCCAGGTGTCACTTTCTTGGCCCTGAGCTACCTTCCTCGAAAGCTCTGCATTGGTAGCCTGCTCCCAATGTGTTCCTTTGGTGACTGGACGCTCTTTGTGATGCTGGTCGAGACGGCCTCTGCTTCTCTGCTCTTGGAGAAGGCTGCTTTGCGGAGACGCTCAGCGTGGCCTGCGCCAGGTTCAACCTTCTGCTGCTCTGAACTAACGACTTACGTGCCCTCGCCCCTGGCGCAAAGTGCCTAGGCACAAGGGCACGCTCTGGCCCCGATGCCCACACTCAGTAGTCCAAAGCCTTCACAGGCTCCACGGGCGTCCTGCTTCCACTTACCCTCTGAACGCGGCTTGCTACGTGGCGGCGGCTGCAGCACTCCACAGGGTTTGGGGGCAGAACTCCTACCACTCTCCTCACATAGGCAGTCAGTCCTCCGCCGGGCTTCCCGTAGCCTTTGCAGAGAGCACTGTCTGTGGCACATCTCTTTCTTCTCCCTGCACCCTTATCTGTGTTTTCGCAGCTGGGGGCAACCGGCTTCTGCTGCTGTGGACGAGGCCTGCTTACTGCTTGGCAAACGCCAGAGAGAAATGAGCGCGGCTGCAGAGGACGAGTCCAAGGAGCTCTAGGACGTCACAGTCAACCAGTGGTCTTGCCACCGAGCTCAGAGGTCTCTTCCAGTCCAGGAAAGAATGCGCCGCTTTGGCGTTCTTTCCTAGGACAAGAAACGTTCGGTGACAGTGCGTCTGTCAAGCTCGTGCTGACCGCCGCAATCTCAGAGCCTTTCCCTGCCAATCATCTCCTTGCTTCTACTTTCTGGCCGCAAGCTCACTTAAGAAGTACCCTTACCTACCCGAGGATTTCACTAAGGGACTCTATTCGGTATGCCCATCGCCTCTGCCAAGGCAACTGGGGCCAAAACATTGCAGTGGCTGCTGGATCCAACTCTCTCCGCCTCCCCGGGAGCCGCCCGAGCCTATGGGCTGTTGGAGAAGGTCTTCGTTATGGTCCAGGTCACTCCCTTGATTGGCAGAAAGTCTCCCCGCTGCCAGTGAGGACTTTAGTTTGAGAGCTCACCCTGTTGAGAACGCGTTGGTGCAGCCCTCGTTTCTCCTGCGTACCGGACCCCTGCAAGTAACGGAGGCCTTTCACCGTGCAAACTCCTTCGTGGGGAAGACGCATACTTGTGGAGCGAGGAAGCCTAGGCAGGCTGCTTGCAGCCAGTCCACGCTCCTTTGGCTCCTGAAGCGAAGGCCTCCGGCACCTCTCCTGGCAGCCTCGCAAGCCTTTGGCCGGACCTCTAAAACTTTAGCAGGCACAGCGAGCGGTGGAAGCAAGTCCCACACACCGAAAGAGCCGTAGCTGAAAAATATTGTCGTTCCTTTGCAGCACCGTACAAGCCCTTTGCTTTTGGGGGAGAGGGCCTTTCTCTTCTCTTCTTTGGCACACAGGGAAATGCCTTCACGGTGTTCGGCCTTGATACACTCGAGTGCGTGCAGCTTCCCCTTAACTGTTGAGAGTGTACTAGTGCAGCGCTCTCGAACATGACTGTCCTTTGAACACACCAAAAGAAACTTTCCATTCGAGGAGGGAACGCGCTGCACGGGAACTCTTTGTTCTCTGAGCCAAGTGGGTGCTGCCACTGCGCCTGTGTGTTTGCTGGTTCACTGGCACTCTGAGATGTTTCGGCCTCGCCATTGCGGGGCCCACGCTGTGCAGCTAACCTCACTTAGGGATCACAAGGGCCCGCATTACTTTCCAGGGGAAGACAACGCTGCCCGGATCACCCTCCAGGTGTCACTTTCTTGGCACTGAGCTACCTTCCTCGAAAGCTCTGCATTGGTAGCCTGCTCCCAATGTGTTCCTTTGGTGACTGGACGCTCTTTGTGATGCTGGTCGAGACGGCCTCTGCTTCTCTGCTCTTGGAGAAGGCTGCTTTGCGGAGACGCTCAGCGTGGCCTGCGCCAAGTTCAACCTTCTGCTGCTCTGAACTAACGACTTACCTGCCCTCGCCCCTGGCGCAAAGTGCCTAGGCACAAGGGCACGCTCTGGCCCCGATGCCCACACTCAGTAGTCCAAAGCCTTCACAGGCTCCACGGGCGTCCTGCTTCCACTTACCCTCTGAACGCGGCTTGCTACGTGGCGGCGGCTGCAGCACTCCACAGGGTTTGGGGGTAGAACTCCTACCACTCTCCTCACATAGGCAGTCAGTCCTCCGCCGGGCTTCCCGTAGCCTTTGCAGAGAGCACTGTCTGTGGCACACCTCTTTCTTCTCCCTGCACCCTTATCTGTGTTTTCGCAGCTGGGGGCAACCGGCTTCTGCTGCTGTGGACGAGGCCTGCTTACTGCTTGGCAAACGCCAGAGAGAAATGAGCGCGGCTGCAGAGGACGAGTCCAAGGAGCTCTAGGACGTCACAGTCAACCAGTGGTCTTGCCACCGAGCTCAGAGGTCTCTTCCAGTCCAGGAAAGAATGCGCCGCTTTGGCGTTCTTTCCTAGGACAAGAAACGTTCGGTGACAGTGCGTCTGTCAAGCTGGTGCTGACCGCCGCAATCTCAGAGCCTTTCCCTGCCAATCATCTCCTTGCTTCTACTTTCTGGCCGCAAGCTCACTTAAGAAGTACCCTTACCTACCCGAGGATTTCACTAAGGGACTCTATTCGGTATGCCCATCGCCTCTGCCAAGGCAACTGGGGCCAAAACATTGCAGTGGCTGCTGGATCCAACTCTCTCCGCCTCCCCGGGAGCCGCCCGAGCCTATGGGCTGTTGGAGAAGGTCTTCGTTATGGTCCAGGTCACTCCCTTGATTGGCAGAAAGTCTCCCCGCTGCCAGTGAGGACTTTAGTTTGAGAGCTCACCCTGTTGAGAACGCGTTGGTGCAGCCCTCGTTTCTCCTGCGTACCGGACCCCTGCAAGTAACGGAGGCCTTTCACCGTGCAAACTCCTTCCTGGGGAAGACGCATACTTGTGGAGCGAGGAAGCCTAGGCAGGCTGCTTGCAGCCAGTCCACGCTCCTTTGGCTCCTGAAGCGAAGGCCTCCGGCACCTCTCCTGGCAGCCTCGCAAGCCTTTGGCCGGACCTCTAAAACTTTAGCAGGCACAGCGAGCGGTGGAAGCAAGTCCCACACACCGAAAGAGCCGTAGCTGAAAAATATTGTCGTTCCTTTGCAGCACCGTACAAGCCCTTTGCTTTTGGGGGAGAGGGCCTTTCTCTTCTCTTCTTTGGCACACAGGGAAATGCCTTCACGGTGTTCGGCCTTGATACACTCGAGTGCGTGCAGCTTCCCCTTAACTGTTGAGAGTGTGCTAGTGCAGCGCTCTCGAACATGACTGTCCTTTGAACACACCAAAAGAAACTTTCCATTCGAGGAGGGAACGCGCTGCACGGGAACTCTTTGTTCTCTGAGCCAAGTGGGTGCTGCCACTGCGCCTGTGTGTTTGCTGGTTCACTGGCACTCTGAGATGTTTCGGCCTCGCCATTGCGGGGCCCACGCTGTGCAGCTAACCTCACTTAGGGATCACAAGGGCCCGCATTACTTTCCAGGGGAAGACAACGCTGCCCGGATCACCCTCCAGGTGTCACTTTCTTGGCACTGAGCTACCTTCCTCGAAAGCTCTGCATTGGTAGCCTGCTCCCAATGTGTTCCTTTGGTGACTGGACGCTCTTTGTGATGATGGTCGAGACGGCCTCTGCTTCTCTGCTCTTGGAGAAGGCTGCTTTGCGGAGACGCTCAGCGTGGCCTGCGCCAGGTTCAACCTTCTGCTGCTCTGAACTAACGACTTACCTGCCCTCGCCCCTGGCGCAAAGTGCCTAGGCACAAGGGCACGCTCTGGCCCCGATGCCCACACTCAGTAGTCCAAAGCCTTCACAGGCTCCACGGGCGTCCTGCTTCCACTTACCCTCTGAACGCGGCTTGCTACGTGGCGGCGGCTGCAGCACTCCACAGGGTTTGGGGGCAGAACTCCTACCACTCTCCTCACATAGGCAGTCAGTCCTCCGCCGGGCTTCCCGTAGCCTTTGCAGAGAGCACTGTCTGTGGCACACCTCTTGCTTCTCCCTGCACCCTTATCTGTATTTTCGCAGCTGGGGGCAACCGGCTTCTGCTGCTGTGGACGAGGCCTGCTTACTGCTTGGCAAACGCCAGAGAGAAATGAGCGCGGCTGCAGAGGACGAGTCCAAGGAGCTCTAGGACGTCACAGTCAACCAGTGGTCTTGCCACCGAGCTCAGAGGTCTCTTCCAGTCCAGGAAAGAATGCGCCGCTTTGGCGTTCTTTCCTAGGACAAGAAACGTTCGGTGACAGTGCGTCTGTCAAGCTCGTGCTGACCGCCGCAATCTCAGAGCCTTTCCCTGCCAATCATCTCCTTGCTTCTACTTTCTGGCCGCAAGCTCACTTAAGAAGTACCCTTACCTACCCGAGGATTTCACTAAGGGACTCTATTCGGTATGCCCATCGCCTCTGCCAAGGCAACTGGGGCCAAAACATTGCAGTGGCTGCTGGATCCAACTCTCTCCGCCTCCCCGGGAGCCGCCCGAGCCTATGGGCTGTTGGAGAAGGTCTTCGTTATGGTCCAGGTCACTCCCTTGATTGGCAGAAAGTCTCCCCGCTGCCAGTGAGGACTTTAGTTTGAGAGCTCACCCTGTTGAGAACGCGTTGGTGCAGCCCTCGTTTCTCCTGCGTACCGGACCCCTGCAAGTAACGGAGGCCTTTCACCGTGCAAACTCCTTCCTGGGGAAGACGCATACTTGTGGAGCGAGGAAGCCTAGGCAGGCTGCTTGCAGCCAGTCCACGCTCCTTTGGCTCCTGAAGCGAAGGCCTCCGGCACCTCTCCTGGCAGCCTCGCAAGCCTTTGGCCGGACCTCTAAAACTTTAGCAGGCACAGCGAGCGGTGGAAGCAAGTCCCACACACCGAAAGAGCCGTAGCTGAAAAATATTGTCGTTCCTTTGCAGCACCGTACAAGCCCTTTGCTTTTGGGGGAGAGGGCCTTTCTCTTCTCTTCTTTGGCACACAGGGAAATGCCTTCACGGTGTTCGGCCTTGATACACTCGAGTGCGTGCAGCTTCCCCTTAACTGTTGAGAGGGTACTAGTGCAGCGCTCTCGAACATGACTGTCCTTTGAACACACCAAAAGAAACTTTCCATTCGAGGAGGGAACGCGCTGCACGGGAACTCTTTGTTCTCTGAGCCAAGTGGGTGCTGCCACTGCGCCTGTGTGTTTGCTGGTTCACTGGCACTCTGAGATGTTTCGGCCTCGCCATTGCGGGGCCCACGCTGTGCAGCTAACCTCACTTAGGGATCACAAGGGCCCGCATTACTTTCCAGGGGAAGACAACGCTGCCCGGATCACCCTCCAGGTGTCACTTTCTTGGCCCTGAGCTACCTTCCTCGAAAGCTCTGCATTGGTAGCCTGCTCCCAATGTGTTCCTTTGGTGACTGGACGCTCTTTGTGATGCTGGTCGAGACGGCCTCTGCTTCTCTGCTCTTGGAGAAGGCTGCTTTGCGGAGACGCTCAGCGTGGCCTGCGCCAGGTTCAACCTTCTGCTGCTCTGAACTAACGACTTACGTGCCCTCGCCCCTGGCGCAAAGTGCCTAGGCACAAGGGCACGCTCTGGCCCCGATGCCCACACTCAGTAGTCCAAAGCCTTCACAGGCTCCACGGGCGTCCTGCTTCCACTTACCCTCTGAACGCGGCTTGCTACGTGGCGGCGGCTGCAGCACTCCACAGGGTTTGGGGGTAGAACTCCTACCACTCTCCTCACATAGGCAGTCAGTCCTCCGCCGGGCTTCCCGTAGCCTTTGCAGAGAGCACTGTCTGTGGCACACCTCTTTCTTCTCCCTGCACCCTTATCTGTGTTTTCGCAGCTGGGGGCAACCGGCTTCTGCTGCTGTGGACGAGGCCTGCTTACTGCTTGGCAAACGCCAGAGAGAAATGAGCGCGGCTGCAGAGGACGAGTCCAAGGAGCTCTAGGACGTCACAGTCAACCAGTGGTCTTGCCACCGAGCTCAGAGGTCTCTTCCAGTCCAGGAAAGAATGCGCCGCTTTGGCGTTCTTTCGTAGGACAAGAAACGTTCGGTGACAGTGCGTCTGTCAAGCTCGTGCTGACCGCCGCAATCTCAGAGCCTTTCCCTGCCAATCATCTCCTTGCTTCTACTTTCTGGCCGCAAGCTCACTTAAGAAGTACCCTTACCTACCCGAGGATTTCACTAAGGGACTCTATTCGGTATGCCCATCGCCTCTGCCAAGGCAACTGGGGCCAAAACATTGCAGTGGCTGCTGGATCCAACTCTCTCCGCCTCCCCGGGAGCCGCCCGAGCCTATGGGCTGTTGGAGAAGGTCTTCGTTATGGTCCAGGTCACTCCCTTGATTGGCAGAAAGTCTCCCCGCTGCCAGTGAGGACTTTAGTTTGAGAGCTCACCCTGTTGAGAACGCGTTGGTGCAGCCCTCGTTTCTCCTGCGTACCGGACCCCTGCAAGTAACGGAGGCCTTTCACCGTGCAAACTCCTTCCTGGGGAAGACGCATACTTGTGGAGCGAGGAAGCCTAGGCAGGCTGCTTGCAGCCAGTCCACGCTCCTTTGGCTCCTGAAGCGAAGGCCTCCGGCACCTCTCCTGGCAGCCTCGCAAGCCTTTGGCCGGACCTCTAAAACTTTAGCAGGCACAGCGAGCGGTGGAAGCAAGTCCCACACACCGAAAGAGCCGTAGCTGAAAAATATTGTCGTTCCTTTGCAGCACCGTACAAGCCCTTTGCTTTTGGGGGAGAGGGCCTTTCTCTTCTCTTCTTTGGCACACAGGGAAATGCCTTCACGGTGTTCGGCCTTGATACACTCGAGTGCGTGCAGCTTCCCCTTAACTGTTGAGAGTGTGCTAGTGCAGCGCTCTCGAACATGACTGTCCTTTGAACACACCAAAAGAAACTTTCCATTCGAGGAGGGAACGCGCTGCACGGGAACTCTTTGTTCTCTGAGCCAAGTGGGTGCTGCCACTGCGCCTGTGTGTTTGCTGGTTCACTGGCACTCTGAGATGTTTCGGCCTCGCCATTGCGGGGCCCACGCTGTGCAGCTAACCTCACTTAGGGATCACAAGGGCCCGCATTACTTTCCAGGGGAAGACAACGCTGCCCGGATCACCCTCCAGGTGTCACTTTCTTGGCACTGAGCTACCTTCCTCGAAAGCTGTGCGTTGGTAGCCTGCTCCCAATGTGTTCCTTTGGTGACTGGACGCTCTTTGAGATGCTGGTCAAGACGGCCTCTGCTTCTCTGCTCTTGGAGAAGGCTGCTTTGCGGAGACGCTCAGCGTGGCCTGCGCCAGGTTCAACCTTCTGCTGCTCTGAACTAACGACTTACGTGCCCTCGCCCCTGGCGCAAAGTGCCTAGGCACAAGGGCACGCTCTGGCCCCGATGCCCACACTCAGTAGTCCAAAGCCTTCACAGGCTCCACGGGCGTCCTGCTTCCACTTACCCTCTGAACGCGGCTTGCTACGTGGCGGCGGCTGCAGCACTCCACAGGGTTTGGGGGCAGAACTCCTACCACTCTCCTCACATAGGCAGTCAGTCCTCCGCCGGGCTTCCCATAGCCTTTGCAGAGAGCACTGTCTGTGGCACACCTCTTGCTTCTCCCTGCACCCTTATCTGTATTTTCGCAGCTGGGGGCAACCGGCTTCTGCTGCTGTGGACGAGGCCTGCTTACTGCTTGGCAAACGCCAGAGAGAAATGAGCGCGGCTGCAGAGGACGAGTCCAAGGAGCTCTAGGACGTCACAGTCAACCAGTGGTCTTGCCACCGAGCTCAGAGGTCTCTTCCAGTCCAGGAAAGAATGCGCCGCTTTGGCGTTCTTTCCTAGGACAAGAAACGTTCGGTGACAGTGCGTCTGTCAAGCTCGTGCTGACCGCCGCAATCTCAGAGCCTTTCCCTGCCAATCATCTCCTTGCTTCTACTTTCTGGCCGCAAGCTCACTTAAGAAGTACCCTTACCTACCCGAGGATTTCACTAAGGGACTCTATTCGGTATGCCCATCGCCTCTGCCAAGGCAACTGGGGCCAAAACATTGCAGTGGCTGCTGGATCCAACTCTCTCCGCCTCCCCGGGAGCCGCCCGAGCCTATGGGCTGTTGGAGAAGGTCTTCGTTATGGTCCAGGTCACTCCCTTGATTGGCAGAAAGTCTCCCCGCTGCCAGTGAGGACTTTAGTTTGAGAGCTCACCCTGTTGAGAACGCGTTGGTGCAGCCCTCGTTTCTCCTGCGTACCGGACCCCTGCAAGTAACGGAGGCCTTTCACCGTGCAAACTCCTTCGTGGGGAAGACGCATACTTGTGGAGCGAGGAAGCCTAGGCAGGCTGCTTGCAGCCAGTCCACGCTCCTTTGGCTCCTGAAGCGAAGGCCTCCGGCACCTCTCCTGGCAGCCTCGCAAGCCTTTGGCCGGACCTCTAAAACTTTAGCAGGCACAGCGAGCGGTGGAAGCAAGTCCCACACACCGAAAGAGCCGTAGCTGAAAAATATTGTCGTTCCTTTGCAGCACCGTACAAGCCCTTTGCTTTTGGGGGAGAGGGCCTTTCTCTTCTCTTCTTTGGCACACAGGGAAATGCCTTCACGGTGTTCGGCCTTGATACACTCGAGTGCGTGCAGCTTCCCCTTAACTGTTGAGAGGGTACTAGTGCAGCGCTCTCGAACATGACTGTCCTTTGAACACACCAAAAGAAACTTTCCATTCGAGGAGGGAACGCGCTGCACGGGAACTCTTTGTTCTCTGAGCCAAGTGGGTGCTGCCACTGCGCCTGTGTGTTTGCTGGTTCACTGGCACTCTGAGATGTTTCGGCCTCGCCATTGCGGGGCCCACGCTGTGCAGCTAACCTCACTTAGGGATCACAAGGGCCCGCATTACTTTCCAGGGGAAGACAACGCTGCCCGGATCACCCTCCAGGTGTCACTTTCTTGGCCCTGAGCTACCTTCCTCGAAAGCTCTGCATTGGTAGCCTGCTCCCAATGTGTTCCTTTGGTGACTGGACGCTCTTTGTGATGCTGGTCGAGACGGCCTCTGCTTCTCTGCTCTTGGAGAAGGCTGCTTTGCGGAGACGCTCAGCGTGGCCTGCGCCAGGTTCAACCTTCTGCTGCTCTGAACTAACGACTTACGTGCCCTCGCCCCTGGCGCAAAGTGCCTAGGCACAAGGGCACGCTCTGGCCCCGATGCCCACACTCAGTAGTCCAAAGCCTTCACAGGCTCCACGGGCGTCCTGCTTCCACTTACCCTCTGAACGCGGCTTGCTACGTGGCGGCGGCTGCAGCACTCCACAGGGTTTGGGGGTAGAACTCCTACCACTCTCCTCACATAGGCAGTCAGTCCTCCGCCGGGCTTCCCGTAGCCTTTGCAGAGAGCACTGTCTGTGGCACACCTCTTTCTTCTCCCTGCACCCTTATCTGTGTTTTCGCAGCTGGGGGCAACCGGCTTCTGCTGCTGTGGACGAGGCCTGCTTACTGCTTGGCAAACGCCAGAGAGAAATGAGCGCGGCTGCAGAGGACGAGTCCAAGGAGCTCTAGGACGTCACAGTCAACCAGTGGTCTTGCCACCGAGCTCAGAGGTCTCTTCCAGTCCAGGAAAGAATGCGCCGCTTTGGCGTTCTTTCCTAGGACAAGAAACGTTCGGTGACAGTGCGTCTGTCAAGCTCGTGCTGACCGCCGCAATCTCAGAGCCTTTCCCTGCCAATCATCTCCTTGCTTCTACTTTCTGGCCGCAAGCTCACTTAAGAAGTACCCTTACCTACCCGAGGATTTCACTAAGGGACTCTATTCGGTATGCCCATCGCCTCTGCCAAGGCAACTGGGGCCAAAACATTGCAGTGGCTGCTGGATCCAACTCTCTCCGCCTCCCCGGGAGCCGCCCGAGCCTATGGGCTGTTGGAGAAGGTCTTCGTTATGGTCCAGGTCACTCCCTTGATTGGCAGAAAGTCTCCCCGCTGCCAGTGAGGACTTTAGTTTGAGAGCTCACCCTGTTGAGAACGCGTTGGTGCAGCCCTCGTTTCTCCTGCGTACCGGACCCCTGCAAGTAACGGAGGCCTTTCACCGTGCAAACTCCTTCCTGGGGAAGACGCATACTTGTGGAGCGAGGAAGCCTAGGCAGGCTGCTTGCAGCCAGTCCACGCTCCTTTGGCTCCTGAAGCGAAGGCCTCCGGCACCTCTCCTGGCAGCCTCGCAAGCCTTTGGCCGGACCTCTAAAACTTTAGCAGGCACAGCGAGCGGTGGAAGCAAGTCCCACACACCGAAAGAGCCGTAGCTGAAAAATATTGTCGTTCCTTTGCAGCACCGTACAAGCCCTTTGCTTTTGGGGGAGAGGGCCTTTCTCTTCTCTTCTTTGGCACACAGGGAAATGCCTTCACGGTGTTCGGCCTTGATACACTCGAGTGCGTGCAGCTTCCCCTTAACTGTTGAGAGTGTGCTAGTGCAGCGCTCTCGAACATGACTGTCCTTTGAACACACCAAAAGAAACTTTCCATTCGAGGAGGGAACGCGCTGCACGGGAACTCTTTGTTCTCTGAGCCAAGTGGGTGCTGCCACTGCGCCTGTGTGTTTGCTGGTTCACTGGCACTCTGAGATGTTTCGGCCTCGCCATTGCGGGGCCCACGCTGTGCAGCTAACCTCACTTAGGGATCACAAGGGCCCGCATTACTTTCCAGGGGAAGACAACGCTGCCCGGATCACCCTCCAGGTGTCACTTTCTTGGCACTGAGCTACCTTCCTCGAAAGCTCTGCATTGGTAGCCTGCTCCCAATGTGTTCCTTTGGTGACTGGACGCTCTTTGTGATGATGGTCGAGACGGCCTCTGCTTCTCTGCTCTTGGAGAAGGCTGCTTTGCGGAGACGCTCAGCGTGGCCTGCGCCAAGTTCAACCTTCTGCTGCTCTGAACTAACGACTTACCTGCCCTCGCCCCTGGCGCAAAGTGCCTAGGCACAAGGGCACGCTCTGGCCCCGATGCCCACACTCAGTAGTCCAAAGCCTTCACAGGCTCCACGGGCGTCCTGCTTCCACTTACCCTCTGAACGCGGCTTGCTACGTGGCGGCGGCTGCAGCACTCCACAGGGTTTGGGGGCAGAACTCCTACCACTCTCCTCACATAGGCAGTCAGTCCTCCGCCGGGCTTCCCGTAGCCTTTGCAGAGAGCACTGTCTGTGGCACACCTCTTGCTTCTCCCTGCACCCTTATCTGTATTTTCGCAGCTGGGGGCAACCGGCTTCTGCTGCTGTGGACGAGGCCTGCTTACTGCTTGGCAAACGCCAGAGAGAAATGAGCGCGGCTGCAGAGGACGAGTCCAAGGAGCTCTAGGACGTCACAGTCAACCAGTGGTCTTGCCACCGAGCTCAGAGGTCTCTTCCAGTCCAGGAAAGAATGCGCCGCTTTGGCGTTCTTTCCTAGGACAAGAAACGTTCGGTGACAGTGCGTCTGTCAAGCTCGTGCTGACCGCCGCAATCTCAGAGCCTTTCCCTGCCAATCATCTCCTTGCTTCTACTTTCTGGCCGCAAGCTCACTTAAGAAGTACCCTTACCTACCCGAGGATTTCACTAAGGGACTCTATTCGGTATGCCCATCGCCTCTGCCAAGGCAACTGGGGCCAAAACATTGCAGTGGCTGCTGGATCCAACTCTCTCCGCCTCCCCGGGAGCCGCCCGAGCCTATGGGCTGTTGGAGAAGGTCTTCGTTATGGTCCAGGTCACTCCCTTGATTGGCAGAAAGTCTCCCCGCTGCCAGTGAGGACTTTAGTTTGAGAGCTCACCCTGTTGAGAACGCGTTGGTGCAGCCCTCGTTTCTCCTGCGTACCGGACCCCTGCAAGTAACGGAGGCCTTTCACCGTGCAAACTCCTTCGTGGGGAAGACGCATACTTGTGGAGCGAGGAAGCCTAGGCAGGCTGCTTGCAGCCAGTCCACGCTCCTTTGGCTCCTGAAGCGAAGGCCTCCGGCACCTCTCCTGGCAGCCTCGCAAGCCTTTGGCCGGACCTCTAAAACTTTAGCAGGCACAGCGAGCGGTGGAAGCAAGTCCCACACACCGAAAGAGCCGTAGCTGAAAAATATTGTCGTTCCTTTGCAGCACCGTACAAGCCCTTTGCTTTTGGGGGAGAGGGCCTTTCTCTTCTCTTCTTTGGCACACAGGGAAATGCCTTCACGGTGTTCGGCCTTGATACACTCGAGTGCGTGCAGCTTCCCCTTAACTGTTGAGAGTGTACTAGTGCAGCGCTCTCGAACATGACTGTCCTTTGAACACACCAAAAGAAACTTTCCATTCGAGGAGGGAACGCGCTGCACGGGAACTCTTTGTTCTCTGAGCCAAGTGGGTGCTGCCACTGCGCCTGTGTGTTTGCTGGTTCACTGGCACTCTGAGATGTTTCGGCCTCGCCATTGCGGGGCCCACGCTGTGCAGCTAACCTCACTTAGGGATCACAAGGGCCCGCATTACTTTCCAGGGGAAGACAACGCTGCCCGGATCACCCTCCAGGTGTCACTTTCTTGGCCCTGAGCTACCTTACTCGAAAGCTCTGCATTGGTAGCCTGCTCCCAATGTGTTCCTTTGGTGACTGGACGCTCTTTGTGATGCTGGTCGAGACGGCCTCTGCTTCTCTGCTCTTGGAGAAGGCTGCTTTGCGGAGACGCTCAGCGTGGCCTGCACCAGGTTCAACCTTCTGCTGCTCTGAACTAACGACTTACGTGCCCTCGCCCCTGGCGCAAAGTGCCTAGGCACAAGGGCACGCTCTGGCCCCGATGCCCACACTCAGTAGTCCAAAGCCTTCACAGGCTCCACGGGCGTCCTGCTTCCACTTACCCTCTGAACGCGGCTTGCTACGTGGCGGCGGCTGCAGCACTCCACAGGGTTTGGGGGCAGAACTCCTACCACTCTCCTCACATAGGCAGTCAGTCCTCCGCCGGGCTTCCCGTAGCCTTTGCAGAGAGCACTGTCTGTGGCACATCTCTTTCTTCTCCCTGCACCCTTATCTGTGTTTTCGCAGCTGGGGGCAGCCGGCTTCTGCTGCTGTGGACGAGGCCTGCTTACTGCTTGGCAAACGCCAGAGAGAAATGAGCGCGGCTGCAGAGGACGAGTCCAAGGAGCTCTAGGACGTCACAGTCAACCAGTGGTCTTGCCACCGAGCTCAGAGGTCTCTTCCAGTCCAGGAAAGAATGCGCCGCTTTGGCGTTCTTTCCTAGGACAAGAAACGTTCGGTGACAGTGCGTCTGTCAAGCTCGTGCTGACCGCCGCAATCTCAGAGCCTTTCCCTGCCAATCATCTCCTGGCTTCTACTTTCTGGCCGCAAGCTCACTTAAGAAGTACCCTTACCTACCCGAGGATTTCACTAAGGGACTCTATTCGGTATGCCCATCGCCTCTGCCAAGGCAACTGGGGCCAAAACATTGCAGTGGCTGCTGGATCCAACTCTCTCCGCCTCCCCGGGAGCCGCCCGAGCCTATGGGCTGTTGGAGAAGGTCTTCGTTATGGTCCAGGTCACTCCCTTGATTGGCAGAAAGTCTCCCCGCTGCCAGTGAGGACTTTAGTTTGAGAGCTCACCCTGTTGAGAACGCGTTGGTGCAGCCCTCGTTTCTCCTGCGTACCGGACCCCTGCAAGTAACGGAGGCCTTTCACCGTGCAAACTCCTTCCTGGGGAAGACGCATACTTGTGGAGCGAGGAAGCCTAGGCAGGCTGCTTGCAGCCAGTCCACGCTCCTTTGGCTCCTGAAGCGAAGGCCTCCGGCACCTCTCCTGGCAGCCTCGCAAGCCTTTGGCCGGACCTCTAAAACTTTAGCAGGCACAGCGAGCGGTGGAAGCAAGTCCCACACACCGAAAGAGCCGTAGCTGAAAAATATTGTCGTTCCTTTGCAGCACCGTACAAGCCCTTTGCTTTTGGGGGAGAGGGCCTTTCTCTTCTCTTCTTTGGCACACAGGGAAATGCCTTCACGGTGTTCGGCCTTGATACACTCGAGTGCGTGCAGCTTCCCCTTAACTGTTGAGAGGGTACTAGTGCAGCGCTCTCGAACATGACTGTCCTTTGAACACACCAAAAGAAACTTTCCATTCGAGGAGGGAACGCGCTGCACGGGAACTCTTTGTTCTCTGAGCCAAGTGGGTGCTGCCACTGCGCCTGTGTGTTTGCTGGTTCACTGGCACTCTGAGATGTTTCGGCCTCGCCATTGCGGGGCCCACGCTGTGCAGCTAACCTCACTTAGGGATCACAAGGGCCCGCATTACTTTCCAGGGGAAGACAACGCTGCCCGGATCACCCTCCAGGTGTCACTTTCTTGGCCCTGAGCTACCTTCCTCGAAAGCTCTGCATTGGTAGCCTGCTCCCAATGTGTTCCTTTGGTGACTGGACGCTCTTTGTGATGCTGGTCGAGACGGCCTCTGCTTCTCTGCTCTTGGAGAAGGCTGCTTTGCGGAGACGCTCAGCGTGGCCTGCGCCAGGTTCAACCTTCTGCTGCTCTGAACTAACGACTTACGTGCCCTCGCCCCTGGCGCAAAGTGCCTAGGCACAAGGGCACGCTCTGGCCCCGATGCCCACACTCAGTAGTCCAAAGCCTTCACAGGCTCCACGGGCGTCCTGCTTCCACTTACCCTCTGAACGCGGCTTGCTACGTGGCGGCGGCTGCAGCACTCCACAGGGTTTGGGGGCAGAACTCCTACCACTCTCCTCACATAGGCAGTCAGTCCTCCGCCGGGCTTCCCGTAGCCTTTGCAGAGAGCACTGTCTGTGGCACATCTCTTTCTTCTCCCTGCACCCTTATCTGTGTTTTCGCAGCTGGGGGCAGCCGGCTTCTGCTGCTGTGGACGAGGCCTGCTTACTGCTTGGCAAACGCCAGAGAGAAATGAGCGCGGCTGCAGAGGACGAGTCCAAGGAGCTCTAGGACGTCACAGTCAACCAGTGGTCTTGCCACCGAGCTCAGAGGTCTCTTCCAGTCCAGGAAAGAATGCGCCGCTTTGGCGTTCTTTCCTAGGACAAGAAACGTTCGGTGACAGTGCGTCTGTCAAGCTCGTGCTGACCGCCGCAATCTCAGAGCCTTTCCCTGCCAATCATCTCCTTGCTTCTACTTTCTGGCCGCAAGCTCACTTAAGAAGTACCCTTACCTACCCGAGGATTTCACTAAGGGACTCTATTCGGTATGCCCATCGCCTCTGCCAAGGCAACTGGGGCCAAAACATTGCAGTGGCTGCTGGATCCAACTCTCTCCGCCTCCCCGGGAGCCGCCCGAGCCTATGGGCTGTTGGAGAAGGTCTTCGTTATGGTCCAGGTCACTCCCTTGATTGGCAGAAAGTCTCCCCGCTGCCAGTGAGGACTTTAGTTTGAGAGCTCACCCTGTTGAGAACGCGTTGGTGCAGCCCTCGTTTCTCCTGCTTACCGGACCCCTGCAAGTAACGGAGGCCTTTCACCGTGCAAACTCCTTCCTGGGGAAAACGCATACTTGTGGAGCGAGGAAGCCTAGGCAGGCTGCTTGCAGCCAGTCCACGCTCCTTTGGCTCCTGAAGCGAAGGCCTCCGGCACCTCTCCTGGCAGCCTCGCAAGCCTTTGGCCGGACCTCTAAAACTTTAGCAGGCACAGCGAGCGGTGGAAGCAAGTCCCACACACCGAAAGAGCCGTAGCTGAAAAATATTGTCGTTCCTTTGCAGCACCGTACAAGCCCTTTGCTTTTGGGGGAGAGGGCCTTTCTCTTCTCTTCTTTGGCACACAGGGAAATGCCTTCACGGTGTTCGGCCTTGATACACTCGAGTGCGTGCAGCTTCCCCTTAACTGTTGAGAGTGTACTAGTGCAGCGCTCTCGAACATGACTGTCCTTTGAACACACCAAAAGAAACTTTCCATTCGAGGAGGGAACGCGCTGCACGGGAACTCTTTGTTCTCTGAGCCAAGTGGGTGCTGCCACTGCGCCTGTGTGTTTGCTGGTTCACTGGCACTCTGAGATGTTTCGGCCTCGCCATTGCGGGGCCCACGCTGTGCAGCTAACCTCACTTAGGGATCACAAGGGCCCGCATTACTTTCCAGGGGAAGACAACGCTGCCCGGATCACCCTCCAGGTGTCACTTTCTTGGCACTGAGCTACCTTCCTCGAAAGCTCTGCATTGGTAGCCTGCTCCCAATGTGTTCCTTTGGTGACTGGACGCTCTTTGTGATGCTGGTCGAGACGGCCTCTGCTTCTCTGCTCTTGGAGAAGGCTGCTTTGCGGAGACGCTCAGCGTGGCCTGCGCCAAGTTCAACCTTCTGCTGCTCTGAACTAACGACTTACCTGCCCTCACCCCTGGCGCAAAGTGCCTAGGCACAAGGGCACGCTCTGGCCCCGATGCCCACACTCAGTAGTCCAAAGCCTTCACAGGCTCCACGGGCGTCCTGCTTCCACTTACCCTCTGAACGCGGCTTGCTACGTGGCGGCGGCTGCAGCACTCCACAGGGTTTGGGGGCAGAACTCCTACCACTCTCCTCACATAGGCAGTCAGTCCTCCGCCGGGCTTCCCGTAGCCTTTGCAGAGAGCACTGTCTGTGGCACACCTCTTTCTTCTCCCTGCACCCTTATCTGTATTTTCGCAGCTGGGGGCAACCGGCTTCTGCTGCTGTGGACGAGGCCTGCTTACTGCTTGGCAAACGCCAGAGAGAAATGAGCGCGGCTGCAGAGGACGAGTCCAAGGAGCTCTAGGAAGTCACAGTCAACCAGTGGTCTTGCCACCGAGCTCAGAGGTCTCTTCCAGTCCAGGAAAGAATGTGCCGCTTTGGCGTTCTTTCCTAGGACAAGAAACATTCGGTGACAGTGCGTCTGTCAAGCTCGTGCTGACCGCCGCAATCTCAGAGCCTTTCCCTGCCAATCATCTCCTTGCTTCTACTTTCTGGCCGCAAGCTCACTTAAGAAGTACCCTTACCTACCCGAGGATTTCACTAAGGGACTCTATTCGGTATGCCCATCGCCTCTGCCAAGGCAACTGGGGCCAAAACATTGCAGTGGCTGCTGGATCCAACTCTCTCCGCCTCCCCGGGAGCCGCCCGAGCCTATGGGCTGTTGGAGAAGGTCTTCGTTATGGTCCAGGTCACTCCCTTGATTGGCAGAAAGTCTCCCCGCTGCCAGTGAGGACTTTAGTTTGAGAGCTCACCCTGTTGAGAACGCGTTGGTGCAGCCCTCGTTTCTCCTGCGTACCGGACCCCTGCAAGTAACGGAGGCCTTTCACCGTGCAAACTCCTTCCTGGGGAAGACGCATACATGTGGAGCGAGGAAGCCTAGGCAGGCTGCTTGCAGCCAGTCCACGCTCCTTTGGCTCCTGAAGCGAAGGCCTCCGGCACCTCTCCTGGCAGCCTCGCAAGCCTTTGGCCGGACCTCTAAAACTTTAGCAGGCACAGCGAGCAGTGGAAGCAAGTCCCACACACCGAAAGAGCCGTAGCTGAAAAATATTGTCGTTCCTTTGCAGCACCGTACAAGCCCTTTGCTTTTGGGGGAGAGGGCCTTTCTCTTCTCTTCTTTGGCACACAGGGAAATGCCTTCACGGTGTTCGGCCTTGATACACTCGAGTGCGTGCAGCTTCCCCTTAACTGTTGAGAGTGTACTAGTGCAGCGCTCTCGAACATGACTGTCCTTTGAACACACCAAAAGAAACTTTCCATTCGAGGAGGGAACGCGCTGCACGGGAACTCTTTGTTCTCTGAGCCAAGTGGGTGCTGCCACTGCGCCTGTGTGTTTGCTGGTTCACTGGCACTCTGAGATGTTTCGGCCTCGCCATTGCGGGGCCCACGCTGTGCAGCTAACCTCACTTAGGGATCACAAGGGCCCGCATTACTTTCCAGGGGAAGGCAACGCTGCCCGGATCACCCTCCAGGTGTCACTTTCTTGGCACTGAGCTACCTTCCTCGAAAGCTCTGCATTGGTAGCCTGCTCCCAATGTGTTCCTTTGGTGACTGGACGCTCTTTGTGATGCTGGTCGAGACGGCCTCTGCTTCTCTGCTCTTGGAGAAGGCTGCTTTGCGGAGACGCTCAGCGTGGCCTGCGCCAGGTTCAACCTTCTGCTGCTCTGAACTAACGACTTACCTGCCCTCGCCCCTGGCGCAAAGTGCCTAGGCACAAGGGCACGCTCTGGCCCCGATGCCCACACTCAGTAGTCCAAAGCCTTCACAGGCTCCACGGGCGTCCTGCTTCCACTTACCCTCTGAACGCGGCTTGCTACGTGGCGGCGGCTGCAGCACTCCACAGGGTTTGGGGGCAGAACTCCTACCACTCTCCTCACATAGGCAGTCAGTCCTCCGCCGGGCTTCCCGTAGCCTTTGCAGAGAGCACTGTCTGTGGCACACCTCTTTCTTCTCCCTGCACCCTTATCTGTGTTTTCGCAGCTGGGGGCAACCGGCTTCTGCTGCTGTGGACGAGGCCTGCTTACTGCTTGGCAAACGCCAGAGAGAAATGAGCGCGGCTGCAGAGGACGAGTCCAAGGAGCTCTAGGACGTCACAGTCAACCAGTGGTCTTGCCACCGTGCTCAGAGGTCTCTTCCAGTCCAGGAAAGAATGCGCCGCTTTGGCGTTCTTTCCTAGGACAAGAAACGTTCGGTGACAGTGCGTCTGTCAAGCTCGTGCTGACCGCCGCAATCTCAGAGCCTTTCCCTGCCAATCATCTCCTTGCTTCTACTTTCTGGCCGCAAGCTCACTTAAGAAGTACCCTTACCTACCCGAGGATTTCACTAAGGGACTCTATTCGGTATGCCCATCGCCTCTGCCAAGGCAACTGGGGCCAAAACATTGCAGTGGCTGCTGGATCCAACTCTCTCCGCCTCCCCGGGAGCCGCCCGAGCCTATGGGCTGTTGGAGAAGGTCTTCGTTATGGTCCAGGTCACTCCCTTGATTGGCAGAAAGTCTCCCCGCTGCCAGTGAGGACTTTAGTTTGAGAGCTCACCCTGTTGAGAACGCGTTGGTGCAGCCCTCGTTTCTCCTGCGTACCGGACCCCTGCAAGTAACGGAGGCCTTTCACCGTGCAAACTCCTTCCTGGGGAAGACGCATACTTGTGGAGCGAGGAAGCCTAGGCAGGCTGCTTGCAGCAAGTCCACGCTCCTTTGGCTCCTGAAGCGAAGGCCTCCGGCAGCTCTCCTGGCAGCCTCGCAAGCCTTTGGCCGGACCTCTAAAACTTTAGCAGGCACAGCGAGCGGTGGAAGCAAGTCCCACACACCGAAAGAGCCGTAGCTGAAAAATATTGTCGTTCCTTTGCAGCACCGTACAAGCCCTTTGCTTTTGGGGGAGAGGGCCTTTCTCTTCTCTTCTTTGGCACACAGGGAAATGCCTTCACGGTGTTCGGCCTTGATACACTCGAGTGCGTGCAGCTTCCCCTTAACTGTTGAGAGTGTACTAGTGCAGCGCTCTCGAACATGACTGTCCTTTGAACACACCAAAAGAAACTTTCCATTCGAGGAGGGAACGCGCTGCACGGGAACTCTTTGTTCTCTGAGCCAAGTGGGTGCTGCCACTGCGCCTGTGTGTTTGCTGGTTCACTGGCACTCTGAGATGTTTCGGCCTCGCCATTGCGGGGCCCACGCTGTGCAGCTAACCTCACTTAGGGATCACAAGGGCCCGCATTACTTTCCAGGGGAAGGCAACGCTGCCCGGATCACCCTCCAGGTGTCACTTTCTTGGCACTGAGCTACCTTCCTCGAAAGCTCTGCATTGGTAGCCTGCTCCCAATGTGTTCCTTTGGTGACTGGACGCTCTTTGTGATGCTGGTCGAGACGGCCTCTGCTTCTCTGCTCTTGGAGAAGGCTGCTTTGCGGAGACGCTCAGCGTGGCCTGCGCCAGGTTCAACCTTCTGCTGCTCTGAACTAACGACTTACCTGCCCTCGCCCCTGGCGCAAAGTGCCTAGGCACAAGGGCACGCTCTGGCCCCGATGCCCACACTCAGTAGTCCAAAGCCTTCACAGGCTCCACGGGCGTCCTGCTTCCACTTACCCTCTGAACGCGGCTTGCTACGTGGCGGCGGCTGCAGCACTCCACAGGGTTTGGGGGCAGAACTCCTACCACTCTCCTCACATAGGCAGTCAGTCCTCCGCCGGGCTTCCCGTAGCCTTTGCAGAGAGCACTGTCTGTGGCACACCTCTTTCTTCTCCCTGCACCCTTATCTGTGTTTTCGCAGCTTGGGGCAACCGGCTTCTGCTGCTGTGGACGAGGCCTGCTTACTGCTTGGCAAACGCCAGAGAGAAATGAGCGCGGCTGCAGAGGACGAGTCCAAGGAGCTCTAGGACGTCACAGTCAACCAGTGGTCTTGCCACCGAGCTCAGAGGTCTCTTCCAGTCCAGGAAAGAATGCGCCGCTTTGGCGTTCTTTCCTAGGACAAGAAACGTTCGGTGACAGTGCGTCTGTCAAGCTCGTGCTGACCGCCGCAATCTCAGAGCCTTTCCCTGCCAATCATCTCCTTGCTTCTACTTTCTGGCAGCAAGCTCACTTAAGAAGTACCCTTACCTACCCGAGGATTTCACTAAGGGACTCTATTCGGTATGCCCATCGCCTCTGCCAAGGCAACTGGGGCCAAAACATTGCAGTGGCTGCTGGATCCAACTCTCTCCGCCTCCCCGGGAGCCGCCCGAGCCTATGGGCTGTTGGAGAAGGTCTTCGTTATGGTCCAGGTCACTCCCTTGATTGGCAGAAAGTCTCACCGCTGCCAGTGAGGACTTTGGTTTGAGAGCTCACTCTGTTGAGAACGCGTTGGTGCAGCCCTCGTTTCTCCTGCGTACCGGACCCCTGCAAGTAACGGAGGCCTCTCAATGTTCAAACTCCTTCCTGGGGAAAACGCATACTTGTGGAGCGAGGAAGCCTAGGCAGGCTGCTTGCAGCCAGTCCACGCTCCTTTGGCTCCTGAAGCGAAGGCTTCCGGCACCTCTCCTGGCAGCCTCGCAAGCCTTTGGCCGGACCTCTAAAACTTTAGCAGGCACAGCGAGCGGTGGAAGCAAGTCCCACACACCGAAAGAGCCGTAGCTGAAAAATATTGTCGTTCCTTTGCAGCACCGTACAAGCCCTTTGCTTTTGGGGGAGAGGGCCTTTCTCTTCTCTTCTTTGGCACACAGGGAAATGCCTTCACGGTGTTCGGCCTTGATACACTCGAGTGCGTGCAGCTTCCCCTTAAGTGTTGAGAGTGTGCTAGTGCAGCGCTCTCGAACATGACTGTCCTTTGAACACACCAAAAGAAACTTTCCATTCGAGGAGGGAATGCGCTGCACGGGAACTCTTTGTTCTCTGAGCCAAGTGGGTGCTGCCACTGCGCCTGTGTGTTTGCTGGTTCACTGGCACTCTGAGATGTTTCGGCCTCGCCATTGCGGGGCCCACGCTGTGCAGCTAACCTCACTTAGGGATCACAAGGGCCCGCATTACTTTCCAGGGGAAGACAACGCTGCCCGGATCACCCTCCAGGTGTCACTTTCTTGGCACTGAGCTACCTTCCTCGAAAGCTCTGCGTTGGTAGCCTGCTCCCAATGTGTTCCTTTGGTGACTGGACGCTCTTTGAGATGCTGGTCGAGACGGCCTCTGCTTCTCTGCTCTTGGAGAAGGCTGCTTTGCGGAGACGCTCAGCGTGGCCTGCGCCAAGTTCAACCTTCTGCTGCTCTGAACTAACGACTTACCTGCCCTCGCCCCTGGCGCAAAGTGCCTAGGCACAAGGGCACGCTCTGGCCCCGATGCCCACGCTCAGTAGTCCAAAGCCTTCACAGGCTCCACGGGCGTCCTGCTTCCACTTACCCTCTGAACGCGGCTTGCTACGTGGCGGCGGCTGCAGCACTCCACAGGGTTTGGGGGCAGAACTCCTACCACTCTCCTCACATAGGCAGTCAGTCCTCCGCCGGGCTTCCCGTAGCCTTTGCAGAGAGCACTGTCTGTGGCACACCTCTTTCTTCTCCCTGCACCCTTATCTGTATTTTCGCAGCTGGGGGCAACCGGCTTCTGCTGCTGTGGACGAGGCCTGCTTACTGCTTGGCAAACGCCAGAGAGAAATGAGCGCGGCTGCAGAGGACGAGTTCAAGGAGCTCTAGGACGTCACAGTCAACCAGTGGTCTTGCCACCGAGCTCAGAGGTCTCTTCCAGTCCAGGAAAGAATGCGCCGCTTTGGCGTTCTTTCCTAGGACAAGAAACGTTCGGTGACAGTGCGTCTGTCAAGCTCGTGCTGACCGCCGCAATCTCAGAGCCTTTCCCTGCCAATCATCTCCTGGCTTCTACTTTCTGGCCGCAAGCTCACTTAAGAAGTACCCTTACCTACCCGAGGATTTCACTAAGGGACTCTATTCGGTATGCCCATCGCCTCTGCCAAGGCAACTGGGGCCAAAACATTGCAGTGGCTGCTGGATCCAACTCTCTCCGCCTCCCCGGGAGCCGCCCGAGCCTATGGGCTGTTGGAGAAGGTCTTCGTTATGGTCCAGGTCACTCCCTTGATTGGCAGAAAGTCTCACCGCTGCCAGTGAGGACTTTAGTTTGAGAGCTCACTCTGTTGAGAACGCGTTGGTGCAGCCCTCGTTTCTCCTGCGTACCGGACCCCTGCAAGTAACGGAGGCCTTTCAACGTTCAAACTCCTTCCTGGGGAAAACGCATACTTGTGGAGCGAGGAAGCCTAGGCAGGCTGCTTGCAGCCAGTCCACGCTCCTTTGGCTCCTGAAGCGAAGGCTTCCGGCACCTCTCCTGGCAGCCTCGCAAGCCTTTGGCCGGACCTCTAAAACTTTAGCAGGCACAGCGAGCGGTGGAAGCAAGTCCCACACACCGAAAGAGCCGTAGCTGAAATATATTGTCGTTCCTTTGCAGCACCGTACAAGCCCTTTGCTTTTGGGGGAGAGGGCCTTTCTCTTCTCTTCTTTGGCACACAGGGAAATGCCTTCACGGTGTTCGGCCTTGATACACTCGAGTGCGTGCAGCTTCCCCTTAACTGTTGAGAGTGTACTAGTGCAGCGCTCTCGAACATGACTGTCCTTTGAACACACCAAAAGAAACTTTCCATTCGAGGAGGGAACACGCTGCACGGGAACTCTTTGTTCTCTGAGCCAAGTGGGTGCTGCCACTGCGCCTGTGTGTTTGCTGGTTCACTGGCACTCTGAGATGTTTTTGCCTCGCCATTGCGGGGCCCACGCTGTGCAGCTAACCTCACTTAGGGATCACAAGGGCCCGCATTACTTTCCAGGGGAAGACAACGCTGCCCGGATCACCCTCCAGGTGTCACTTTCTTGACACTGAGCTACCTTCCTCGAAAGCTCTGCGTTGGTAGCCTGCTCCCAATGTGTTCCTTTGGTGACTGGACGCTCTTTGTGATGCTGGTCGAGACGGCCTCTGCTTCTCTGCTCTTGGAGAAGGCTGCTTTGCGGAGACGCTCAGCGTGGCCTGCGCCAAGTTCAACCTTCTGCTGCTCTGAACTAACGACTTACCTGCCCTCGCCCCTGGCGCAAAGTGCCTAGGCACAAGGGCACGCTCTGGCCCCGATGCCCACGCTCAGTAGTCCAAAGCCTTCACAGGCTCCACGGGCGTCCTGCTTCCACTTACCCTCTGAACGCGGCTTGCTATGTGGCGGCGGCTGCAGCACTCCACAGAGTTTGGGGGCAGAACTCCTACCACTCTCCTCACATAGGCAGTCAGTCCTCCGCCGGTCTTCCCGTAGCCTTTGCAGAGAGCACTGTCTGTGGCACACCTCTTTCTTCTCCCTGCACCCTTATCTGTATTTTCGCAGCTGGGGGCAACCGGCTTCTGCTGCTGTGGACGAGGCCTGCTTACTGCTTGGCAAACGCCAGAGAGAAATGAGCGCGGCTGCAGAGGACGAGTCCAAGGAGCTCTAGGACGTCACAGTCAACCAGTGGTCTTGCCACCGAGCTCAGAGGTCTCTTCCAGTCCAGGAAAGAATGCGCCGCTTTGGCGTTCTTTCCTAGGACAAGAAACGTTCGGTGACAGTGCGTCTGTCAAGCTCGTGCTGACCGCCGCAATCTCAGAGCCTTTCCCTGCCAATCATCTCCTGGCTTCTACTTTCTGGCCGCAAGCTCACTTAAGAAGTACCCTTACCTACCCGAGGATTTCACTAAGGGACTCTATTCGGTATGCCCATCGCCTCTGCCAAGGCAACTGGGGCCAAAACATTGCAGTGGCTGCTGGATCCAACTCTCTCCGCCTCCCCGGGAGCCGCCCGAGCCTATGGGCTGTTGGAGAAGGTCTTCGTTATGGTCCAGGTCACTCCCTTGATTGGCAGAAAGTCTCACCGCTGCCAGTGAGGACTTTGGTTTGAGAGCTCACTCTGTTGAGAACGCGTTGGTACAGCCCTCGTTTCTCCTGCATACCGGACCCCTGCAAGTAACGGAGGCCTCTCAACGTTCAAACTCCTTCCTGGGGAAAACGCATACTTGTGGAGCGAGGAAGCCTAGGCAGGCTGCTTGCAGCCAGTCCACGCTCCTTTGGCTCCTGAAGCGAAGGCTTCCGGCACCTCTCCTGGCAGCCTCGCAAGCCTTTGGCCGGACCTCTAAAACTTTAGCAGGCACAGCGAGCGGTGGAAGCAAGTCCCACACACCGAAAGAGCCGTAGCTGAAAAATATTGTCGTTCCTTTGCAGCACCGTACAAGCCCTTTGCTTTTGGGGGAGAGGGCCTTTCTCTTCTCTTCTTTGGCACACAGGGAAATGCCTTCACGGTGTTCGGCCTTGATACACTCGAGTGCGTGCAGCTTCCCCTTAACTGTTGAGAGTGTGCTAGTGCAGCGCTCTCGAACATGACTGTCCTTTGAACACACCAAAAGAAACTTTCCATTCGAGGAGGGAACGCGCTGCACGGGAACTCTTTGTTCTCTGAGCCAAGTGGGTGCTGCCACTGCGCCTGTGTGTTTGCTGGTTCACTGGCACTCTGAGATGTTTCGGCCTCGCCATTGCGGGGCCCACGCTGTGCAGCTAACCTCACTTAGGGATCACAAGGGCCCGCATTACTTTCCAGGGGAAGACAACGCTGCCCGGATCACCCTCCAGGTGTCACTTTCTTGGCACTGAGCTACCTTCCTCGAAAGCTCTGCGTTGGTAGCCTGCTCCCAATGTGTTCCTTTGGTGACTGGACGCTCTTTGAGATGCTGGTCGAGACGGCCTCTGCTTCTCTGCTCTTGGAGAAGGCTGCTTTGCGGAGACGCTCAGCGTGGCCTGCGCCAAGTTCAACCTTCTGCTGCTCTGAACTAACGACTTACCTGCCCTCGCCCCTGGCGCAAAGTGCCTAGGCACAAGGGCACGCTCTGGCCCCGATGCCCACGCTCAGTAGTCCAAAGCCTTCACAGGCTCCACGGGCGTCCTGCTTCCACTTACCCTCTGAACGCGGCTTGCTACGTGGCGGCGGCTGCAGCACTCCACAGGGTTTGGGGGCAGAACTCCTACCACTCTCCTCACATAGGCAGTCAGTCCTCCGCCGGGCTTCCCGTAGCCTTTGCAGAGAGCACTGTCTGTGGCACACCTCTTTCTTCTCCCTGCACCCTTATCTGTATTTTCGCAGCTGGGGGCAACCGGCTTCTGCTGCTGTGGACGAGGCCTGCTTACTGCTTGGCAAACGCCAGAGAGAAATGAGCGCGGCTGCAGAGGACGAGTCCAAGGAGCTCTAGGACGTCACAGTCAACCAGTGGTCTTGCCACCGAGCTCAGAGGTCTCTTCCAGTCCAGGAAAGAATGCGCCGCTTTGGCGTTCTTTCCTAGGACAAGAAACGTTCGGTGACAGTGCGTCTGTCAAGCTCGTGCTGACCGCCGCAATCTCAGAGCCTTTCCCTGCCAATCATCTCCTGGCTTCTACTTTCTGGCCGCAAGCTCACTTAAGAAGTACCCTTACCTACCCGAGGATTTCACTAAGGGACTCTATTCGGTATGCCCATCGCCTCTGCCAAGGCAACTGGGGCCAAAACATTGCAGTGGCTGCTGGATCCAACTCTCTCCGCCTCCCCGGGAGCCGCCCGAGCCTATGGGCTGTTGGAGAAGGTCTTCGTTATGGTCCAGGTCACTCCCTTGATTGGCAGAAAGTCTCACCGCTGCCAGTGAGGACTTTAGTTTGAGAGCTCACTCTGTTGAGAACGCGTTGGTGCAGCCCTCGTTTCTCCTGCGTACCGGACCCCTGCAAGTAACGGAGGCCTTTCAACGTTCAAACTCCTTCCTGGGGAAAACGCATACTTGTGGAGCGAGGAAGCCTAGGCAGGCTGCTTGCAGCCAGTCCACGCTCCTTTGGCTCCTGAAGCGAAGGCTTCCGGCACCTCTCCTGGCAGCCTCGCAAGCCTTTGGCCGGACCTCTAAAACTTTAGCAGGCACAGCGAGCGGTGGAAGCAAGTCCCACACACCGAAAGAGCCGTAGCTGAAAAATATTGTCGTTCCTTTGCAGCACCGTACAAGCCCTTTGCTTTTGGGGGAGAGGGCCTTTCTCTTCTCTTCTTTGGCACACAGGGAAATGCCTTCACGGTGTTCGGCCTTGATACACTCGAGTGCGTGCAGCTTCCCCTTAACTGTTGAGAGTGTACTAGTGCAGCGCTCTCGAACATGACTGTCCTTTGAACACACCAAAAGAAACTTTCCATTCGAGGAGGGAACACGCTGCACGGGAACTCTTTGTTCTCTGAGCCAAGTGGGTGCTGCCACTGCGCCTGTGTGTTTGCTGGTTCACTGGCACTCTGAGATGTTTTTGCCTCGCCATTGCGGGGCCCACGCTGTGCAGCTAACCTCACTTAGGGATCACAAGGGCCCGCATTACTTTCCAGGGGAAGACAACGCTGCCCGGATCACCCTCCAGGTGTCACTTTCTTGACACTGAGCTACCTTCCTCGAAAGCTCTGCGTTGGTAGCCTGCTCCCAATGTGTTCCTTTGGTGACTGGACGCTCTTTGTGATGCTGGTCGAGACGGCCTCTGCTTCTCTGCTCTTGGAGAAGGCTGCTTTGCGGAGACGCTCAGCGTTGCCTGCGCCAAGTTCAACCTTCTGCTGCTCTGAACTAACGACTTACCTGCCCTCGCCCCTGGCGCAAAGTGCCTAGGCACAAGGGCACGCTCTGGCCCCGATGCCCACGCTCAGTAGTCCAAAGCCTTCACAGGCTCCACGGGCGTCCTGCTTCCACTTACCCTCTGAACGCGGCTTGCTACGTGGCGGCGGCTGCAGCACTCCACAGGGTTTGGGGGCAGAACTCCTACCACTCTCCTCACATAGGCAGTCAGTCCTCCGCCGGGCTTCCCGTAGCCTTTGCAGAGAGCACTGTCTGTGGCACACCTCTTTCTTCTCCCTGCACCCTTATCTGTATTTTCGCAGCTGGGGGCAACCGGCTTCTGCTGCTGTGGACGAGGCCTGCTTACTGCTTGGCAAACGCCAGAGAGAAATGAGCGCGGCTGCAGAGGACGAGTCCAAGGAGCTCTAGGACGTCACAGTCAACCAGTGGTCTTGCCACCGAGCTCAGAGGTCTCTTCCAGTCCAGGAAAGAATGCGCCGCTTTGGCGTTCTTTCCTAGGACAAGAAACGTTCGGTGACAGTGCGTCTGTCAAGCTGGTGCTGACCGCCGCAATCTCAGAGCCTTTCCCTGCCAATCATCTCCTGGCTTCTACTTTCTGGCCGCAAGCTCACTTAAGAAGTACCCTTACCTACCCGAGGATTTCACTAAGGGACTCTATTCGGTATGCCCATCGCCTCTGCCAAGGCAACTGGGGCCAAAACATTGCAGTGGCTGCTGGATCCAACTCTATCCGCCTCCCCGGGAGCCGCCCGAGCCTATGGGCTGTTGGAGAAGGTCTTCGTTATGGTCCAGGTCACTCCCTTGATTGGCAGAAAGTCTCACCGCTGCCAGTGAGGACTTTAGTTTGAGAGCTCACTCTGTTGAGAACGCGTTGGTGCAGCCCTCGTTTCTCCTGCGTACCGGACCCCTGCAAGTAACGGAGGCCTTTCAACGTGCAAACTCCTTCCTGGGGAAAACGCATACTTGTGGAGCGAGGAAGCCTAGGCAGGCTGCTTGCAGCCAGTCCACGCTCCTTTGGCTCCTGAAGCGAAGGCCTCCGGCACCTCTCCTGGCAGCCTCGCAAGCCTTTGGCCGGACCTCTAAAACTTTAGCAGGCACAGCGAGCGGTGGAAGCAAGTCCCACACACCGAAAGAGCCGTAGCTGAAAAATATTGTCGTTCCTTTGCAGCACCGTACAAGCCCTTTGCTTTTGGGGGAGAGGGCTTTTCTCTTCTCTTCTTTGGCACACAGGGAAATGCCTTCACGGTGTTCGGCCTTGATACACTCGAGTGCGTGCAGCTTCCCCTTAACTGTTGAGAGTGTACTAGTGCAGCGCTCTCGAACATGACTGTCCTTTGAACACACCAAAAGAAACTTTCCATTCGAGGAGGGAACACGCTGCACGGGAACTCTTTGTTCTCTGAGCCAAGTGGGTGCTGCCACTGCGCCTGTGTGTTTGCTGGTTCACTGGCACTCTGAGATGTTTTTGCCTCGCCATTGCGGGGCCCACGCTGTGCAGCTAACCTCACTTAGGGATCACAAGGGCCCGCATTACTTTCCAGGGGAAGACAACGCTGCCCGGATCACCCTCCAGGTGTCACTTTCTTGGCACTGAGCTACCTTCCTCGAAAGCTCTGCGTTGGTAGCCTGCTCCCAATGTGTTCCTTTGGTGACTGGACGCTCTTTGTGATGCTGGTCGAGACGGCCTCTGCTTCTCTGCTCTTGGAGAAGGCTGCTTTGCGGAGACGCTCAGCGTTGCCTGCGCCAAGTTCAACCTTCTGCTGCTCTGAACTAACGACTTACCTGCCCTCGCCCCTGGCGCAAAGTGCCTAGGCACAAGGGCACGCTCTGGCCCCGATGCCCACGCTCAGTAGTCCAAAGCCTTCACAGGCTCCACGGGCGTCCTGCTTCCACTTACCCTCTGAACGCGGCTTGCTACGTGGCGGCGGCTGCAGCACTCCACAGGGTTTGCGGGCAGAACTCCTACCACTCTCCTCACATAGGCAGTCAGTCCTCCGCCGGGCTTCCCGTAGCCTTTGCAGAGAGCACTGTCTGTGGCACACCTCTTTCTTCTCCCTGCACCCTTATCTGTATTTTCGCAGCTGGGGGCAACCGGCTTCTGCTGCTGTGGACGAGGCCTGCTTACTGCTTGGCAAACGCCAGAGAGAAATGAGCGCGGCTGCAGAGGACGAGTCCAAGGAGCTCTAGGACGTCACAGTCAACCAGTGGTCTTGCCACCGAGCTCAGAGGTCTCTTCCAGTCCAGGAAAGAATGCGCCGCTTTGGCGTTCTTTCCTAGGACAAGAAACGTTCGGTGACAGTGCGTCTGTCAAGCTCGTGCTGACCGCCGCAATCTCAGAGCCTTTCCCTGCCAATCATCTCCTGGCTTCTACTTTCTGGCCGCAAGCTCACTTAAGAAGTACCCTTACCTACCCGAGGATTTCACTAAGGGACTCTATTCGGTATGCCCATCGCGTCTGCCAAGGCAACTGGGGCCAAAACATTGCAGTGGCTGCTGGATCCAACTCTCTCCGCCTCCCCGGGAGCCGCCCGAGCCTATGGGCTGTTGGAGAAGGTCTTCGTTATGGTCCAGGTCACTCCCTTGATTGGCAGAAAGTCTCCCCGCTGCCAGTGAGGACTTTAGTTTGAGAGCTCACCCTGTTGAGAACGCGTTGGTGCAGCCCTCGTTTCTCCTGCGTACCGGACCCCTGCAAGTAACGGAGGCCTTTCACCGTTCAAACTCCTTCCTGGGGAAAACGCATCCTTGTGGAGAGAGGAAGCCTAGGCAGGCTGCTTGCAGCCAGTCCACGCTCCTTTGGCTCCTGAAGCGAAGGCCTCCGGCACCTCTCCTGGCAGCCTCGCAAGCCTTTGGCAGGACCTCTAAAGCTTTACCAGGCACAGCGAGCGGTGGAAGCAAGTCCCACACACCGAAAGAGCCGTAGCTGAAAAATATTGACGTTCCTTTGCAGCACCGTACAAGCCCTTTGCTTTTGGGGGAGAGGGCCTTTCTCTTCTCTTCTTTGGCACACAGGGAAATGCCTTCACGGTGTTCGGCCTTGATACACTCGAGTGCGTGCAGCTTCCCCTTAACTGTTGAGAGTGTGCTAGTGCAGCGCTCTCGAACATGACTGTCCTTTGAACACACCAAAAGAAACTTTCCATTCGAGGAGGGAACGCGCTGCACGGGAACTCTTTGTTCTCTGAGCCAAGTGGGTGCTGCCACTGCGCCTGTGTGTTTGCTGGTTCACTGGCACTCTGAGATGTTTCGGCCTCGCCATTGCGGGGCCCACGCTGTGCAGCTAACCTCACTTAGGGATCACAAGGGCCCGCATTACTTTCCAGGGGAAGACAACGCTGCCCGGATCACCCTCCAGGTGTCACTTTCTTGGCACTGAGCTACCTTCCTCGAAAGCTCTGCATTGGTAGCCTGCTCCCAATGTGTTCCTTTGGTGACTGGACGCTCTTTGTGATGCTGGTCGAGACGGCCTCTGCTTCTCTGCTCTTGGAGAAGGCTGCTTTGCGGAGACGCTCAGCGTGGCCTGCGCCAGGTTCAACCTTCTGCTGCTCTGAACTAACGACTTACCTGCCCTCGCCCCTGGCGCAAAGTGCCTAGGCACAAGGGCACGCTCTGGCCCCGATGCCCACACTCAGTAGTCCAAAGCCTTCACAGGCTCCACGGGCGTCCTGCTTCCACTTACCCTCTGAACGCGGCTTGCTACGTGGCGGCGGCTGCAGCACTCCACAGGGTTTGGGGGCAGAACTCCTACCACTCTCCTCACATAGGCAGTCAGTCCTCCGCCGGGCTTCCCGTAGCCTTTGCAGAGAGCACTGTCTGTGGCACACCTCTTTCTTCTCCCTGCACCCTTATCTGTATTTTCGCAGCTGGGGGCAACCGGCTTCTGCTGCTGTGGACGAGGCCTGCTTACTGCTTGGCAAACGCCAGAGAGAAATGAGCGCGGCTGCAGAGGACGAGTCCAAGGAGCTCTAGGACGTCACAGTCAACCAGTGGTCTTGCCACCGAGCTCAGAGGTCTCTTCCAGTCCAGGAAAGAATGCGCCGCTTTGGCGTTCTTTCCTAGGACAAGAAACGTTCGGTGACAGTGCGTCTGTCAAGCTCGTGCTGACCGCCGCAATCTCAGAGCCTTTCCCTGCCAATCATCTCCTTGCTTCTACTTTCTGGCCGCAAGCTCACTTAAGAAGTACCCTTACCTACCCGAGGATTTCACTAAGGGACTCTATTCGGTATGCCCATCGCCTCTGCCAAGGCAACTGGGGCCAAAACATTGCAGTGGCTGCTGGATCCAACTCTCTCCGCCTCCCCGGGAGCCGCCCGAGCCTATGGGCTGTTGGAGAAGGTCTTCGTTATGGTCCAGGTCACTCCCTTGATTGGCAGAAAGTCTCCCCGCTGCCAGTGAGGACTTTAGTTTGAGAGCTCACCCTGTTGAGAACGCGTTGGTGCAGCCCTCGTATCTCCTGCGTACCGGACCCCTGCAAGTAACGGAGGCCTTTCACCGTGCAAACTCCTTCCTGGGGAAGACGCATACTTGTGGAGCGAGGAAGCCTAGGCAGGCTGCTTGCAGCCAGTCCACGCTCCTTTGGCTCCTGAAGCGAAGGCCTCCGGCACCTCTCCTGGCAGCCTCGCAAGCCTTTGGCCGGACCTCTAAAACTTTAGCAGGCACAGCGAGCGGTGGAAGCAAGTCCCACACACCGAAAGAGCCGTAGCTGAAAAACATTGTCGTTCCTTTGCAGCACCGTACAAGCCCTTTGCTTTTGGGGGAGAGGGCCTTTCTCTTCTCTTCTTTGGCACACAGGGAAATGCCTTCACGGTGTTCGGCCTTGATACACTCGAGTGCGTGCAGCTTCCCCTTAACTGTTGAGAGTGTACTAGTGCAGCGCTCTCGAACATGACTGTCCTTTGAACACACCAAAAGAAACTTTCCATTCGAGGAGGGAACGCGCTGCACGGGAACTCTTTGTTCTCTGAGCCAAGTGGGTGCTGCCACTGCGCCTGTGTGTTTGCTGGTTCACTGGCACCCTGAGATGTTTCGGCCTCGCCATTGCGGGGCCCACGCTGTGCAGCTAACCTCACTTAGGGATCACAAGGGCCCGCATTACTTTCCAGGGGAAGGCAACGCTGCCCGGATCACCCTCCAGGTGTCACTTTCTTGGCACTGAGCTACCTTCCTCGAAAGCTCTGCATTGGTAGCCTGCTCCCAATGTGTTCCTTTGGTGACTGGACGCTCTTTGTGATGCTGGTCGAGACGGCCTCTGCTTCTCTGCTCTTGGAGAAGGCTGCTTTGCGGAGACGCTCAGCGTGGCCTGCGCCAGGTTCAACCTTCTGCTGCTCTGAACTAACGACTTACCTGCCCTCGCCCCTGGCGCAAAGTGCCTAGGCACAAGGGCACGCTCTGGCCCCGATGCCCACACTCAGTAGTCCAAAGCCTTCACAGGCTCCACGGGCGTCCTGCTTCCACTTACCCTCTGAACGCGGCTTGCTACGTGGCGGCGGCTGCAGCACTCCACAGGGTTTGGGGGCAGAACTCCTACCACTCTCCTCACATAGGCAGTCAGTCCTCCGCCGGGCTTCCCGTAGCCTTTGCAGAGAGCACTGTCTGTGGCACACCTCTTTCTTCTCCCTGCACCCTTATCTGTATTTTCGCAGCTGGGGGCAACCGGCTTCTGCTGCTGTGGACGAGGCCTGCTTACTGCTTGGCAAACGCCAGAGAGAAATGAGCGCGGCTGCAGAGGACGAGTCCAAGGAGCTCTAGGACGTCACAGTCAACCAGTGGTCTTGCCACCGAGCTCAGAGGTCTCTTCCAGTCCAGGAAAGAATGCGCCGCTTTGGCGTTCTTTCCTAGGACAAGAAACGTTCGGTGACAGTGCGTCTGTCAAGCTCGTGCTGACCGCCGCAATCTCAGAGCCTTTCCCTGCCAATCATCTCCTTGCTTCTACTTTCTGGCCGCAAGCTCACTTAAGAAGTACCCTTACCTACCCGAGGATTTCACTAAGGGACTCTATTCGGTATGCCCATCGCCTCTGCCAAGGCAACTGGGGCCAAAACATTGCAGTGGCTGCTGGATCCAACTCTCTCCGCCTCCCCGGGAGCCGCCCGAGCCTATGGGCTGTTGGAGAAGGTCTTCGTTATGGTCCAGGTCACTCCCTTGATTGGCAGAAAGTCTCCCCGCTGCCAGTGAGGACTTTAGTTTGAGAGCTCACCCTGTTGAGAACGCGTTGGTGCATCCCTCGTATCTCCTGCGTACCGGACCCCTGCAAGTAACGGAGGCCTTTCACCGTGCAAACTCCTTCCTGGGGAAAACGCATACTTGTGGAGCGAGGAAGCCTAGGCAGGCTGCTTGCAGCCAGTCCACGCTCCTTTGGCTCCTGAAGCGAAGGCCTCCGGCACCTCTCCTGGCAGCCTCGCAAGCCTTTGGCCGGACCTCTAAAACTTTAGCAGGCACAGCGAGCGGTGGAAGCAAGTCCCACACACCGAAAGAGCCGTAGCTGAAAAATATTGTTGTTCCTTTGCAGCACCGTAGAAGCCCTTTGCTTTTGGGGGAGAGGGCCTTTCTCTTCTCTTCTTTGGCACACAGGGAAATGCCTTCACGGTGTTCGGCCTTGATACACTCGAGTGCGTGCAGCTTCCCCTTAACTGTTGAGAGTGTACTAGTGCAGCGCTCTCGAACATGACTGTCCTTTGAACACACCAAAAGAAACTTTCCATTCGAGGAGGGAACGCGCTGCACGGGAACTCTTTGTTCTCTGAGCCAAGTGGGTGCTGCCACTGCGCCTGTGTGTTTGCTGGTTCACTGGCACTCTGAGATGTTTCGGCCTCGCCATTGCGGGGCCCACGCTGTGCAGCTAACCTCACTTAGGGATCACAAGGGCCCGCATTACTTTCCAGGGGAAGGCAACGCTGCCCGGATCACCCTCCAGGTGTCACTTTCTTGGCACTGAGCTACCTTCCTCGAAAGCTGTGCATTGGTAGCCTGCTCCCAATGTGTTCCTTTGGTGACTGGACGCTCTTTGTGATGCTGGTCGAGACGGCCTCTGCTTCTCTGCTCTTGGAGAAGGCTGCTTTGCGGAGACGCTCAGCGTGGCCTGCGCCAGGTTCAACCTTCTGCTGCTCTGAACTAACGACTTACCTGCCCTCGCCCCTGGCGCAAAGTGCCTAGGCACAAGGGCACGCTCTGGCCCCGATGCCCACACTCAGTAGTCCAAAGCCTTCACAGGCTCCACGGGCGTCCTGCTTCCACTTACCCTCTGAACGCGGCTTGCTACGTGGCGGCGGCTGCAGCACTCCACAGGGTTTGGGGGCAGAATTCCTACCACTCTCCTCACATAGGCAGTCAGTCCTCCGCCGGGCTTCCCGTAGCCTTTGCAGAGAGCACTGTCTGTGGCACACCTCTTTCTTCTCCCTGCACCCTTATCTGTATTTTCGCAGCTGGGGGCAACCGGCTTCTGCTGCTGTGGACGAGGCCTGCTTACTGCTTGGCAAACGCCAGAGAGAAATGAGCGCGGCTGCAGAGGACGAGTCCAAGGAGCTCTAGGACGTCACAGTCAACCAGTGGTCTTGCCACCGAGCTCAGAGGTCTCTTCCAGTCCAGGAAAGAATGCGCCGCTTTGGCGTTCTTTCCTAGGACAAGAAACGTTCGGTGACAGTGCGTCTGTCAAGCTCGTGCTGACCGCCGCAATCTCAGAGCCTTTCCCTGCCAATCATCTCCTTGCTTTTACTTTCTGGCCGCAAGCTCACTTAAGAAGTACCCTTACCTACCCGAGGATTTCACTAAGGGACTCTATTCGGTATGCCCATCGCCTCTGCCAAGGCAACTGGGGCCAAAACATTGCAGTGGCTGCTGGATCCAACTCTCTCCGCCTCCCCGGGAGCCGCCCGAGCCTATGGGCTGTTGGAGAAGGTCTTCGTTATGGTCCAGGTCACTCCCTTGATTGGCAGAAAGTCTCCCCGCTGCCAGTGAGGTCTTTAGTTTGAGAGCTCACCCTGTTGAGAACGCGTTGGTGCAGCCCTCGTTTCTCCTGCGTACCGGACCCCTGCAAGTAACGGAGGCCTTTCACCGTGCAAACTCCTTCCTGGGGAAAACGCATACTTGTGGAGCGAGGAAGCCTAGGCAGGCTGCTTGCAGCCAGTCCACGCTCCTTTGGCTCCTGAAGCGAAGGCCTCCGGCACCTCTCCTGGCAGCCTCGCAAGCCTTTGGCCGGACCTCTAAAACTTTAGCAGGCACAGCGAGCGGTGGAAGCAAGTCCCACACACCGAAAGAGCCGTAGCTGAAAAATATTGTCGTTCCTTTGCAGCACCGTACAAGCCCTTTGCTTTTGGGGGAGAGGGCCTTTCTCTTCTCTTCTTTGGCACACAGGGAAATGCCTTCACGGTGTTCGGCCTTGATACACTCGAGTGCGTGCAGCTTCCCCTTAACTGTTGAGAGTGTACTAGTGCAGCGCTCTCGAACATGACTGTCCTTTGAACACACCAAAAGAAACTTTCCATTCGAGGAGGGAACGCGCTGCACGGGAACTCTTTGTTCTTTGAGCCAAGTGGGTGCTGCCACTGCGCCTGTGTGTTTGCTGGTTCACTGGCACTCTGAGATGTTTCGGCCTCGCCATTGCGGGGCCCACGCTGTGCAGCTAACCTCACTTAGGGATCACAAGGGCCCGCATTACTTTCCAGGGGAAGGCAACGCTGCCCGGATCACCCTCCAGGTGTCACTTTCTTGGCACTGAGCTACCTTCCTCGAAAGCTCTGCATTGGTAGCCTGCTCCCAATGTGTTCCTTTGGTGACTGGACGCTCTTTGTGATGCTGGTCGAGACGGCCTCTGCTTCTCTGCTCTTGGAGAAGGCTGCTTTGCGGAGACGCTCAGCGTGGCCTGCGCCAGGTTCAACCTTCTGCTGCTCTGAACTAACGACTTACCTGCCCTCGCCCCTGGCGCAAAGTGCCTAGGCACAAGGACACGCTCTGGCCCCGATGCCCACACTCAGTAGTCCAAAGCCTTCACAGGCTCCACGGGCGTCCTGCTTCCACTTACCCTCTGAACGCGGCTTGCTACGTGGCGGCGGCTGCAGCACTCCACAGGGTTTGGGGGCAGAACTCCTACCACTCTCCTCACATAGGCAGTCAGTCCTCCGCCGGGCTTCCCGTAGCCTTTGCAGAGAGCACTGTCTGTGGCACACCTCTTTCTTCTCCCTGCACCCTTATCTGTATTTTCGCAGCTGGGGGCAACCGGCTTCTGCTGCTGTGGACGAGGCCTGCTTACTGCTTGGCAAACGCCAGAGAGAAATGAGCGCGGCTGCAGAGGACGAGTCCAAGGAGCTCTAGGACGTCACAGTCAACCAGTGGTCTTGCCACCGAGCTCAGAGGTCTCTTCCAGTCCAGGAAAGAATGCGCCGCTTTGGCGTTCTTTCCTAGGACAAGAAACGTTCGGTGACAGTGCGTCTGTCAAGCTCGTGCTGACCGCCGCAATCTCAGAGCCTTTCCCTGCCAATCATCTCCTTGCTTCTACTTTCTGGCCGCAAGCTCACTTAAGAAGTACCCTTACCTACCCGAGGATTTCACTAAGGGACTCTATTCGGTATGCCCATCGCCTCTGCCAAGGCAACTGGGGCCAAAACATTGCAGTGGCTGCTGGATCCAACTCTCTCCGCCTCCCCGGGAGCCGCCCGAGCCTATGGGCTGTTGGAGAAGGTCTTCGTTATGGTCCAGGTCACTCCCTTGATTGGCAGAAAGTCTCCCCGCTGCCAGTGAGGACTTTAGTTTGAGAGCTCACCCTGTTGAGAACGCGTTGGTGCATCCCTCGTATCTCCTGCGTACCGGACCCCTGCAAGTAACGGAGGCCTTTCACCGTGCAAACTCCTTCCTGGGGAAAACGCATACTTGTGGAGCGAGGAAGCCTAGGCAGGCTGCTTGCAGCCAGTCCACGCTCCTTTGGCTCCTGAAGCGAAGGCCTCCGGCACCTCTCCTGGCAGCCTCGCAAGCCTTTGGCCGGACCTCTAAAACTTTAGCAGGCACAGCGAGCGGTGGAAGCAAGTCCCACACACCGAAAGAGCCGTAGCTGAAAAATATTGTCGTTCCTTTGCAGCACCGTACAAGCCCTTTGCTTTTGGGGGAGAGGGCCTTTCTCTTCTCTTCTTTGGCACACAGGGAAATGCCTTCACGGTGTTCGGCCTTGATACACTCGAGTGCGTGCAGCTTCCCCTTAACTGTTGAGAGTGTACTAGTGCAGCGCTCTCGAACATGACTGTCCTTTGAACACACCAAAAGAAACTTTCCATTCGAGGAGGGAACGCGCTGCACGGGAACTCTTTGTTCTCTGAGCCAAGTGGGTGCTGCCACTGCGCCTGTGTGTTTGCTGGTTCACTGGCACTCTGAGATGTTTCGGCCTCGCCATTGCGGGGCCCACGCTGTGCAGCTAACCTCACTTAGGGATCACAAGGGCCCGCATTACTTTCCAGGGGAAGGCAACGCTGCCCGGATCACCCTCCAGGTGTCACTTTCTTGGCACTGAGCTACCTTCCTCGAAAGCTGTGCATTGGTACCTGCTCCCAATGTGTTCCTTTGGTGACTGGACGCTCTTTGTGATGCTGGTCGAGACGGCCTCTGCTTCTCTGCTCTTGGAGAAGGCTGCTTTGCGGAGACGCTCAGCGTGGCCTGCGCCAGGTTCAACCTTCTGCTGCTCTGAACTAACGACTTACCTGCCCTCGCCCCTGGCGCAAAGTGCCTAGGCACAAGGGCACGCTCTGGCCCCGATGCCCACACTCAGTAGTCCAAAGCCTTCACAGGCTCCACGGGCGTCCTGCTTCCACTTACCCTCTGAACGCGGCTTGCTACGTGGCGGCGGCTGCAGCACTCCACAGGGTTTGGGGGCAGAACTCCTACCACTCTCCTCACATAGGCAGTCAGTCGTCCGCCGGGCTTCCCGTAGCCTTTGCAGAGAGCACTGTCTGTGGCACACCTCTTTCTTCTCCCTGCACCCTTATCTGTATTTTCGCAGCTGGGGGCAACCGGCTTCTGCTGCTGTGGACGAGGCCTGCTTACTGCTTGGCAAACGCCAGAGAGAAATGAGCGCGGCTGCAGAGGACGAGTCCAAGGAGCTCTAGGACGTCACAGTCAACCAGTGGTCTTGCCACCGAGCTCAGAGGTCTCTTCCAGTCCAGGAAAGAATGCGCCGCTTTGGCGTTGTTTCCTAGGACAAGAAACGTTCGGTGACAGTGCGTCTGTCAAGCTCGTGCTGACCGCCGCAATCTCAGAGCCTTTCCCTGCCAATCATCTCCTTGCTTCTACTTTCTGGCCGCAAGCTCACTTAAGAAGTACCCTTACCTACCCGAGGATTTCACTAAGGGACTCTATTCGGTATGCCCATCGCCTCTGCCAAGGCAACTGGGGCCAAAACATTGCAGTGGCTGCTGGATCCAACTCTCTCCGCCTCCCCGGGAGCCGCCCGAGCCTATGGGCTGTTGGAGAAGGTCTTCGTTATGGTCCAGGTCACTCCCTTGATTGGCAGAAAGTCTCCCCGCTGCCAGTGAGGACTTTAGTTTGAGAGCTCACCCTGTTGAGAACGCGTTGGTGCAGCCCTCGTATCTCCTGCGTACCGGACCCCTGCAAGTAACGGAGGCCTTTCACCGTGCAAACTCCTTCCTGGGGAAAACGCATACTTGTGGAGCGAGGAAGCCTAGGCAGGCTGCTTGCAGCCAGTCCACGCTCCTTTGGCTCCTGAAGCGAAGGCCTCCGGCACCTCTCCTGGCAGCCTCGCAAGCCTTTGGCCGGACCTCTAAAACTTTAGCAGGCACAGCGAGCGGTGGAAGCAAGTCCCACACACCGAAAGAGCCGTAGCTGAAAAATATTGTCGTTCCTTTGCAGCACCGTACAAGCCCTTTGCTTTTGGGGGAGAGGGCCTTTCTCTTCTCTTCTTTGGCACACAGGGAAATGCCTTCACGGTGTTCGGCCTTGATACACTCGAGTGCGTGCAGCTTCCCCTTAACTGTTGAGAGTGTACTAGTGCAGCGCTCTCGAACATGACTGTCCTTTGAACACACCAAAAGAAACTTTCCATTCGAGGAGGGAACGCGCTGCACGGGAACTCTTTGTTCTCTGAGCCAAGTGGGTGCTGCCACTGCGCCTGTGTGTTTGCTGGTTCACTGGCACTCTGAGATGTTTCGGCCTCGCCATTGCGGGGCCCACGCTGTGCAGCTAACCTCACTTAGGGATCACAAGGGCCCGCATTACTTTCCAGGGGAAGGCAACGCTGCCCGGATCACCCTCCAGGTGTCACTTTCTTGGCACTGAGCTACCTTCCTCGAAAGCTCTGCATTGGTAGCCTGCTCCCAATGTGTTCCTTTGGTGACTGGACGCTCTTTGTGATGCTGGTCGAGACGGCCTCTGCTTCTCTGCTCTTGGAGAAGGCTGCTTTGCGGAGACGCTCAGCGTGGCCTGCGCCAGGTTCAACCTTCTGCTGCTCTGAACTAACGACTTACCTGCCCTCGCCCCTGGCGCAAAGTGCCTAGGCACAAGGGCACGCTCTGGCCCCGATGCCCACACTCAGTAGTCCAAAGCCTTCACAGGCTCCACGGGCGTCCTGCTTCCACTTACCCTCTGAACGCGGCTTGCTACGTGGCGGCGGCTGCAGCACTCCACAGGGTTTGGGGGCAGAACTCCTACCACTCTCCTCACATAGGCAGTCAGTCCTCCGCCGGGCTTCCCGTAGCCTTTGCAGAGAGCACTGTCTGTGGCACACCTCTTTCTTCTCCCTGCACCCTTATCTGTATTTTCGCAGCTGGGGGCAACCGGCTTCTGCTGCTGTGGACGAGGCCTGCTTACTGCTTGGCAAACGCCAGAGAGAAATGAGCGCGGCTGCAGAGGACGAGTCCAAGGAGCTCTAGGACGTCACAGTCAACCAGTGGTCTTGCCACCGAGCTCAGAGGTCTCTTCCAGTCCAGGAAAGAATGCGCCGCTTTGGCGTTCTTTCCTAGGACAAGAAACGTTCGGTGACAGTGCGTCTGTCAAGCTCGTGCTGACCGCCGCAATCTCAGAGCCTTTCCCTGCCAATCATCTCCTTGCTTCTACTTTCTGGCCGCAAGCTCACTTAAGAAGTACCCTTACCTACCCGAGGATTTCACTAAGGGACTCTATTCGGTATGCCCATCGCCTCTGCCAAGGCAACTGGGGCCAAAACATTGCAGTGGCTGCTGGATCCAACTCTCTCCGCCTCCCCGGGAGCCGCCCGAGCCTATGGGCTGTTGGAGAAGGTCTTCGTTATGGTCCAGGTCACTCCCTTGATTGGCAGAAAGTCTCCCCGCTGCCAGTGAGGACTTTAGTTTGAGAGCTCACCCTGTTGAGAACGCGTTGGTGCATCCCTCGTATCTCCTGCGTACCGGACCCCTGCAAGTAACGGAGGCCTTTCACCGTGCAAACTCCTTCCTGGGGAAAACGCATACTTGTGGAGCGAGGAAGCCTAGGCAGGCTGCTTGCAGCCAGTCCACGCTCCTTTGGCTCCTGAAGCGAAGGCCTCCGGCACCTCTCCTGGCAGCCTCGCAAGCCTTTGGCCGGACCTCTAAAACTTTAGCAGGCACAGCGAGCGGTGGAAGCAAGTCCCACACACCGAAAGAGCCGTAGCTGAAAAATATTGTCGTTCCTTTGCAGCACCGTACAAGCCCTTTGCTTTTGGGGGAGAGGGCCTTTCTCTTCTCTTCTTTGGCACACAGGGAAATGCCTTCACGGTGTTCGGCCTTGATACACTCGAGTGCGTGCAGCTTCCCCTTAACTGTTGAGAGTGTACTAGTGCAGCGCTCTCGAACATGACTGTCCTTTGAACACACCAAAAGAAACTTTCCATTCGAGGAGGGAACGCGCTGCACGGGAACTCTTTGTTCTCTGAGCCAAGTGGGTGCTGCCACTGCGCCTGTGTGTTTGCTGGTTCACTGGCACTCTGAGATGTTTCGGCCTCGCCATTGTGGGGCCCACGCTGTGCAGCTAACCTCACTTAGGGATCACAAGGGCCCGCATTACTTTCCAGGGGAAGGCAACGCTGCCCGGATCACCCTCCAGGTGTCACTTTCTTGGCACTGAGCTACCTTCCTCGAAAGCTCTGCATTGGTAGCCTGCTCCCAATGTGTTCCTTTGGTGACTGGACGCTCTTTGTGATGCTGGTCGAGACGGCCTCTGCTTCTCTGCTCTTGGAGAAGGCTGCTTTGCGGAGACGCTCAGCGTGGCCTGCGCCAGGTTCAACCTTCTGCTGCTCTGAACTAACGACTTACCTGCCCTCGCCCCTGGCGCAAAGTGCCTAGGCACAAGGGCACGCTCTGGCCCCGATGCCCACACTCAGTAGTCCAAAGCCTTCACAGGCTCCACGGGCGTCCTGCTTCCACTTACCCTCTGAACGCGGCTTGCTACGTGGCGGCGGCTGCAGCACTCCACAGGGTTTGGGGGCAGAACTCCTACCACTCTCCTCACATAGGCAGTCAGTCCTCCGCCGGGCTTCCCGTAGCCTTTGCAGAGAGCACTGTCTGTGGCACACCTCTTTCTTCTCCCTGCACCCTTATCTGTATTTTCGCAGCTGGGGGCAACCGGCTTCTGCTGCTGTGGACGAGGCCTGCTTACTGCTTGGCAAACGCCAGAGAGAAATGAGCGCGGCTGCAGAGGACGAGTCCAAGGAGCTCTAGGACGTCACAGTCAACCAGTGGTCTTGCCACCGAGCTCAGAGGTCTCTTCCAGTCCAGGAAAGAATGCGCCGCTTTGGCGTTCTTTCCTAGGACAAGAAACGTTCGGTGACAGTGCGTCTGTCAAGCTCGTGCTGACCGCCGCAATCTCAGAGCCTTTCCCTGCCAATCATCTCCTTGCTTCTACTTTCTGGCCGCAAGCTCACTTAAGAAGTACCCTTACCTACCCGAGGATTTCACTAAGGGACTCTATTCGGTATGCCCATCGCCTCTGCCAAGGCAACTGGGGCCAAAACATTGCAGTGGCTGCTGGATCCAACTCTCTCCGCCTCCCCGGGAGCCGCCCGAGCCTATGGGCTGTTGGAGAAGGTCTTCGTTATGGTCCAGGTCACTCCCTTGATTGGCAAAAAGGCTCCCCGCTGCCAGTGAGGACTTTAGTTTGAGAGCTCACCCTGTTGAGAACGCGTTGGTGCAGCCCTCGTTTCTCCTGCGTACCGGACCCCTGCAAGTAACGGAGGCCTTTCACCGTGCAAACTCCTTCCTGGGGAAAACGCATACTTGTGGAGCGAGGAAGCCTAGGCAGGCTGCTTGCAGCCAGTCCACGCTCCTTTGGCTCCTGAAGCGAAGGCCTCCGGCACCTCTCCTGGCAGCCTCGCAAGCCTTTGGCCGGACCTCTAAAACTTTAGCAGGCACAGCGAGCGGTGGAAGCAAGTCCCACACACCGAAAGAGCCGTAGCTGAAAAACATTGTCGTTCCTTTGCAGCACCGTACAAGCCCTTTGCTTTTGGGGGAGAGGGCCTTTCTCTTCTCTTCTTTGGCACACAGGGAAATGCCTTCACGGTGTTCGGCCTTGATACACTCGAGTGCGTGCAGCTTCCCCTTAACTGTTGAGAGTGTACTAGTGCAGCGCTCTCGAACATTACTGTCCTTTGAACACACCAAAAGAAACTTTCCATTCGAGGAGGGAACGCGCTGCACGGGAACTCTTTGTTCTCTGAGCCAAGTGGGTGCTGCCACTGCGCCTGTGTGTTTGCTGGTTCACTGGCACCCTGAGATGTTTCGGCCTCGCCATTGCGGGGCCCACGCTGTGCAGCTAACCTCACTTAGGGATCACAAGGGCCCGCATTACTTTCCAGGGGAAGACAACGCTGCCCGGATCACCCTCCAGGTGTCACTTTCTTGGCACTGAGCTACCTTCCTCGAAAGCTCTGCATTGGTAGCCTGCTCCCAATGTGTTCCTTTGGTGACTGGACGCTCTTTGTGATGCTGGTCGAGATGGCCTCTGCTTCTCTGCTCTTGGAGAAGGCTGCTTTGCGGAGACGCTCAGCGTGGCCTGCGCCAGGTTCAACCTTCTGCTGCTCTGAACTAACGACTTACCTGCCCTCGCCCCTGGCGCAAAGTGCCTAGGCACAAGGGCACGCTCTGGCCCCGATGCCCACACTCAGTAGTCCAAAGCCTTCACAGGCTCCACGGGCGTCCTGCTTCCACTTACCCTCTGAACGCGGCTTGCTACGTGGCGGCGGCTGCAGCACTCCACAGGGTTTGGGGGCAGAACTCCTACCACTCTCCTCACATAGGCAGTCAGTCCTCCGCCGGGCTTCCCGTAGCCTTTGCAGAGAGCACTGTCTGTGGCACACCTCTTTCTTCTCCCTGCACCCTTATCTGTATTTTCGCAGCTGGGGGCAACCGGCTTCTGCTGCTGTGGACGAGGCCTGCTTACTGCTTGGCAAACGCCAGGGAGAAATGAGCGCGGCTGTAGAGGACGAGTCCAAAGAGCTCTAGGACGTCACAGTCAACCAGTGGTCTTGCCACCGAGCTCAGAGGTGTCTTCCAGTCCAGGAAAGAATGCGCCGCTTTGGCGTTGTTTCCTAGGACAAGAAACGTTCGGTGACAGTGCGTCTGTCAAGCTCGTGCTGACCGCCGCAATCTCAGAGCCTTTCCCTGCCAATCATCTCCTTGCTTCTGCTTTCTGGCCGCAAGCTCACTTAAGAAGTACCCTTACCTACCCGAGGATTTCACTAAGGGACTCTATTCGGTATGCCCATCGCGTCTGCCAAGGCAACTGGGGCCAAAACATTGCAGTGGCTGCTGGATCCAACTCTCTCAGCCTCCCCGGGAGCCGCCCGAGCCTATGGGCTGTTGGAGAAGGTCTTCGTTATGGTCCAGGTCACTCCCTTGATTGGCAGAAAGTCTCCCCGCTGCCAGTGAGGACTTTAGTTTGAGAGCTCACCCTGTTGAGAACGCGTTGGTGCATCCCTCGTATCTCCTGCGTACCGGACCCCTGCAAGTAACGGAGGCCTTTCACCGTGCAAACTCCTTCCTGGGGAAGACGCATACTTGTGGAGCGAGGAAGCCTAGGCAGGCTGCTTGCAGCCAGTCCACGCTCCTTTGGCTCCTGAAGCGAAGGCCTCCGGCACCTCTCCTGGCAGCCTCGCAAGCCTTTGGCCGGACCTCTAAAACTTTAGCAGGCACAGCGAGCGGTGGAAGCAAGTCCCACACACCGAAAGAGCCGTAGCTGAAAAATATTGTCGTTCCTTTGCAGCACCGTACAAGCCCTTTGCTTTTGGGGGAGAGGGCCTTTCTCTTCTCTTCTTTGGCACACAGGGAAATGCCTTCACGGTGTTCGGCCTTGATACACTCGAGTGCGTGCAGCTTCCCCTTAACTGTTGAGAGTGTACTAGTGCAGCGCTCTCGAACATGACTGTCCTTTGAACACACCAAAAGAAACTTTCCATTCGAGGAGGGAACGCGCTGCACGGGAACTCTTTGTTCTCTGAGCCAAGTGGGTGCTGCCACTGCGCCTGTGTGTTTGCTGGTTCACTGGCACCCTGAGATGTTTCGGCCTCGCCATTGCGGGGCCCACGCTGTGCAGCTAACCTCACTTAGGGATCACAAGGGCCCGCATTACTTTCCAGGGGAAGACAACGCTGCCCGGATCACCCTCCAGGTGTCACTTTCTTGGCACTGAGCTACCTTCCTCGAAAGCTCTGCATTGGTAGCCTGCTCCCAATGTGTTCCTTTGGTGACTGGACGCTCTTTGTGATGCTGGTCGAGACGGCCTCTGCTTCTCTGCTCTTGGAGAAGGCTGCTTTGCGGAGACGCTCAGCGTGGCCTGCGCCAGGTTCAACCTTCTGCTGCTCTGAACTAACGACTTACCTGCCCTCGCCCCTGGCGCAAAGTGCCTAGGCACAAGGGCACGCTCTGGCCCCGATGCCCACACTCAGTAGTCCAAAGCCTTCACAGGCTCCACGGGCGTCCTGCTTCCACTTACCCTCTGAACACGGCTTGCTACGTGGCGGCGGCTGCAGCACTCCACAGGGTTTGGGGGCAGAACTCCTACCACTCTCCTCACATAGGCAGTCAGTCCTCCGCCGGGCTTCCCGTAGCCTTTGCAGAGAGCACTGTCTGTGGCACACCTCTTTCTTCTCCCTGCACCCTTATCTGTGTTTTCGCAGCTGGGGGCAACCGGCTTCTGCTGCTGTGGACGAGGCCTGCTTACTGCTTGGCAAACGCCAGAGAGAAATGAGCGCGGCTGCAGAGGACGAGTCCAAGGAGCTCTAGGACGTCACAGTCAACCAGTGGTCTTGCCACCGAGCTCAGAGGTCTCTTCCAGTCCAGGAAAGAATGCGCCGCTTTGGCGTTCTTTCCTAGGACAAGAAACGTTCGGTGACAGTGCGTCTGTCAAGCTGGTGCTGACCGCCGCAATCTCAGAGCCTTTCCCTGCCAATCATCTCCTTGCTTCTACTTTCTGGCCGCAAGCTCACTTAAGAAGTACCCTTACCTACCCGAGGATTTCACTAAGGGACTCTATTCGGTATGCCCATCGCCTCTGCCAAGGCAACTGGGGCCAAAACATTGCAGTGGCTGCTGGATCCAACTCTCTCCGCCTCCCCGGGAGCCGCCCGAGCCTATGGGCTGTTGGAGAAGGTCTTCGTTATGGTCCAGGTCACTCCCTTGATTGGCAGAAAGTCTCCCCGCTGCCAGTGAGGACTTTAGTTTGAGAGCTCACCCTGTTGAGAACGCGTTGGTGCATCCCTCGTATCTCCTGCGTACCGGACCCCTGCAAGTAACGGAGGCCTTTCACCGTGCAAACTCCTTCCTGGGGAAGACGCATACTTGTGGAGCGAGGAAGCCTAGGCAGGCTGCTTGCAGCCAGTCCACGCTCCTTTGGCTCCTGAAGCGAAGGCCTCCGGCACCTCTCCTGGCAGCCTCGCAAGCCTTTGGCCGGACCTCTAAAACTTTAGCAGGCACAGCGAGCGGTGGAAGCAAGTCCCACACACCGAAAGAGCCGTAGCTGAAAAATATTGTCGTTCCTTTGCAGCACCGTACAAGCCCTTTGCTTTTGGGGGAGAGGGCCTTTCTCTTCTCTTCTTTGGCACACAGGGAAATGCCTTCACGGTGTTCGGCCTTGATACACTCGAGTGCGTGCAGCTTCCCCTTAACTGTTGAGAGTGTACTAGTGCAGCGCTCTCGAACATGACTGTCCTTTGAACACACCAAAAGAAACTTTCCATTCGAGGAGGGAACGCGCTGCACGGGAACTCTTTGTTCTCTGAGCCAAGTGGGTGCTGCCACTGCGCCTGTGTGTTTGCTGGTTCACTGGCACCCTGAGATGTTTCGGCCTCGCCATTGCGGGGCCCACGCTGTGCAGCTAACCTCACTTAGGGATCACAAGGGCCCGCATTACTTTCCAGGGGAAGACAACGCTGCCCGGATCACCCTCCAGGTGTCACTTTCTTGGCACTGAGCTACCTTCCTCGAAAGCTCTGCATTGGTAGCCTGCTCCCAATGTGTTCCTTTGGTGACTGGACGCTCTTTGTGATGCTGGTCGAGACGGCCTCTGCTTCTCTGCTCTTGGAGAAGGCTGCTTTGCGGAGACGCTCAGCGTGGCCTGCGCCAGGTTCAACCTTCTGCTGCTCTGAACTAACGACTTACCTGCCCTCGCCCCTGGCGCAAAGTGCCTAGGCACAAGGGCACGCTCTGGCCCCGATGCCCACACTCAGTAGTCCAAAGCCTTCACAGGCTCCACGGGCGTCCTGCTTCCACTTACCCTCTGAACACGGCTTGCTACGTGGCGGCGGCTGCAGCACTCCACAGGGTTTGGGGGCAGAACTCCTACCACTCTCCTCACATAGGCAGTCAGTCCTCCGCCGGGCTTCCCGTAGCCTTTGCAGAGAGCACTGTCTGTGGCACACCTCTTTCTTCTCCCTGCACCCTTATCTGTGTTTTCGCAGCTGGGGGCAACCGGCTTCTGCTGCTGTGGACGAGGCCTGCTTACTGCTTGGCAAACGCCAGAGAGAAATGAGCGCGGCTGCAGAGGACGAGTCCAAGGAGCTCTAGGACGTCACAGTCAACCAGTGGTCTTGCCACCGAGCTCAGAGGTCTCTTCCAGTCCAGGAAAGAATGCGCCGCTTTGGCGTTCTTTCCTAGGACAAGAAACGTTCGGTGACAGTGCGTCTGTCAAGCTGGTGCTGACCGCCGCAATCTCAGAGCCTTTCCCTGCCAATCATCTCCTTGCTTCTACTTTCTGGCCGCAAGCTCACTTAAGAAGTACCCTTACCTACCCGAGGATTTCACTAAGGGACTCTATTCGGTATGCCCATCGCCTCTGCCAAGGCAACTGGGGCCAAAACATTGCAGTGGCTGCTGGATCCAACTCTCTCCGCCTCCCCGGGAGCCGCCCGAGCCTATGGGCTGTTGGAGAAGGTCTTCGTTATGGTCCAGGTCACTCCCTTGATTGGCAGAAAGTCTCCCCGCTGCCAGTGAGGACTTTAGTTTGAGAGCTCACCCTGTTGAGAACGCGTTGGTGCATCCCTCGTATCTCCTGCGTACCGGACCCCTGCAAGTAACGGAGGCCTTTCACCGTGCAAACTCCTTCCTGGGGAAGACGCATTCTTGTGGAGCGAGGAAGCCTAGGCAGGCTGCTTGCAGCCAGTCCACGCTCCTTTGGCTCCTGAAGCGAAGGCCTCCGGCACCTCTCCTGGCAGCCTCGCAAGCCTTTGGCCGGACCTCTAAAACTTTAGCAGGCACAGCGAGCGGTGGAAGCAAGTCCCACACACCGAAAGAGCCGTAGCTGAAAAATATTGTCGTTCCTTTGCAGCACCGTACAAGCCCTTTGCTTTTGGGGGAGAGGGCCTTTCTCTTCTCTTCTTTGGCACACAGGGAAATGCCTTCACGGTGTTCGGCCTTGATACACTCGAGTGCGTGCAGCTTCCCCTTAACTGTTGAGAGTGTACTAGTGCAGCGCTCTCGAACATGACTGTCCTTTGAACACACCAAAAGAAACTTTCCATTCGAGGAGGGAACGCGCTGCACGGGAACTCTTTGTTCTCTGAGCCAAGTGGGTGCTGCCACTGCGCCTGTGTGTTTGCTGGTTCACTGGCACCCTGAGATGTTTCGGCCTCGCCATTGCGGGGCCCACGCTGTGCAGCTAACCTCACTTAGGGATCACAAGGGCCCGCATTACTTTCCAGGGGAAGACAACGCTGCCCGGATCACCCTCCAGGTGTCACTTTCTTGGCACTGAGCTACCTTCCTCGAAAGCTCTGCATTGGTAGCCTGCTCCCAATGTGTTCCTTTGGTGACTGGACGCTCTTTGTGATGCTGGTCGAGACGGCCTCTGCTTCTCTGCTCTTGGAGAAGGCTGCTTTGCGGAGACGCTCAGCGTGGCCTGCGCCAGGTTCAACCTTCTGCTGCTCTGAACTAACGACTTACCTGCCCTCGCCCCTGGCGCAAAGTGCCTAGGCACAAGGGCACGCTCTGGCCCCGATGCCCACACTCAGTAGTCCAAAGCCTTCACAGGCTCCACGGGCGTCCTGCTTCCACTTACCCTCTGAACGCGGCTTGCTACGTGGCGGCGGCTGCAGCACTCCACAGGGTTTGGGGGCAGAACTCCTACCACTCTCCTCACATAGGCAGTCAGTCCTCCGCCGGGCTTCCCGTAGCCTTTGCAGAGAGCACTGTCTGTGGCACACCTCTTTCTTCTCCCTGCACCCTTATCTGTGTTTTCGCAGCTGGGGGCAACCGGCTTCTGCTGCTGTGGACGAGGCCTGCTTACTGCTTGGCAAACGCCAGAGAGAAATGAGCGCGGCTGCAGAGGACGAGTCCAAGGAGCTCTAGGACGTCACAGTCAACCAGTGGTCTTGCCACCGAGCTCAGAGGTCTCTTCCAGTCCAGGAAAGAATGCGCCGCTTTGGCGTTCTTTCCTAGGACAAGAAACGTTCGGTGACAGTGCGTCTGTCAAGCTGGTGCTGACCGCCGCAATCTCAGAGCCTTTCCCTGCCAATCATCTCCTTGCTTCTACTTTCTGGCCGCAAGCTCACTTAAGAAGTACCCTTACCTACCCGAGGATTTCACTAAGGGACTCTATTCGGTATGCCCATCGCCTCTGCCAAGGCAACTGGGGCCAAAACATTGCAGTGGCTGCTGGATCCAACTCTCTCCGCCTCCCCGGGAGCCGCCCGAGCCTATGGGCTGTTGGAGAAGGTCTTCGTTATGGTCCAGGTCACTCCCTTGATTGGCAGAAAGTCTCCCCGCTGCCAGTGAGGACTTTAGTTTGAGAGCTCACCCTGTTGAGAACGCGTTGGTGCAGCCCTCGTATCTCCTGCGTACCGGACCCCTGCAAGTAACGGAGGCCTTTCACCGTGCAAACTCCTTCCTGGGGAAGACGCATACTTGTGGAGCGAGGAAGCCTAGGCAGGCTGCTTGCAGCCAGTCCACGCTCCTTTGGCTCCTGAAGCGAAGGCCTCCGGCACCTCTCCTGGCAGCCTCGCAAGCCTTTGGCCGGACCTCTAAAACTTTAGCAGGCACAGCGAGCGGTGGAAGCAAGTCCCACACACCGAAAGAGCCGTAGCTGAAAAATATTGTCGTTCCTTTGCAGCACCGTACAAGCCCTTTGCTTTTGGGGGAGAGGGCCTTTCTCTTCTCTTCTTTGGCACACAGGGAAATGCCTTCACGGTGTTCGGCCTTGATACACTCGAGTGCGTGCAGCTTCCCCTTAACTGTTGAGAGTGTACTAGTGCAGCGCTCTCGAACATGACTGTCCTTTGAACACACCAAAAGAAACTTTCCATTCGAGGAGGGAACGCGCTGCACGGGAACTCTTTGTTCTCTGAGCCAAGTGGGTGCTGCCACTGCGCCTGTGTGTTTGCTGGTTCACTGGCACCCTGAGATGTTTCGGCCTCGCCATTGCGGGGCCCACGCTGTGCAGCTAACCTCACTTAGGGATCACAAGGGCCCGCATTACTTTCCAGGGGAAGACAACGCTGCCCGGATCACCCTCCAGGTGTCACTTTCTTGGCACTGAGCTACCTTCCTCGAAAGCTCTGCATTGGTAGCCTGCTCCCAATGTGTTCCTTTGGTGACTGGACGCTCTTTGTGATGCTGGTCGAGACGGCCTCTGCTTCTCTGCTCTTGGAGAAGGCTGCTTTGCGGAGACGCTCAGCGTGGCCTGCGCCAGGTTCAACCTTCTGCTGCTCTGAACTAACGACTTACCTGCCCTCGCCCCTGGCGCGAAGTGCCTAGGCACAAGGGCACGCTCTGGCCCCGATGCCCACACTCAGTAGTCCAAAGCCTTCACAGGCTCCACGGGCGTCCTGCTTCCACTTACCCTCTGAGCGCGGCTTGCTACGTGGCGGCGGCTGCAGCACTCCACAGGGTTTGGGGGCAGAACTCCTACCACTCTCCTCACATAGGCAGTCAGTCCTCCGCCGGGCTTCCCGTAGCCTTTGCAGAGAGCACTGTCTGTGGCACACCTCTTTCTTCTCCCTGCACCCTTATCTGTATTTTCGCAGCTGGGGGCAACCGGCTTCTGCTGCTGTGGACGAGGCCTGCTTACTGCTTGGCAAACGCCAGAGAGAAATGAGCGCGGCTGCAGAGGACGAGTCCAAGGAGCTCTAGGACGTCACAGTCAACCAGTGGTCTTGCCACCGAGCTCAGAGGTCTCTTCCAGTCCAGGAAAGAATGCGCCGCTTTGGCGTTCTTTCCTAGGACAAGAAACGTTCGGTGACAGTGCGTCTGTCAAGCTGGTGCTGACCGCCGCAATCTCAGAGCCTTTCCCTGCCAATCATCTCCTTGCTTCTACTTTCTGGCCGCAAGCTCACTTAAGAAGTACCCTTACCTACCCGAGGATTTCACTAAGGGACTCTATTCGGTATGCCCATCGCCTCTGCCAAGGCAACTGGGGCCAAAACATTGCAGTGGCTGCTGGATCCAACTCTCTCCGCCTCCCCGGGAGCCGCCCGAGCCTATGGGCTGTTGGAGAAGGTCTTCGTTATGGTCCAGGTCACTCCCTTGATTGGCAGAAAGTCTCCCCGCTGCCAGTGAGGACTTTAGTTTGAGAGCTCACCCTGTTGAGAACGCGTTGGTGCAGCCCTCGTATCTCCTGCGTACCGGACCCCTGCAAGTAACGGAGGCCTTTCACCGTGCAAACTCCTTCCTGGGGAAGACGCATACTTGTGGAGCGAGGAAGCCTAGGCAGGCTGCTTGCAGCCAGTCCACGCTCCTTTGGCTCCTGAAGCGAAGGCCTCCGGCACCTCTCCTGGCAGCCTCGCAAGCCTTTGGCCGGACCTCTAAAACTTTAGCAGGCACAGCGAGCGGTGGAAGCAAGTCCCACACACCGAAAGAGCCGTAGCTGAAAAATATTGTCGTTCCTTTGCAGCACCGTACAAGCCCTTTGCTTTTGGGGGAGAGGGCCTTTCTCTTCTCTTCTTTGGCACACAGGGAAATGCCTTCACGGTGTTCGGCCTTGATACACTCGAGTGCGTGCAGCTTCCCCTTAACTGTTGAGAGTGTACTAGTGCAGCGCTCTCGAACATGACTGTCCTTTGAACACACCAAAAGAAACTTTCCATTCGAGGAGGGAACGCGCTGCACGGGAACTCTTTGTTCTCTGAGCCAAGTGGGTGCTGCCACTGCGCCTGTGTGTTTGCTGGTTCACTGGCACCCTGAGATGTTTCGGCCTCGCCATTGCGGGGCCCACGCTGTGCAGCTAACCTCACTTAGGGATCACAAGGGCCCGCATTACTTTCCAGGGGAAGACAACGCTGCCCGGATCACCCTCCAGGTGTCACTTTCTTGGCACTGAGCTACCTTCCTCGAAAGCTCTGCATTGGTAGCCTGCTCCCAATGTGTTCTTTGGTGACTGGACGCTCTTTGTGATGCTGGTCGAGACGGCCTCTGCTTCTCTGCTCTTGGAGAAGGCTGCTTTGCGGAGACGCTCAGCGTGGCCTGCGCCAGGTTCAACCTTCTGCTGCTCTGAACTAACGACTTACCTGCCCTCGCCCCTGGCGCAAAGTGCCTAGGCACAAGGGCAAGCTCTGGCCCCGATGCCCACGCTCAGTAGTCCAAAGCCTTCACAGGCTCCATGGGCGTCCTGCTTCCACTTACCCTCTGAGCGCGGCTTGCTACGTGGCGGCGGCTGCAGCACTCCACAGGGTTTGGGGGCAGAACTCCTACCACTCTCCTCACATAGGCAGTCAGTCCTCCGCCGGGCTTCCCGTAGCCTTTGCAGAGAGCACTGTCTGTGGCACACCTCTTTCTTCTCCCTGCACCCTTATCTGTATTTTCGCAGCTGGGGGCAACCGGCTTCTGCTGCTGTGGACGAGGCCTGCTTACTGCTTGGCAAACGCCAGAGAGAAATGAGCGCGGCTGCAGAGGACGAGTCCAAGGAGCTCTAGGACGTCACAGTCAACCAGTGGTCTTGCCACCGAGCTCAGAGGTCTCTTCCAGTCCAGGAAAGAATGCGCCGCTTTGGCGTTCTTTCCTAGGACAAGAAACGTTCGGTGACAGTGCGTCTGTCAAGCTCGTGCTGACCGCCGCAATGTCAGAGCCTTTCCCTGCCAATCGTCTCCTTGCTTCTACTTTCTGGCCGCAAGCTCACTTAAGAAGTACCCTTACCTACCCGAGGATTTCACTAAGGGACTCTATTCGGTATGCCCATCGCCTCTGCCAAGGCAACTGGGGCCAAAACATTGCAGTGGCTGCTGGATCCAACTCTCTCCGCCTCCCCGGGAGCCGCCCGAGCCTATGGGCTGTTGGAGAAGGTCTTCGTTATGGTCCAGGTCACTCCCTTGATTGGCAGAAAGTCTCCCCGCTGCCAGTGAGGACTTTAGTTTGAGAGCTCACCCTGTTGAGAACGCGTTGGTGCAGCCCTCGTATCTCCTGCGTACCGGACCCCTGCAAGTAACGGAGGCCTTTCACCGTGCAAACTCCTTCCTGGGGAAGACGCATACTTGTGGAGCGAGGAAGCCTAGGCAGGCTGCTTGCAGCCAGTCCACGCTCCTTTGGCTCCTGAAGCGAAGGCCTCCGGCACCTCTCCTGGCAGCCTCGCAAGCCTTTGGCCGGACCTCTAAAACTTTAGCAGGCACAGCGAGCGGTGGAAGCAAGTCCCACACACCGAAAGAGCCGTAGCTGAAAAATATTGTCGTTCCTTTGCAGCACCGTACAAGCCCTTTGCTTTTGGGGGAGAGGGCCTTTCTCTTCTCTTCTTTGGCACACAGGGAAATGCCTTCACGGTGTTCGGCCTTGATACACTCGAGTGCGTGCAGCTTCCCCTTAACTGTTGAGAGTGTACTAGTGCAGCGCTCTCGAACATGACTGTCCTTTGAACACACCAAAAGAAACTTTCCATTCGAGGAGGGAACGCGCTGCACGGGAACTCTTTGTTCTCTGAGCCAAGTGGGTGCTGCCACTGCGCCTGTGTGTTTGCTGGTTCACTGGCACCCTGAGATGTTTCGGCCTCGCCATTGCGGGGCCCACGCTGTGCAGCTAACCTCACTTAGGGATCACAAGGGCCCGCATTACTTTCCAGGGGAAGACAACGCTGCCCGGATCACCCTCCAGGTGTCACTTTCTTGGCACTGAGCTACCTTCCTCGAAAGCTCTGCATTGGTAGCCTGCTCCCAATGTGTTCCTTTGGTGACTGGACGCTCTTTGTGATGCTGGTCGAGACGGCCTCTGCTTCTCTGCTCTTGGAGAAGGCTGCTTTGCGGAGACGCTCAGCGTGGCCTGCGCCAGGTTCAACCTTCTGCTGCTCTGAACTAACGACTTACCTGCCCTCGCCCCTGGCGCGAAGTGCCTAGGCACAAGGGCACGCTCTGGCCCCGATGCCCACACTCAGTAGTCCAAAGCCTTCACAGGCTCCACGGGCGTCCTGCTTCCACTTACCCTCTGAGCGCGGCTTGCTACGTGGCGGCGGCTGCAGCACTCCACAGGGTTTGGGGGCAGAACTCCTACCACTCTCCTCACATAGGCAGTCAGTCCTCCGCCGGGCTTCCCGTAGCCTTTGCAGAGAGCACTGTCTGTGGCACACCTCTTTCTTCTCCCTGCACCCTTATCTGTATTTTCGCAGCTGGGGGCAACCGGCTTCTGCTGCTGTGGACGAGGCCTGCTTACTGCTTGGCAAACGCCAGAGAGAAATGAGCGCGGCTGCAGAGGACGAGTCCAAGGAGCTCTAGGACGTCACAGTCAACCAGTGGTCTTGCCACCGAGCTCAGAGGTCTCTTCCAGTCCAGGAAAGAATGCGCCGCTTTGGCGTTCTTTCCTAGGACAAGAAACGTTCGGTGACAGTGCGTCTGTCAAGCTGGTGCTGACCGCCGCAATCTCAGAGCCTTTCCCTGCCAATCATCTCCTTGCTTCTACTTTCTGGCCGCAAGCTCACTTAAGAAGTACCCTTACCTACCCGAGGATTTCACTAAGGGACTCTATTCGGTATGCCCATCGCCTCTGCCAAGGCAACTGGGGCCAAAACATTGCAGTGGCTGCTGGATCCAACTCTCTCCGCCTCCCCGGGAGCCGCCCGAGCCTATGGGCTGTTGGAGAAGGTCTTCGTTATGGTCCAGGTCACTCCCTTGATTGGCAGAAAGTCTCCCCGCTGCCAGTGAGGACTTTAGTTTGAGAGCTCACCCTGTTGAGAACGCGTTGGTGCAGCCCTCGTATCTCCTGCGTACCGGACCCCTGCAAGTAACGGAGGCCTTTCACCGTGCAAACTCCTTCCTGGGGAAGACGCATACTTGTGGAGCGAGGAAGCCTAGGCAGGCTGCTTGCAGCCAGTCCACGCTCCTTTGGCTCCTGAAGCGAAGGCCTCCGGCACCTCTCCTGGCAGCCTCGCAAGCCTTTGGCCGGACCTCTAAAACTTTAGCAGGCACAGCGAGCGGTGGAAGCAAGTCCCACACACCGAAAGAGCCGTAGCTGAAAAATATTGTCGTTCCTTTGCAGCACCGTACAAGCCCTTTGCTTTTGGGGGAGAGGGCCTTTCTCTTCTCTTCTTTGGCACACAGGGAAATGCCTTCACGGTGTTCGGCCTTGATACACTCGAGTGCGTGCAGCTTCCCCTTAACTGTTGAGAGTGTACTAGTGCAGCGCTCTCGAACATGACTGTCCTTTGAACACACCAAAAGAAACTTTCCATTCGAGGAGGGAACGCGCTGCACGGGAACTCTTTGTTCTCTGAGCCAAGTGGGTGCTGCCACTGCGCCTGTGTGTTTGCTGGTTCACTGGCACCCTGAGATGTTTCGGCCTCGCCATTGCGGGGCCCACGCTGTGCAGCTAACCTCACTTAGGGATCACAAGGGCCCGCATTACTTTCCAGGGGAAGACAACGCTGCCCGGATCACCCTCCAGGTGTCACTTTCTTGGCACTGAGCTACCTTCCTCGAAAGCTCTGCATTGGTAGCCTGCTCCCAATGTGTTCTTTGGTGACTGGACGCTCTTTGTGATGCTGGTCGAGACGGCCTCTGCTTCTCTGCTCTTGGAGAAGGCTGCTTTGCGGAGACGCTCAGCGTGGCCTGCGCCAGGTTCAACCTTCTGCTGCTCTGAACTAACGACTTACCTGCCCTCGCCCCTGGCGCAAAGTGCCTAGGCACAAGGGCAAGCTCTGGCCCCGATGCCCACGCTCAGTAGTCCAAAGCCTTCACAGGCTCCATGGGCGTCCTGCTTCCACTTACCCTCTGAGCGCGGCTTGCTACGTGGCGGCGGCTGCAGCACTCCACAGGGTTTGGGGGCAGAACTCCTACCACTCTCCTCACATAGGCAGTCAGTCCTCCGCCGGGCTTCCCGTAGCCTTTGCAGAGAGCACTGTCTGTGGCACACCTCTTTCTTCTCCCTGCACCCTTATCTGTATTTTCGCAGCTGGGGGCAACCGGCTTCTGCTGCTGTGGACGAGGCCTGCTTACTGCTTGGCAAACGCCAGAGAGAAATGAGCGCGGCTGCAGAGGACGAGTCCAAGGAGCTCTAGGACGTCACAGTCAACCAGTGGTCTTGCCACCGAGCTCAGAGGTCTCTTCCAGTCCAGGAAAGAATGCGCCGCTTTGGCGTTCTTTCCTAGGACAAGAAACGTTCGGTGACAGTGCGTCTGTCAAGCTCGTGCTGACCGCCGCAATGTCAGAGCCTTTCCCTGCCAATCGTCTCCTTGCTTCTACTTTCTGGCCGCAAGCTCACTTAAGAAGTACCCTTACCTACCCGAGGATTTCACTAAGGGACTCTATTCGGTATGCCCATCGCCTCTGCCAAGGCAACTGGGGCCAAAACATTGCAGTGGCTGCTGGATCCAACTCTCTCCGCCTCCCCGGGAGCCGCCCGAGCCTATGGGCTGTTGGAGAAGGTCTTCGTTATGGTCCAGGTCACTCCCTTGATTGGCAGAAAGTCTCCCCGCTGCCAGTGAGGACTTTAGTTTGAGAGCTCACCCTGTTGAGAACGCGTTGGTGCAGCCCTCGTTTCTCCTGCGTACCGGACCCCTGCAAGTAACGGAGGCCTTTCACCGTGCAAACTCCTTCCTGGGGAAAACGCATACTTGTGGAGCGAGGAAGCCTAGGCAGGCTGCTTGCAGCCAGTCCACACTCCTTTGGCTCCTGAAGCGAAGGCCTCCGGCACCTCTCCTGGCAGCCTCGCAAGCCTTTGGCCGGACCTCTAAAACTTTAGCAGGCACAGCGAGCGGTGGAAGCAAGTCCCACACACCGAAAGAGCCGTAGCTGAAAAACATTGTCGTTCCTTTGCAGCACCGTACAAGCCCTTTGCTTTTGGGGGAGAGGGCCTTTCTCTTCTCTTCTTTGGCACACAGGGAAATGCCTTCACGGTGTTCGGCCTTGATACACTCGAGTGCGTGCAGCTTCCCCTTAACTGTTGAGAGTGTACTAGTGCAGCGCTCTCGAACATGACTGTCCTTTGAACACACCAAAAGAAACTTTCCATTCGAGGAGGGAACGCGCTGCACGGGAACTCTTTGTTCTCTGAGCCAAGTGGGTGCTGCCACTGCGCCTGTGTGTTTGCTGGTTCACTGGCACCCTGAGATGTTTCGGCCTCGCCATTGCGGGGCCCACGCTGTGCAGCTAACCTCACTTAGGGATCACAAGGGCCCGCATTACTTTCCAGGGGAAGACAACGCTGCCCGGATCACCCTCCAGGTATCACTTTCTTGGCACTGAGCTACCTTCGTCGAAAGCTCTGCATTGGTAGCCTGCTCCCAATGTGTTCCTTTGGTGACTGGACGCTCTTTGTGATGCTGGTCGAGACGGCCTCTGCTTCTCTGCTCTTGGAGAAGGCTGCTTTGCGGAGACGCTCAGCGTGGCCTGCGCCAAGTTCAACCTTCTGCTGCTCTGAACTAACGACTTACCTGCCCTCGCCCCTGGCGCAAAGTGCCTAGGCACAAGGGCACGCTCTGGCCCCGATGCCCACGCTCAGTAGTCCAAAGCCTTCACAGGCTCCACGGGCGTCCTGCTTCCACTTACCCTCTGAACGCGGCTTGCTACGTGGCGGCGGCTGCAGCACTCCACAGGGTTTGGGGGCAGAACTCCTACCACTCTCCTCACATAGGCAGTCAGTCCTCCGCCGGGCTTCCCGTAGCCTTTGCAGAGAGCACTGTTTGTGGCACACCTCTTGCTTCTCCCTGCACCCTTATCTGTATTTTCGCAGCTGGGGGCAACCGGCTTCTGCTGCTGTGGACGAGGCCTGCTTACTGCTTGGCAAACGCCAGAGAGAAATGAGCGCGCCTGCAGAGGACGAGTCCAAGGAGCTCTAGGACGTCACAGTCAACCAGTGGTCTTGCCACCGAGCTCAGAGGTCTCTTCCAGTCCAGGAAAGAATGCGCCGCTTTGGCGTTCTTTCCTAGGACAAGAAACGTTCGGTGACAGTGCGTCTGTCAAGCTCGTGCTGACCGCCGCAATCTCAGAGCCTTTCCCTGCCAATCATCTCCTTGCTTCTACTTTCTGGCCGCAAGCTCACTTAAGAAGTACCCTTACCTACCCGAGGATTTCACTAAGGGACTCTATTCGGTATGCCCATCGCCTCTGCCAAGGCAACTGGGGCCAAAACATTGCAGTGGCTGCTGGATCCAACTCTCTCCGCCTCCCCGGGAGCCGCCCGAGCCTATGGGCTGTTGGAGAAGGTCTTCGTTATGGTCCAGGTCACTCCCTTGATTGGCAGAAAGTCTCCCCGCTGCCAGTGAGGACTTTAGTTTGAGAGCTCACCCTGTTGAGAACGCGTTGGTGCAGCCCTCGTTTCTCCTGCGTACCGGACCCCTGCAAGTAACGGAGGCCTTTCACCGTGCAAACTCCTTCCTGGGGAAAACGCATACTTGTGGAGCGAGGAAGCCTAGGCAGGCTGCTTGCAGCCAGTCCACGCTCCTTTGGCTCCTGAAGCGAAGGCCTCCGGCACCTCTCCTGGCAGCCTCGCAAGCCTTTGGCCGGACCTCTAAAACTTTAGCAGGCACAGCGAGCGGTGGAAGCAAGTCCCACACACCGAAAGAGCCGTAGCTGAAAAATATTGTCGTTCCTTTGCAGCACCGTACAAGCCCTTTGCTTTTGGGGGAGAGGGCCTTTCTCTTCTCTTCTTTGGCACACAGGGAAATGCCTTCACGGTTTTCGGCCTTGATACACTCGAGTGCGTGCAGCTTCCCCTTAACTGTTGAGAGTGTACTAGTGCAGCGCTCTCGAACATGACTGTCCTTTGAACACACCAAAAGAAACTTTCCATTCGAGGAGGGAACGCGCTGCACGGGAACTCTTTGTTCTCTGAGCCAAGTGGGTGCTGCCACTGCACCTGTGTGTTTGCTGGTTCACTGGCACCCTGAGATGTTTCGGCCTCGCCATTGTGGGGCCCACGCTGTGCAGCTAACCTCACTTAGGGATCACAAGGGCCCGCATTACTTTCCAGGGGAAGACAACGCTGCCCGGATCACCCTCCAGGTGTCACTTTCTTGGCACTGAGCTACCTTCCTCGAAAGCTCTGCATTGGTAGCCTGCTCCCAATGTGTTCCTTTGGTGACTGGACGCTCTTTGTGATGCTGGTCGAGACGGCCTCTGCTTCTCTGCTCTTGGAGAAGGCTGCTTTGCGGAGACGCTCAGCGTGGCCTGCGCCAGGTTCAACCTTCTGCTGCTCTGAACTAACGACTTACCTGCCCTCGCCCCTGGCGCAAAGTGCCTAGGCACAAGGGCACGCTCTGGCCCCGATGCCCACGCTCAGTAGTCCAAAGCCTTCACAGGCTCCACGGGCGTCCTGCTTCCACTTACCCTCTGAACGCGGCTTGCTACGTGGCGGCGGCTGCAGCACTCCACAGGGTTTGGGGGCAGAACTCCTACCACTCTCCTCACATAGGCAGTCAGTCCTCCGCCGGGCTTCCCGTAGCCTTTGCAGAGAGCACTGTCTGTGGCACACCTCTTGCTTCTCCCTGCACCCTTATCTGTATTTTCGCAGCTGGGGGCAACCGGCTTCTGCTGCTGTGGACGAGGCCTGCTTACTGCTTGGCAAACGCCAGAGAGAAATGAGCGCGCCTGCAGAGGACGAGTCCAAGGAGCTCTAGGACGTCACAGTCAACCAGTGGTCTTGCCACCGAGCTCAGAGGTCTCTTCCAGTCCAGGAAAGAATGCGCCGCTTTGGCGTTCTTTCCTAGGACAAGAAACGTTCGGTGACAGTGCGTCTGTCAAGCTCGTGCTGACCGCCGCAATCTCAGAGCCTTTCCCTGCCAATCATCTCCTTGCTTCTACTTTCTGGCCGCAAGCTCACTTAAGAAGTACCCTTACCTACCCGAGGATTTCACTAAGGGACTCTATTCGGTATGCCCATCGCCTCTGCCAAGGCAACTGGGGCCAAAACATTGCAGTGGCTGCTGGATCCAACTCTCTCCGCCTCCCCGGGAGCCGCCCGAGCCTATGGGCTGTTGGAGAAGGTCTTCGTTATGGTCCAGGTCACTCCCTTGATTGGCAGAAAGTCTCCCCGCTGCCAGTGAGGACTTTAGTTTGAGAGCTCACCCTGTTGAGAACGCGTTGGTGCAGCCCTCGTTTCTCCTGCGTACCGGACCCCTGCAAGTAACGGAGGCCTTTCACCGTGCAAACTCCTTCCTGGGGAAGACGCATACTTGTGGAGCGAGGAAGCCTAGGCAGGCTGCTTGCAGCCAGTCCACGCTCCTTTGGCTCCTGAAGCGAAGGCCTCCGGCACCTCTCCTGGCAGCCTCGCAAGCCTTTGGCCGGACCTCTAAAACTTTAGCAGGCACAGCGAGCGGTGGAAGCAAGTCCCACACACCGAAAGAGCCGTAGCTGAAAAATATTGTCGTTCCTTTGCAGCACCGTACAAGCCATTTGCTTTTGGGGGAGAGGGCCTTTCTCTTCTCTTCTTTGGCACACAGGGAAATGCCTTCACGGTGTTCGGCCTTGATACACTCGAGTGCGTGCAGCTTCCCCTTAACTGTTGAGAGTGTACTAGTGCAGCGCTCTCGAACATGACTGTCCTTTGAACACACCAAAAGAAACTTTCCATTCGAGGAGGGAACGCGCTGCACGGGACCTCTTTGTTCTCTGAGCCAAGTGGGTGCTGCCACTGCGCCTGTGTGTTTGCTGGTTCACTGGCACTCTGAGATGTTTCGGCCTCGCCATTGCGGGGCCCACGCTGTGCAGCTAACCTCACTTAGAGATCACAAGGGCCCGCATTACTTTCCAGGGGAAGACAACGCTGCCCGGATCACCCTCCAGGTGTCACTTTCTTGGCACTGAGCTACCTTCCTCGAAAGCTCTGCATTGGTAGCCTGCTCCCAATGTGTTCCTTTGGTGACTGGACGCTCTTTGTGATGCTGGTCGAGACGGCCTCTGCTTCTCTGCTCTTGGAGAAGGCTGCTTTGCGGAGACGCTCAGCGTGGCCTGCGCCAGGTTCAACCTTCTGCTGCTCTGAACTAACGACTTACCTGCCCTCGCCCCTGGCGCAAAGTGCCTAGGCACAAGGGCACGCTCTGGCCCCGATGCCCACGCTCAGTAGTCCAAAGCCTTCACAGGCTCCACGGGCGTCCTGCTTCCACTTACCCTCTGAACGCGGCTTGCTACGTGGCGGCGGCTGCAGCACTCCACAGGGTTTGGGGGCAGAACTCCTACCACTCTCCTCACATAGGCAGTCAGTCCTCCGCTGGGCTTCCCGTAGCCTTTGCAGAGAGCACTGTCTGTGGCACACCTCTTTCTTCTCCCTGCACCCTTATCTGTATTTTCGCAGCTGGGGGCAACCGGCTTCTGCTGCTGTGGACGAGGCCTGCTTACTGCTTGGCAAACGCCAGAGAGAAATGAGCGCGGCTGCAGAGGACGAGTCCAAGGAGCTCTAGGACGTCACAGTCAACCAGTGGTCTTGCCACCGAGCTCAGAGGTCTCTTCCTGTCCAGGAAAGAATGCGCCGCTTTGGCGTTCTTTCCTAGGACAAGAAACGTTCGGTGACAGTGCGTCTGTCAAGCTCGTGCTGACCGCCGCAATCTCAGAGCCTTTCCCTGCCAATCATCTCCTTGCTTCTACTTTCTGGCCGCAAGCTCACTTAAGAAGTACCCTTACCTACCCGAGGATTTCACTAAGGGACTCTATTCGGTATGCCCATCGCCTCTGCCAAGGCAACTGGGGCCAAAACATTGCAGTGGCTGCTGGATCCAACTCTCTCCGCCTCCCCGGGAGCCGCCCGAGCCTATGGGCTGTTGGAGAAGGTCTTCGTTATGGTCCAGGTCACTCCCTTGATTGGCAGAAAGTCTCCCCGCTGCCAGTGAGGACTTTAGTTTGAGAGCTCACCCTGTTGAGAACGCGTTGGTGCAGCCCTCGTTTCTCCTGCGTACCGGACCCCTGCAAGTAACGGAGGCCTTTCACCGTGCAAACTCCTTCCTGGGGAAAACGCATACTTGTGGAGCGAGGAAGCCTAGGCAGGCTGCTTGCAGCCAGTCCACGCTCCTTTGGCTCCTGAAGCGAAGGCCTCCGGCACCTCTCCTGGCAGCCTCGCAAGCCTTTGGCCGGACCTCTAAAACTTTAGCAGGCACAGCGAGCGGTGGAAGCAAGTCCCACACACCGAAAGAGCCGTAGCTGAAAAATATTGTCGTTCCTTTGCAGCACCGTACAAGCCCTTTGCTTTTGGGGGAGAGGGCCTTTCTCTTCTCTTCTTTGGCACACAGGGAAATGCCTTCACGGTTTTCGGCCTTGATACACTCGAGTGCGTGCAGCTTCCCCTTAACTGTTGAGAGTGTACTAGTGCAGCGCTCTCGAACATGACTGTCCTTTGAACACACCAAAAGAAACTTTCCATTCGAGGAGGGAACGCGCTGCACGGGAACTCTTTGTTCTCTGAGCCAAGTGGGTGCTGCCACTGCACCTGTGTGTTTGCTGGTTCACTGGCACCCTGAGATGTTTCGGCCTCGCCATTGCGGGGCCCACGCTGTGCAGCTAACCTCACTTAGGGATCACAAGGGCCCGCATTACTTTCCAGGGGAAGACAACGCTGCCCGGATCACCCTCCAGGTGTCACTTTCTTGGCACTGAGCTACCTTCCTCGAAAGCTCTGCATTGGTAGCCTGCTCCCAATGTGTTCCTTTGGTGACTGGACGCTCTTTGTGATGCTGGTCGAGACGGCCTCTGCTTCTCTGCTCTTGGAGAAGGCTGCTTTGCGGAGACGCTCAGCGTGGCCTGCGCCAGGTTCAACCTTCTGCTGCTCTGAACTAACGACTTACCTGCCCTCGCCCCTGGCGCAAAGTGCCTAGGCACAAGGGCACGCTCTGGCCCCGATGCCCACGCTCAGTAGTCCAAAGCCTTCACAGGCTCCACGGGCGTCCTGCTTCCACTTACCCTCTGAACGCGGCTTGCTACGTGGCGGCGGCTGCAGCACTCCACAGGGTTTGGGGGCAGAACTCCTACCACTCTCCTCACATAGGCAGTCAGTCCTCCGCCGGGCTTCCCGTAGCCTTTGCAGAGAGCACTGTCTGTGGCACACCTCTTGCTTCTCCCTGCACCCTTATCTGTATTTTCGCAGCTGGGGGCAACCGGCTTCTGCTGCTGTGGACGAGGCCTGCTTACTGCTTGGCAAACGCCAGAGAGAAATGAGCGCGCCTGCAGAGGACGAGTCCAAGGAGCTCTAGGACGTCACAGTCAACCAGTGGTCTTGCCACCGAGCTCAGAGGTCTCTTCCAGTCCAGGAAAGAATGCGCCGCTTTGGCGTTCTTTCCTAGGACAAGAAACGTTCGGTGACAGTGCGTCTGTCAAGCTCGTGCTGACCGCCGCAATCTCAGAGCCTTTCCCTGCCAATCATCTCCTTGCTTCTACTTTCTGGCCGCAAGCTCACTTAAGAAGTACCCTTACCTACCCGAGGATTTCACTAAGGGACTCTATTCGGTATGCCCATCGCCTCTGCCAAGGCAACTGGGGCCAAAACATTGCAGTGGCTGCTGGATCCAACTCTCTCCGCCTCCCCGGGAGCCGCCCGAGCCTATGGGCTGTTGGAGAAGGTCTTCGTTATGGTCCAGGTCACTCCCTTGATTGGCAGAAAGTCTCCCCGCTGCCAGTGAGGACTTTAGTTTGAGAGCTCACCCTGTTGAGAACGCGTTGGTGCAGCCCTCGTTTCTCCTGCGTACCGGACCCCTGCAAGTAACGGAGGCCTTTCACCGTGCAAACTCCTTCCTGGGGAAGACGCATACTTGTGGAGCGAGGAAGCCTAGGCAGGCTGCTTGCAGCCAGTCCACGCTCCTTTGGCTCCTGAAGCGAAGGCCTCCGGCACCTCTCCTGGCAGCCTCGCAAGCCTTTGGCCGGACCTCTAAAACTTTAGCAGGCACAGCGAGCGGTGGAAGCAAGTCCCACACACCGAAAGAGCCGTAGCTGAAAAATATTGTCGTTCCTTTGCAGCACCGTACAAGCCATTTGCTTTTGGGGGAGAGGGCCTTTCTCTTCTCTTCTTTGGCACACAGGGAAATGCCTTCACGGTGTTCGGCCTTGATACACTCGAGTGCGTGCAGCTTCCCCTTAACTGTTGAGAGTGTACTAGTGCAGCGCTCTCGAACATGACTGTCCTTTGAACACACCAAAAGAAACTTTCCATTCGAGGAGGGAACGCGCTGCACGGGACCTCTTTGTTCTCTGAGCCAAGTGGGTGCTGCCACTGCGCCTGTGTGTTTGCTGGTTCACTGGCACTCTGAGATGTTTCGGCCTCGCCATTGCGGGGCCCACGCTGTGCAGCTAACCTCACTTAGAGATCACAAGGGCCCGCATTACTTTCCAGGGGAAGACAACGCTGCCCGGATCACCCTCCAGGTGTCACTTTCTTGGCACTGAGCTACCTTCCTCGAAAGCTCTGCATTGGTAGCCTGCTCCCAATGTGTTCCTTTGGTGACTGGACGCTCTTTGTGATGCTGGTCGAGACGGCCTCTGCTTCTCTGCTCTTGGAGAAGGCTGCTTTGCGGAGACGCTCAGCGTGGCCTGCGCCAGGTTCAACCTTCTGCTGCTCTGAACTAACGACTTACCTGCCCTCGCCCCTGGCGCAAAGTGCCTAGGCACAAGGGCACGCTCTGGCCCCGATGCCCACGCTCAGTAGTCCAAAGCCTTCACAGGCTCCACGGGCGTCCTGCTTCCACTTACCCTCTGAACGCGGCTTGCTACGTGGCGGCGGCTGCAGCACTCCACAGGGTTTGGGGGCAGAACTCCTACCACTCTCCTCACATAGGCAGTCAGTCCTCCGCCGGGCTTCCCGTAGCCTTTGCAGAGAGCACTGTCTGTGGCACACCTCTTTCTTCTCCCTGCACCCTTATCTGTATTTTCGCAGCTGGGGGCAACCGGCTTCTGCTGCTGTGGACGAGGCCTGCTTACTGCTTGGCAAACGCCAGAGAGAAATGAGCGCGGCTGCAGAGGACGAGTCCAAGGAGCTCTAGGACGTCACAGTCAACCAGTGGTCTTGCCACCGAGCTCAGAGGTCTCTTCCAGTCCAGGAAAGAATGCGCCGCTTTGGCGTTCTTTCCTAGGACAAGAAACGTTCGGTGACAGTGCGTCTGTCAAGCTCGTGCTGACCGCCGCAATGTCAGAGCCTTTCCCTGCCAATCATCTCCTTGCTTCTACTTTCTGGCCGCAAGCTCACTTAAGAAGTACCCTTACCTACCCGAGGATTTCACTAAGGGACTCTATTCGGTATGCCCATCGCCTCTGCCAAGGCAACTGGGGCCAAAACATTGCAGTGGCTGCTGGATCCAACTCTCTCCGCCTCCCCGGGAGCCGCCCGAGCCTATGGGCTGTTGGAGAAGGTCTTCGTTATGGTCCAGGTCACTCCCTTGATTGGCAGAAAGTCTCCCCGCTGCTAGTGAGGACTTTAGTTTGAGAGCTCACCCTGTTGAGAACGCGTTGGTGCAGCCCTCGTTTCTCCTGCGTACCGGACCCCTGCAAGTAACGGAGGCCTTTCACCGTGCAAACTCCTTCCTGGGGAAGACGCATACTTGTGGAGCGAGGAAGCCTAGGCAGGCTGCTTGCAGCCAGTCCACGCTCCTTTGGCTCCTGAAGCGAAGGCCTCCGGCACCTCTCCTCGCAGCCTCGCAAGCCTTTGGCCGGACCTCTAAAACTTTAGCAGGCACAGCGAGCGGTGGAAGCAAGTCCCACACACCGAAAGAGCCGTAGCTGAAAAATATTGTCGTTCCTTTGCAGCACCGTACAAGCCCTTTGCTTTTGGGGGAGAGGGCCTTTCTCTTCTCTTCTTTGGCACACAGGGAAATGCCTTCACGGTGTTCGGCCTTGATACACTCGAGTGCGTGCAGCTTCCCCTTAACTGTTGAGAGTGTACTAGTGCAGCGCTCTCGAACATGACTGTCCTTTGAACACACCAAAAGAAACTTTCCATTCGAGGAGGGAACGCGCTGCACGGGAACTCTTTGTTCCCTGAGCCAAGTGGGTGCTGCCACTGCGCCTGTGTGTTTGCTGGTTCACTGGCACCCTGAGATGTTTCGGCCTCGCCATTGCGGGGCCCACGCTGTGCAGCTAACCTCACTTAGGGATCACAAGGGCCCGCATTACTTTCCAGGGGAAGACAACGCTGCCCGGATCACCCTCCAGGTGTCACTTTCTTGGCACTGAGCTACCTTCTTCGAAAGCTCTGCATTGGTAGCCTGCTCCCAATGTGTTCCTTTGGTGACTGGACGCTCTTTGTGATGCTGGTCGAGACGGCCTCTGCTTCTCTGCTCTTGGAGAAGGCTGCTTTGCGGAGACGCTCTGCGTGGCCTGCGCCAGGTTCAACCTTCTGCTGCTCTGAACTAACGACTTACCTGCCCTCGCCCCTGGCGCAAAGTGCCTAGGCACAAGGGCACGCTCTGGCCCCGATGCCCACACTCAGTAGTCCAAAGCCTTCACAGGCTCCACGGGCGTCCTGCTTCCACTTACCCTCTGAACGCGGCTTGCTACGTGGCGGCGGCTGCAGCACTCCACAGGGTTTGGGGGCAGAACTCCTACCACTCTCCTCACATAGGCAGTCAGTCCTCCGCCGGGCTTCCCGTAGCCTTTGCAGAGAGCACTGTCTGTGGCACACCTCTTGCTTCTCCCTGCACCCTTATCTGTATTTTCGCAGCTGGGGGCAACCGGCTTCTGCTGCTGTGGACGAGGCCTGCTTACTGCTTGGCAAACGCCAGAGAGAAATGAGCGCGCCTGCAGAGGACGAGTCCAAGGAGCTCTAGGACGTCACAGTCAACCAGTGGTCTTGCCACCGAGCTCAGAGGTCTCTTCCAGTCCAGGAAAGAATGCGCCGCTTTGGCGTTCTTTCCTAGGACAAGAAACGTTCGGTGACAGTGCGTCTGTCAAGCTCGTGCTGACCGCCGCAATCTCAGAGCCTTTCCCTGCCAATCATCTCCTTGCTTCTACTTTCTGGCCGCAAGCTCACTTAAGAAGTACCCTTACCTACCCGAGGATTTCACTAAGGGACTCTATTCGGTATGCCCATCGCCTCTGCCAAGGCAACTGGGGCCAAAACATTGCAGTGGCTGCTGGATCCAACTCTCTCCGCCTCCCCGGGAGCCGCCCGAGCCTATGGGCTGTTGGAGAAGGTCTTCGTTATGGTCCAGGTCACTCCCTTGATTGGCAGAAAGTCTCCCCGCTGCCAGTGAGGACTTTAGTTTGAGAGCTCACCCTGTTGAGAACGCGTTGGTGCAGCCCTCGTTTCTCCTGCGTACCGGACCCCTGCAAGTAACGGAGGCCTTTCACCGTGCAAACTCCTTCCTGGGGAAGACGCATACTTGTGGAGCGAGGAAGCCTAGGCAGGCTGCTTGCAGCCAGTCCACGCTCCTTTGGCTCCTGAAGCGAAGGCCTCCGGCACCTCTCCTGGCAGCCTCGCAAGCCTTTGGCCGGACCTCTAAAACTTTAGCAGGCACAGCGAGCGGTGGAAGCAAGTCCCACACACCGAAAGAGCCGTAGCTGAAAAATATTGTCGTTCCTTTGCAGCACCGTACAAGCCCTTTGCTTTTGGGGGAGAGGGCCTTTCTCTTCTCTTCTTTGGCACACAGGGAAATGCCTTCACGGTGTTCGGCCTTGATACACTCGAGTGCGTGCAGCTTCCCCTTAACTGTTGAGAGTGTACTAGTGCAGCGCTCTCGAACATGACTGTCCTTTGAACACACCAAAAGAAACTTTCCATTCGAGGAGGGAATGCGCTGCACGGGACCTCTTTGTTCTCTGAGCCAAGTGGGTGCTGCCACTGCGCCTGTGTGTTTGCTGGTTCACTGGCACCCTGAGATGTTTCGGCCTCGCCATTGCGGGGCCCACGCTGTGCAGCTAACCTCACTTAGGGATCACAAGGGCCCGCATTACTTTCCAGGGGAAGACAACGCTGCCCGGATCACCCTCCAGGTGTCACTTTCTTGGCACTGAGCTACCTTCCTCGAAAGCTCTGCATTGGTAGCCTGCTCCCAATGTGTTCCTTTGGTGACTGGACGCTCTTTGTGATGCTGGTCGAGACGGCCTCTGCTTCTCTGCTCTTGGAGAAGGCTGCTTTGCGGAGACGCTCAGCGTGGCCTGCGCCAGGTTCAACCTTCTGCTGCTCTGAACTAACGACTTACCTGCCCTCGCCCCTGGCGCAAAGTGCCTAGGCACAAGGGCACGCTCTGGCCCCGATGCCCACACTCAGTAGTCCAAAGCCTTCACAGGCTCCACGGGCGTCCTGCTTCCACTTACCCTCTGAACGCGGCTTGCTACGTGGCGGCGGCTGCAGCACTCCACAGGGTTTGGGGGCAGAACTCCTACCACTCTCCTCACATAGGCAGTCAGTCCTCCGCCGGGCTTCCCGTAGCCTTTGCAGAGAGCACTGTCTGTGGCACACCTCTTTCTTCTCCCTGCACCCTTATCTGTATTTTTGCAGCTGGGGGCAACCGGCTTCTGCTGCTGTGGACGAGGCCTGCTTACTGCTTGGCAAACGCCAGAGAGAAATGAGCGCGGCTGCAGAGGACGAGTCCAAGGAGCTCTAGGACGTCACAGTCAACCAGTGGTCTTGCCACCGAGCTCAGAGGTCTCTTCCAGTCCAGGAAAGAATGCGCCGCTTTGGCGTTCTTTCCTAGGACAAGAAACGTTCGGTGACAGTGCGTCTGTCAAGCTCGTGCTGACCGCCGCAATGTCAGAGCCTTTCCCTGCCAATCATCTCCTTGCTTCTACTTTCTGGCCGCAAGCTCACTTAAGAAGTACCCTTACCTACCCGAGGATTTCACTAAGGGACTCTATTCGGTATGCCCATCGCCTCTGCCAAGGCAACTGGGGCCAAAACATTGCAGTGGCTGCTGGATCCAACTCTCTCCGCCTCCCCGGGAGCCGCCCGAGCCTATGGGCTGTTGGAGAAGGTCTTCGTTATGGTCCAGGTCACTCCCTTGATTGGCAGAAAGTCTCCCCGCTGCCAGTGAGGACTTTAGTTTGAGAGCTCACCCTGTTGAGAACGCGTTGGTGCAGCCCTCGTTTCTCCTGCGTACCGGACCCCTGCAAGTAACGGAGGCCTTTCACCGTGCAAACTCCTTCCTGGGGAAAACGCATACTTGTGGAGCGAGGAAGCCTAGGCAGGCTGCTTGCAGCCAGTCCACGCTCCTTTGGCTCCTGAAGCGAAGGCCTCCGGCACCTCTCCTGGCAGCCTCGCAAGCCTTTGGCCGGACCTCTAAAACTTTAGCAGGCACAGCGAGCGGTGGAAGCAAGTCCCACACACCGAAAGAGCCGTAGCTGAAAAATATTGTCGTTCCTTTGCAGCACCGTACAAGCCCTTTGCTTTTGGGGGAGAGGGCCTTTCTCTTCTCTTCTTTGGCACACAGGGAAATGCCTTCACGGTGTTCGGCCTTGATACACTCGAGTGCGTGCAGCTTCCCCTTAACTGTTGAGAGTGTACTAGTGCAGCGCTCTCGAACATGACTGTCCTTTGAACACACCAAAAGAAACTTTCCATTCGAGGAGGGAACGCGCTGCACGGGAACTCTTTGTTCTCTGAGCCAAGTGGGTGCTGCCACTGCGCCTGTGTGTTTGCTGGTTCACTGGCACCCTGAGATGTTTCGGCCTCGCCATTGCGGGGCCCACGCTGTGCAGCTAACCTCACTTAGGGATCACAAGGGCCCGCATTACTTTCCAGGGGAAGACAACGCTGCCCGGATCACCCTCCAGGTGTCAATTTCTTGGCACTGAGCTACCTTCCTCGAAAGCTCTGCATTGGTAGCCTGCTCCCAATGTGTTCCTTTGGTGACTGGACGCTCTTTGTGATGCTGGTCGAGACGGCCTCTGCTTCTCTGCTCTTGGAGAAGGCTGCTTTGCGGAGACGCTCAGCGTGGCCTGCGCCAGGTTCAACCTTCTGCTGCTCTGAACTAACGACTTACCTGCCCTCGCCCCTGGCGCAAAGTGCCTAGGCACAAGGGCACGCTCTGGCCCCGATGCCCACACTCAGTAGTCCAAAGCCTTCACAGGCTCCACGGGCGTCCTGCTTCCACTTACCCTCTGAACGCGGCTTGCTACGTGGCGGCGGCTGCAGCACTCCACAGGGTTTGGGGGCAGAACTCCTACCACTCTCCTCACGTAGGCAGTCAGTCCTCCGCCGGGCTTCCCGTAGCCTTTGCAGAGAGCACTGTCTGTGGCACACCTCTTTCTTCTCCCTGCACCCTTATCTGTATTTTCGCAGCTGGGGGCAACCGGCTTCTGCTGCTGTGGACGAGGCCTGCTTACTGCTTGGCAAACGCCAGAGAGAAATGAGCGCGGCTGCAGAGGACGAGTCCAAGGAGCTCTAGGACGTCACAGTCAACCAGTGGTCTTGCCACCGAGCTCAGAGGTCTCTTCCAGTCCAGGAAAGAATGCGCCGCTTTGGCGTTCTTTCCTAGGACAAGAAACGTTCGGTGACAGTGCGTCTGTCAAGCTGGTGCTGACCGCCGCAATCTCAGAGCCTTTCCCTGCCAATCATCTCCTTGCTTCTACTTTCTGGCAGCAAGCTCACTTAAGAAGTACCCTTACCTACCCGAGGATTTCACTAAGGGACTCTATTCGGTATGCCCATCGCGTCTGCCAAGGCAACTGGGGCCAAAACATTGCAGTGGCTGCTGGATCCAACTCTCTCCGCCTCCCCGGGAGCCGCCCGAGCCTATGGGCTGTGGGAGAAGGTCTTCGTTATGGTCCAGGTCACTCCCTTGATTGGCAGAATGTCTCCCCGCTGCCAGTGAGGACTTTAGTTTGAGAGCTCACCCTGTTGAGAACGCGTTGGTGCAGCCCTCGTTTCTCCTGCGTACCGGACCCCTGCAAGTAACGGAGGCCTTTCACCGTGCAAACTCCTTCCTGGGGAAAACGCATACTTGTGGAGCGAGGAAGCCTAGGCAGGCTGCTTGCAGCCAGTCCACGCTCCTTTGGCTCCTGAAGCGAAGGCCTCCGGCACCTCTCCTGGCAGCCTCGCAAGCCTTTGGCAGGACCTCTAAAACTTTACCAGGCACAGCGAGCGGTGGAAGCAAGTCCCACACACCGAAAGAGCCGTAGCTGAAAAACATTGTCGTTCCTTTGCAGCACCGTACAAGCCCTTTGCTTTTGGGGGAGAGGGCCTTTCTCTTCTCTTCTTTGGCACACAGGGAAATGCCTTCACGGTGTTCGGCCTTGATACACTCGAGTGCGTGCAGCTTCCCCTTAACTGTTGAGAGTGTACTAGTGCAGCGCTCTCGAACATGACTGTCCTTTGAACACACCAAAAGAAACTTTCCATTCGAGGAGGGAACGCGCTGCACGGGAACTCTTTGTTCTCTGAGCCAAGTGGGTGCTGCCACTGCGCCTGTGTGTTTGCTGGTTCACTGGCACTCTGAGATGTTTCGGCCTCGCCATTGCGGGGCCCACGCTGTGCAGCTAACCTCACTTAGGGATCACAAGGGCCCGCATTACTTTCCAGGGGAAGACAACGCTGCCCGGATCACCCTCCAGGTGTCACTTTCTTGGCACTGAGCTACCTTCCTCGAAAGCTCTGCATTGGTAGCCTGCTCCCAATGTGTTCCTTTGGTGACTGGACGCTCTTTGTGATGCTGGTCGAGACGGCCTCTGCTTCTCTGCTCTTGGAGAAGGCTGCTTTGCGGAGACGCTCAGCGTGGCCTGCGCCAGGTTCAACCTTCTGCTGCTCTGAACTAACGACTTACCTGCCCTCGCCCCTGGCGCAAAGTGCCTAGGCACAAGGGCACGCTCTGGCCCCGATGCCCACACTCAGTAGTCCAAAGCCTTCACAGGCTCCACGGGCGTCCTGCTTCCACTTACCCTCTGAACGCGGCTTGCTACGTGGCGGCGGCTGCAGCACTCCACAGGGTTTGGGGGCAGAACTCCTACCACTCTCCTCACGTAGGCAGTCAGTCCTCCGCCGGGCTTCCCGTAGCCTTTGCAGAGAGCACTGTCTGTGGCACACCTCTTTCTTCTCCCTGCACCCTTATCTGTATTTTCGCAGCTGGGGGCAACCGGCTTCTGCTGCTGTGGACGAGGCCTGCTTACTGCTTGGCAAACGCCAGAGAGAAATGAGCGCGGCTGCAGAGGACGAGTCCAAGGAGCTCTAGGACGTCACAGTCAACCAGTGGTCTTGCCACCGAGCTCAGAGGTCTCTTCCAGTCCAGGAAAGAATGCGCCGCTTTGGCGTTCTTTCCTAGGACAAGAAACGTTCGGTGACAGTGCGTCTGTCAAGCTGGTGCTGACCGCCGCAATCTCAGAGCCTTTCCCTGCCAATCATCTCCTTGCTTCTAATTTCTGGCAGCAAGCTCACTTAAGAAGTACCCTTACCTACCCGAGGATTTCACTAAGGGACTCTATTCGGTATGCCCATCGCGTCTGCCAAGGCAACTGGGGCCAAAACATTGCAGTGGCTGCTGGATCCAACTCTCTCCGCCTCCCCGGGAGCCGCCCGAGCCTATGGGCTGTTGGAGAAGGTCTTCGTTATGGTCCAGGTCACTCCCTTGATTGGCAGAAAGTCTCCCCGCTGCCAGTGAGGACTTTAGTTTGAGAGCTCACCCTGTTGAGAACGCGTTGGTGCAGCCCTCGTTTCTCCTGCGTACCGGACCCCTGCAAGTAACGGAGGCCTTTCACCGTGCAAACTCCTTCCTGGGGAAAACGCATACTTGTGGAGCGAGGAAGCCTAGGCAGGCTGCTTGCAGCCAGTCCACGCTCCTTTGGCTCCTGAAGCGAAGGCCTCCGGCACCTCTCCTGGCAGCCTCGCAAGCCTTTGGCAGGACCTCTAAAACTTTACCAGGCACAGCGAGCGGTGGAAGCAAGTCCCACACACCGAAAGAGCCGTAGCTGAAAAACATTGTCGTTCCTTTGCAGCACCGTACAAGCCCTTTGCTTTTGGGGGAGAGGGCCTTTCTCTTCTCTTCTTTGGCACACAGGGAAATGCCTTCACGGTGTTTGGCCTTGATACACTCGAGTGCGTGCAGCTTCCCCTTAACTGTTGAGAGTGTACTAGTGCAGCGCTCTCGAACATGACTGTCCTTTGAACACACCAAAAGAAACTTTCCATTCGAGGAGGGAACGCGCTGCACGGGAACTCTTTGTTCTCTGAGCCAAGTGGGTGCTGCCACTGCGCCTGTGTGTTTTCTGGTTCACTGGCACTCTGAGATGTTTCGGCCTCGCCATTGCGGGGCCCACGCTGTGCAGCTAACCTCACTTAGGGATCACAAGGGCCCGCATTACTTTCCAGGGGAAGACAACGCTGCCCGGATCACCCTCCAGGTGTCACTTTCTTGGCACTGAGCTACCTTCCTCGAAAGCTCTGCATTGGTAGCCTGCTCCCAATGTGTTCCTTTGGTGACTGGACGCTCTTTGTGATGCTGGTCGAGACGGCCTCTGCTTCTCTGCTCTTGGAGAAGGCTGCTTTGCGGAGACGCTCAGCGTGGCCTGCGCCAGGTTCAACCTTCTGCTGCTCTGAACTAACGACTTACCTGCCCTCGCCCCTGGCGCAAAGTGCCTAGGCACAAGGGCACGCTCTGGCCCCGATGCCCACACTCAGTAGTCCAAAGCCTTCACAGGCTCCACGGGCGTCCTGCTTCCACTTACCCTCTGAACGCGGCTTGCTACGTGGCGGCGGCTGCAGCACTCCACAGGGTTTGGGGGCAGAACTCCTACCACTCTCCTCACGTAGGCAGTCAGTCCTCCGCCGGGCTTCCCGTAGCCTTTGCAGAGAGCACTGTCTGTGGCACACCTCTTTCTTCTCCCTGCACCCTTATCTGTATTTTCGCAGCTGGGGGCAACCGGCTTCTGCTGCTGTGGACGAGGCCTGCTTACTGCTTGGCAAACGCCAGAGAGAAATGAGCGCGCCTGCAGAGGACGAGTCCAAGGAGCTCTAGGACGTCACAGTCAACCAGTGGTCTTGCCACCGAGCTCAGAGGTCTCTTCCAGTCCAGGAAAGAATGCGCCGCTTTGGCGTTCTTTCCTAGGACAAGAAACGTTCGGTGACAGTGCGTCTGTCAAGCTGGTGCTGACCGCCGCAATCTCAGAGCCTTTCCCTGCCAATCATCTCCTTGCTTCTAATTTCTGGCAGCAAGCTCACTTAAGAAGTACCCTTACCTACCCGAGGATTTCACTAAGGGACTCTATTCGGTATGCCCATCGCGTCTGCCAAGGCAACTGGGGCCAAAACATTGCAGTGGCTGCTGGATCCAACTCTCTCCGCCTCCCCGGGAGCCGCCCGAGCCTATGGGCTGTTGGAGAAGGTCTTCGTTATGGTCCAGGTCACTCCCTTGATTGGCAGAAAGTCTCCCCGCTGCCAGTGAGGACTTTAGTTTGAGAGCTCACCCTGTTGAGAACGCGTTGGTGCAGCCCTCGTTTCTCCTGCGTACCGGACCCCTGCAAGTAACGGAGGCCTTTCACCGTGCAAACTCCTTCCTGGGGAAAACGCATACTTGTGGAGCGAGGAAGCCTAGGCAGGCTGCTTGCAGCCAGTCCACGCTCCTTTGGCTCCTGAAGCGAAGGCCTCCGGCACCTCTCCTGGCAGCCTCGCAAGCCTTTGGCAGGACCTCTAAAACTTTACCAGGCACAGCGAGCGGTGGAAGCAAGTCCCACACACCGAAAGAGCCGTAGCTGAAAAACATTGTCGTTCCTTTGCAGCACCGTACAAGCCCTTTGCTTTTGGGGGAGAGGGCCTTTCTCTTCTCTTCTTTGGCACACAGGGAAATGCCTTCACGGTGTTCGGCCTTGATACACTCGAGTGCGTGCAGCTTCCCCTTAACTGTTGAGAGTGTACTAGTGCAGCGCTCTCGAACATGACTGTCCTTTGAACACACCAAAAGAAACTTTCCATTCGAGGAGGGAACGCGCTGCACGGGAACTCTTTGTTCTCTGAGCCAAGTGGGTGCTGCCACTGCGCCTGTGTGTTTGCTGGTTCACTGGCACTCTGAGATGTTTCGGCCTCGCCATTGCGGGGCCCACGCTGTGCAGCTAACCTCACTTAGGGATCACAAGGGCCCGCATTACTTTCCAGGGGAAGACAACGCTGCCCGGATCACCCTCCAGGTGTCACTTTCTTGGCACTGAGCTACCTTCCTCGAAAGCTCTGCATTGGTAGCCTGCTCCCAATGTGTTCCTTTGGTGACTGGACGCTCTTTGTGATGCTGGTCGAGACGGCCTCTGCTTCTCTGCTCTTGGAGAAGGCTGCTTTGCGGAGACGCTCAGCGTGGCCTGCGCCAGGTTCAACCTTCTGCTGCTCTGAACTAACGACTTACCTGCCCTCGCCCCTGGCGCAAAGTGCCTAGGCACAAGGGCACGCTCTGGCCCCGATGCCCACACTCAGTAGTCCAAAGCCTTCACAGGCTCCACGGGCGTCCTGCTTCCACTTACCCTCTGAACGCGGCTTGCTACGTGGCGGCGGCTGCAGCACTCCACAGGGTTTGGGGGCAGAACTCCTACCACTCTCCTCACGTAGGCAGTCAGTCCTCCGCCGGGCTTCCCGTAGCCTTTGCAGAGAGCACTGTCTGTGGCACACCTCTTTCTTCTCCCTGCACCCTTATCTGTATTTTCGCAGCTGGGGGCAACCGGCTTCTGCTGCTGTGGACGAGGCCTGCTTACTGCTTGGCAAACGCCAGAGAGAAATGAGCGCGGCTGCAGAGGACGAGTCCAAGGAGCTCTAGGACGTCACAGTCAACCAGTGGTCTTGCCACCGAGCTCAGAGGTCTCTTCCAGTCCAGGAAAGAATGCGCCGCTTTGGCGTTCTTTCCTAGGACAAGAAACGTTCGGTGACAGTGCGTCTGTCAAGCTGGTGCTGACCGCCGCAATCTCAGAGCCTTTCCCTGCCAATCATCTCCTTGCTTCTACTTTCTGGCAGCAAGCTCACTTAAGAAGTACCCTTACCTACCCGAGGATTTCACTAAGGGACTCTATTCGGTATGCCCATCGCGTCTGCCAAGGCAACTGGGGCCAAAACATTGCAGTGGCTGCTGGATCCAACTCTCTCCGCCTCCCCGGGAGCCGCCCGAGCCTATGGGCTGTTGGAGAAGGTCTTCGTTATGGTCCAGGTCACTCCCTTGATTGGCAGAAAGTCTCCCCCCTGCCAGTGAGGACTTTAGTTTGAGAGCTCACCCTGTTGAGAACGCGTTGGTGCAGCCCTCGTTTCTCCTGCGTACCGGACCCCTGCAAGTAACGGAGGCCTTTCACCGTGCAAACTCCTTCCTGGGGAAAACGCATACTTGTGGAGCGAGGAAGCCTAGGCAGGCTGCTTGCAGCCAGTCCACGCTCCTTTGGCTCCTGAAGCGAAGGCCTCCGGCACCTCTCCTGGCAGCCTCGCAAGCCTTTGGCAGGACCTCTAAAACTTTACCAGGCACAGCGAGCGGTGGAAGCAAGTCCCACACACCGAAAGAGCCGTAGCTGAAAAACATTGTCGTTCCTTTGCAGCACCGTACAAGCCCTTTGCTTTTGGGGGAGAGGGCCTTTCTCTTCTCTTCTTTGGCACACAGGGAAATGCCTTCACGGTGTTCGGCCTTGATACACTCGAGTGCGTGCAGCTTCCCCTTAACTGTTGAGAGTGTACTAGTGCAGCGCTCTCGAACATGACTGTCCTTTGAACACACCAAAAGAAACTTTCCATTCGAGGAGGGAACGCGCTGCACGGGAACTCTTTGTTCTCTGAGCCAAGTGGGTGCTGCCACTGCGCCTGTGTGTTTGCTGGTTCACTGGCACTCTGAGATGTTTCGGCCTCGCCATTGCGGGGCCCACGCTGTGCAGCTAACCTCACTTAGGGATCACAAGGGCCCGCATTACTTTCCAGGGGAAGACAACGCTGCCCGGATCACCCTCCAGGTGTCACTTTCTTGGCACTGAGCTACCTTCCTCGAAAGCTCTGCATTGGTAGCCTGCTCCCAATGTGTTCCTTTGGTGACTGGACGCTCTTTGTGATGCTGGTCGTGACGGCCTCTGCTTCTCTGCTCTTGGAGAAGGCTGCTTTGCGGAGACGCTCAGCGTGGCCTGCGCCAGGTTCAACCTTCTGCTGCTCTGAACTAACGACTTACCTGCCCTCGCCCCTGGCGCAAAGTGCCTAGGCACAAGGGCACGCTCTGGCCCCGATGCCCACACTCAGTAGTCCAAAGCCTTCACAGGCTCCACGGGCGTCCTGCTTCCACTTACCCTCTGAACGCGGCTTGCTACGTGGCGGCGGCTGCAGCACTCCACAGGGTTTGGGGGCAGAACTCCTACCACTCTCCTCACATAGGCAGTCAGTCCTCCGCCGTGCTTCCCATAGCCTTTGCAGAGAGCACTGTCTGTGGCACACCTCTTTCTTCTCCCTGCACCCTTATCTGTATTTTCGCAGCTGGGGGCAACCGGCTTCAGCTGCTGTGGACGAGGCCTGCTTACTGCTTGGCAAACGCCAGAGAGAAATGAGCGCGGCTGCAGAGGACGAGTCCAAGGAGCTCTAGGACGTCACAGTCAACCAGTGGTCTTGCCACCGAGCTCAGAGGTCTCTTCCAGTCCAGGAAAGAATGCGCCGCTTTGGCGTTCTTTCCTAGGACAAGAAACGTTCGGTGACAGTGCGTCTGTCAAGCTGGTGCTGACCGCCGCAATCTCAGAGCCTTTCCCTGCCAATCATCTCCTTGCTTCTACTTTCTGGCAGCAAGCTCACTTAAGAAGTACCCTTACCTACCCGAGGATTTCACTAAGGGACTCTATTTGGTATGCCCATCGCGTCTGCCAAGGCAACTGGGGCCAAAACATTGCAGTGGCTGCTGGATCCAACTCTCTCCGCCTCCCCGGGAGCCGCCCGAGCCTATGGGCTGTTGGAGAAGGTCTTCGTTATGGTCCAGGTCACTCCCTTGATTGGCAGAAAGTCTCCCCGCTGCCAGTGAGGACTTTAGTTTGAGAGCTCACCCTGTTGAGAACGCGTTGGTGCAGCCCTCGTTTCTCCTGCGTACCGGACCCCTGCAAGTAACGGAGGCCTTTCACCGTGCAAACTCCTTCCTGGGGAAAACGCATACTTGTGGAGCGAGGAAGCCTAGGCAGGCTGCTTGCAGCCAGTCCACGCTCCTTTGGCTCCTGAAGCGAAGGCCTCCGGCACCTCTCCTGGCAGCCTCGCAAGCCTTTGGCAGGACCTCTAAAACTTTACCAGGCACAGCGAGCGGTGGAAGCAAGTCCCACACACCGAAAGAGCCGTAGCTGAAAAACATTGTCGTTCCTTTGCAGCACCGTACAAGCCCTTTGCTTTTGGGGGAGAGGGCCTTTCTCTTCTCTTCTTTGGCACACAGGGAAATGCCTTCACGGTGTTCGGCCTTGATACACTCGAGTGCGTGCAGCTTCCCCTTAACTGTTGAGAGTGTACTAGTGCAGCGCTCTCGAACATGACTGTCCTTTGAACACACCAAAAGAAACTTTCCATTCGAGGAGGGAACGCGCTGCACGGGAACTCTTTGTTCTCTGAGCCAAGTGGGTGCTGCCACTGCGCCTGTGTGTTTGCTGGTTCACTGGCACTCTGAGATGTTTCGGCCTCGCCATTGCGGGGCCCACGCTGTGCAGCTAACCTCACTTAGGGATCACAAGGGCCCGCATTACTTTCCAGGGGAAGACAACGCTGCCCGGATCACCCTCCAGGTGTCACTTTCTTGGCACTGAGCTACCTTCCTCGAAAGCTGTGCATTGGTAGCCTGCTCCCAATGTGTTCCTTTGGTGACTGGACGCTCTTTGTGATGCTGGTCGAGACGGCCTCTGCTTCTCTGCTCTTGGAGAAGGCTGCTTTGCGGAGACGCTCAGCGTGGCCTGCGCCAGGTTCAACCTTCTGCTGCTCTGAACTAACGACTTACCTGCCCTCGCCCCTGGCGCAAAGTGCCTAGGCACAAGGGCACGCTCTGGCCCCGATGCCCACACTCAGTAGTCCAAAGCCTTCACAGGCTCCACGGGCGTCCTGCTTCCACTTACCCTCTGAACGCGGCTTGCTACGTGGCGGCGGCTGCAGCACTCCACAGGGTTTGGGGGCAGAACTCCTACCACTCTCCTCACGTAGGCAGTCAGTCCTCCGCCGGGCTTCCCGTAGCCTTTGCAGAGAGCACTGTCTGTGGCACACCTCTTTCTTCTCCCTGCACCCTTATCTGTATTTTCGCAGCTGGGGGCAACCGGCTTCTGCTGCTGTGGACGAGGCCTGCTTACTGCTTGGCAAACGCCAGAGAGAAATGAGCGCGGCTGCAGAGGACGAGTCCAAGGAGCTCTAGGACGTCACAGTCAACCAGTGGTCTTGCCACCGAGCTCAGAGGTCTCTTCCAGTCCAGGAAAGAATGCGCCGCTTTGGCGTTCTTTCCTAGGACAAGAAACGTTCGGTGACAGTGCGTCTGTCAAGCTGGTGCTGACCGCCGCAATCTCAGAGCCTTTCCCTGCCAATCATCTCCTTGCTTCTACTTTCTGGCAGCAAGCTCACTTAAGAAGTACCCTTACCTACCCGAGGATTTCACTAAGGGACTCTATTCGGTATGCCCATCGCGTCTGCCAAGGCAACTGGGGCCAAAACATTGCAGTGGCTGCTGGATCCAACTCTCTCCGCCTCCCCGGGAGCCGCCCGAGCCTATGGGCTGTTGGAGAAGGTCTTCGTTATGGTCCAGGTCACTCCCTTGATTGGCAGAAAGTCTCCCCCCTGCCAGTGAGGACTTTAGTTTGAGAGCTCACCCTGTTGAGAACGCGTTGGTGCAGCCCTCGTTTCTCCTGCGTACCGGACCCCTGCAAGTAACGGAGGCCTTTCACCGTGCAAACTCCTTCCTGGGGAAAACGCATACTTGTGGAGCGAGGAAGCCTAGGCAGGCTGCTTGCAGCCAGTCCACGCTCCTTTGGCTCCTGAAGCGAAGGCCTCCGGCACCTCTCCTGGCAGCCTCGCAAGCCTTTGGCAGGACCTCTAAAACTTTACCAGGCACAGCGAGCGGTGGAAGCAAGTCCCACACACCGAAAGAGCCGTAGCTGAAAAACATTGTCGTTCCTTTGCAGCACCGTACAAGCCCTTTGCTTTTGGGGGAGAGGGCCTTTCTCTTCTCTTCTTTGGCACACAGGGAAATGCCTTCACGGTGTTCGGCCTTGATACACTCGAGTGCGTGCAGCTTCCCCTTAACTGTTGAGAGTGTACTAGTGCAGCGCTCTCGAACATGACTGTCCTTTGAACACACCAAAAGAAACTTTCCATTCGAGGAGGGAACGCGCTGCACGGGAACTCTTTGTTCTCTGAGCCAAGTGGGTGCTGCCACTGCGCCTGTGTGTTTGCTGGTTCACTGGCACTCTGAGATGTTTCGGCCTCGCCATTGCGGGGCCCACGCTGTGCAGCTAACCTCACTTAGGGATCACAGGGGCCCGCATTACTTTCCAGGGGAAGACAACGCTGCCCGGATCACCCTCCAGGTGTCACTTTCTTGGCACTGAGCTACCTTCCTCGAAAGCTCTGCATTGGTAGCCTGCTCCCAATGTGTTCCTTTGGTGACTGGACGCTCTTTGTGATGCTGGTCGAGACGGCCTCTGCTTCTCTGCTCTTGGAGAAGGCTGCTTTGCGGAGACGCTCAGCGTGGCCTGCGCCAGGTTCAACCTTCTGCTGCTCTGAACTAACGACTTACCTGCCCTCGCCCCTGGCGCAAAGTGCCTAGGCACAAGGGCACGCTCTGGCCCCGATGCCCACACTCAGTAGTCCAAAGCCTTCACAGGCTCCACGGGCGTCCTGCTTCCACTTACCCTCTGAACGCGGCTTGCTACGTGGCGGCGGCTGCAGCACTCCACAGGGTTTGGGGGCAGAACTCCTACCACTCTCCTCACGTAGGCAGTCAGTCCTCCGCCGGGCTTCCCGTAGCCTTTGCAGAGAGCACTGTCTGTGGCACACCTCTTTCTTCTCCCTGCACCCTTATCTGTATTTTCGCAGCTGGGGGCAACCGGCTTCTGCTGCTGTGGACGAGGCCTGCTTACTGCTTGGCAAACGCCAGAGAGAAATGAGCGCGGCTGCAGAGGACGAGTCCAAGGAGCTCTAGGACGTCACAGTCAACCAGTGGTCTTGCCACCGAGCTCAGAGGTCTCTTCCAGTCCAGGAAAGAATGCGCCGCTTTGGCGTTCTTTCCTAGGACAAGAAACGTTCGGTGACAGTGCGTCTGTCAAGCTGGTGCTGACCGCCGCAATCTCAGAGCCTTTCCCTGCCAATCATCTCCTTGCTTCTACTTTCTGGCAGCAAGCTCACTTAAGAAGTACCCTTACCTACCCGAGGATTTCACTAAGGGACTCTATTCGGTATGCCCATCGCGTCTGCCAAGGCAACTGGGGCCAAAACATTGCAGTGGCTGCTGGATCCAACTCTCTCCGCCTCCCCGGGAGCCGCCCGAGCCTATGGGCTGTTGGAGAAGGTCTTCGTTATGGTCCAGGTCACTCCCTTGATTGGCAGAAAGTCTCCCCCCTGCCAGTGAGGACTTTAGTTTGAGAGCTCACCCTGTTGAGAACGCGTTGGTGCAGCCCTCGTTTCTCCTGCGTACCGGACCCCTGCAAGTAACGGAGGCCTTTCACCGTGCAAACTCCTTCCTGGGGAAAACGCATACTTGTGGAGCGAGGAAGCCTAGGCAGGCTGCTTGCAGCCAGTCCACGCTCCTTTGGCTCCTGAAGCGAAGGCCTCCGGCACCTCTCCTGGCAGCCTCGCAAGCCTTTGGCAGGACCTCTAAAACTTTACCAGGCACAGCGAGCGGTGGAAGCAAGTCCCACACACCGAAAGAGCCGTAGCTGAAAAACATTGTCGTTCCTTTGCAGCACCGTACAAGCCCTTTGCTTTTGGGGGAGAGGGCCTTTCTCTTCTCTTCTTTGGCACACAGGGAAATGCCTTCACGGTGTTCGGCCTTGATACACTCGAGTGCGTGCAGCTTCCCCTTAACTGTTGAGAGTGTACTAGTGCAGCGCTCTCGAACATGACTGTCCTTTGAACACACCAAAAGAAACTTTCCATTCGAGGAGGGAACGCGCTGCACGGGAACTCTTTGTTCTCTGAGCCAAGTGGGTGCTGCCACTGCGCCTGTGTGTTTGCTGGTTCACTGGCACTCTGAGATGTTTCGGCCTCGCCATTGCGGGGCCCACGCTGTGCAGCTAACCTCACTTAGGGATCACAAGGGCCCGCATTACTTTCCAGGGGAAGACAACGCTGCCCGGATCACCCTCCAGGTGTCACTTTCTTGGCACTGAGCTACCTTCCTCGAAAGCTCTGCATTGGTAGCCTGCTCCCAATGTGTTCCTTTGGTGACTGGACGCTCTTTGTGATGCTGGTCGAGACGGCCTCTGCTTCTCTGCTCTTGGAGAAGGCTGCTTTGCGGAGACGCTCAGCGTGGCCTGCGCCAGGTTCAACCTTCTGCTGCTCTGAACTAACGACTTACCTGCCCTCGCCCCTGGCGCAAAGTGCCTAGGCACAAGGGCACGCTCTGGCCCCGATGCCCACACTCAGTAGTCCAAAGCCTTCACAGGCTCCACGGGCGTCCTGCTTCCACTTACCCTCTGAACGCGGCTTGCTACGTGGCGGCGGCTGCAGCACTCCACAGGGTTTGGGGGCAGAACTCCTACCACTCTCCTCACGTAGGCAGTCAGTCCTCCGCCGGGCTTCCCGTAGCCCTTGCAGAGAGCACTGTCTGTGGCACACCTCTTTCTTCTCCCTGCACCCTTATCTGTATTTTCGCAGCTGGGGGCAACCGGCTTCTGCTGCTGTGGACGAGGCCTGCTTACTGCTTGGCAAACGCCAGAGAGAAATGAGCGCGGCTGCAGAGGACGAGTCCAAGGAGCTCTAGGACGTCACAGTCAACCAGTGGTCTTGCCACCGAGCTCAGAGGTCTCTTCCAGTCCAGGAAAGAATGCGCCGCTTTGGCGTTCTTTCCTAGGACAAGAAACGTTCGGTGACAGTGCGTCTGTCAAGCTGGTGCTGACCGCCGCAATCTCAGAGCCTTTCCCTGCCAATCATCTCCTTGCTTCTACTTTCTGGCAGCAAGCTCACTTAAGAAGTACCCTTACCTACCCGAGGATTTCACTAAGGGACTCTATTCGGTATGCCCATCGCGTCTGCCAAGGCAACTGGGGCCAAAACATTGCAGTGGCTGCTGGATCCAACTCTCTCCGCCTCCCCGGGAGCCGCCCGAGCCTATGGGCTGTTGGAGAAGGTCTTCGTTATGGTCCAGGTCACTCCCTTGATTGGCAGAAAGTCTCCCCGCTGCCAGTGAGGACTTTAGTTTGAGAGCTCACCCTGTTGAGAACGCGTTGGTGCAGCCCTCGTTTCTCCTGCGTACCGGACCCCTGCAAGTAACGGAGGCCTTTCACCGTGCAAACTCCTTCCTGGGGAAAACGCATACTTGTGGAGCGAGGAAGCCTAGGCAGGCTGCTTGCAGCCAGTCCACGCTCCTTTGGCTCCTGAAGCGAAGGCCTCCGGCACCTCTCCTGGCAGCCTCGCAAGCCTTTGGCAGGACCTCTAAAACTTTACCAGGCACAGCGAGCGGTGGAAGCAAGTCCCACACACCGAAAGAGCCGTAGCTGAAAAACATTGTCGTTCCTTTGCAGCACCGTACAAGCCCTTTGCTTTTGGGGGAGAGGGCCTTTCTCTTCTCTTCTTTGGCACACAGGGAAATGCCTTCACGGTGTTCGGCCTTGATACACTCGAGTGCGTGCAGCTTCCCCTTAACTGTTGAGAGTGTACTAGTGCAGCGCTCTCGAACATGACTGTCCTTTGAACACACCAAAAGAAACTTTCCATTCGAGGAGGGAACGCGCTGCACGGGAACTGTTTGTTCTCTGAGCCAAGTGGGTGCTGCCACTGCGCCTGTGTGTTTGCTGTTTCACTGGCACTCTGAGATATTTCGGCCTCGCCATTGCGGGGCCCACGCTGTGCAGCTAACCTCACTCAGGGATCACAAGGGCCCGCATTACTTTCCAGGGGAAGACAACGCTGCCCGGATCACCCTCCAGGTGTCACTTTCTTGGCACTGAGCTACCTTCTTCGAAAGCTCTGCATTGGTAGCCTGCTCCCAATGTGTTCCTTTGGTGACTGGACGCTCTTTGTGATGCTGGTCGAGACGGCCTCTGCTTCTCTGCTCTTGGAGAAGGCTGCTTTGCGGAGACGCTCTGCGTGGCCTGCGCCAGGTTCAACCTTCTGCTGCTCTGAACTAACGACTTACCTGCCCTCGCCCCTGGCGCAAAGTGCCTAGGCACAAGGGCACGCTCTGGCCCCGATGCCCACACTCAGTAGTCCAAAGCCTTCACAGGCTCCACGGGCGTCCTGCTTCCACTTACCCTCTGAACGCGGCTTGCTACGTGGCGGCGGCTGCAGCACTCCACAGGGTTTGGGGGCAGAACTCCTACCACTCTCCTCACGTAGGCAGTCAGTCCTCCGCCGGGCTTCCCGTAGCCTTTGCAGAGAGCACTGTCTGTGGCACACCTCTTTCTTCTCCCTGCACCCTTATCTGTATTTTCGCAGCTGGGGGCAACCGGCTTCTGCTGCTGTGGACGAGGCCTGCTTACTGCTTGGCAAACGCCAGAGAGAAATGAGCGCGGCTGCAGAGGACGAGTCCAAGGAGCTCTAGGACGTCACAGTCAACCAGTGGTCTTGCCACCGAGCTCAGAGGTCTCTTCCAGTCCAGGAAAGAATGCGCCGCTTTGGCGTTCTTTCCTAGGACAAGAAACGTTCGGTGACAGTGCGTCTGTCAAGCTGGTGCTGACCGCCGCAATCTCAGAGCCTTTCCCTGCCAATCATCTCCTTGCTTCTACTTTCTGGCAGCAAGCTCACTTAAGAAGTACCCTTACCTACCCGAGGATTTCACTAAGGGACTCTATTCGGTATGCCCATCGCGTCTGCCAAGGCAACTGGGGCCAAAACATTGCAGTGGCTGCTGGATCCAACTCTCTCCGCCTCCCCGGGAGCCGCCCGAGCCTATGGGCTGTTGGAGAAGGTCTTCGTTATGGTCCAGGTCACTCCCTTGATTGGCAGAAAGTCTCCCCGCTGCCAGTGAGGACTTTAGTTTGAGAGCTCACCCTGTTGAGAACGCGTTGGTGCAGCCCTCGTTTCTCCTGCGTACCGGACCCCTGCAAGTAACGGAGGCCTTTCACCGTGCAAACTCCTTCCTGGGGAAAACGCATACTTGTGGAGCGAGGAAGCCTAGGCAGGCTGCTTGCAGCCAGTCCACGCTCCTTTGGCTCCTGAAGCGAAGGCCTCCGGCACCTCTCCTGGCAGCCTCGCAAGCCTTTGGCAGGACCTCTAAAACTTTACCAGGCACAGCGAGCGGTGGAAGCAAGTCCCACACACCGAAAGAGCCGTAGCTGAAAAACATTGTCGTTCCTTTGCAGCACCGTACAAGCCCTTTGCTTTTGGGGGAGAGGGCCTTTCTCTTCTCTTCTTTGGCACACAGGGAAATGCCTTCACGGTGTTCGGCCTTGATACACTCGAGTGCGTGCAGCTTCCCCTTAACTGTTGAGAGTGTACTAGTGCAGCGCTCTCGAACATGACTGTCCTTTGAACACACCAAAAGAAACTTTCCATTCGAGGAGGGAACGCGCTGCACGGGAACTCTTTGTTCTCTGAGCCAAGTGGGTGCTGCCACTGCGCCTGTGTGTTTGCTGGTTCACTGGCACTCTGAGATGTTTCGGCCTCGCCATTGCGGGGCCCACGCTGTGCAGGTAACCTCACTTAGGGATCACAAGGGCCCGCATTACTTTCCAGGGGAAGACAACGCTGCCCGGATCACCCTCCAGGTGTCACTTTCTTGGCACTGAGCTACCTTCCTCGAAAGCTCTGCATTGGTAGCCTGCTCCCAATGTGTTCCTTTGGTGACTGGACGCTCTTTGTGATGCTGGTCGAGACGGCCTCTGCTTCTCTGCTCTTGGAGAAGGCTGCTTTGCGGAGACGCTCAGCGTGGCCTGCGCCAGGTTCAACCTTCTGCTGCTCTGAACTAACGACTTACCTGCCCTCGCCCCTGGCGCAAAGTGCCTAGGCACAAGGGCACGCTCTGGCCCCGATGCCCACACTCAGTAGTCCAAAGCCTTCACAGGCTCCACGGGCGTCCTGCTTCCACTTACCCTCTGAACGCGGCTTGCTACGTGGCGGCGGCTGCAGCACTCCACAGGGTTTGGGGGCAGAACTCCTACCACTCTCCTCACATAGGCAGTGAGTCCTCCGCCGGGCTTCCCGTAGCCTTTGCAGAGAGCACTGTCTGTGGCACACCTCTTTCTTCTCCCTGCACCCTTATCTGTATTTTCGCAGCTGGGGGCAACCGGCTTCTGCTGCTGTGGACGAGGCCTGCTTACTGCTTGGCAAACGCCAGAGAGAAATGAGCGCGGCTGCAGAGGACGAGTCCAAGGAGCTCTAGGACGTCACAGTCAACCAGTGGTCTTGCCACCGAGCTCAGAGGTCTCTTCCAGTCCAGGAAAGAATGCGCCGCTTTGGCGTTCTTTCCTAGGACAAGAAACGTTCGGTGACAGTGCGTCTGTCAAGCTGGTGCTGACCGCCGCAATCTCAGAGCCTTTCCCTGCCAATCATCTCCTTGCTTCTACTTTCTGGCAGCAAGCTCACTTAAGAAGTACCCTTACCTACCCGAGGATTTCACTAAGGGACTCTATTCGGTATGCCCATCGCGTCTGCCAAGGCAACTGGGGCCAAAACATTGCAGTGGCTGCTGGATCCAACTCTCTCCGCCTCCCCGGGAGCCGCCCGAGCCTATGGGCTGTTGGAGAAGGTCTTCGTTATGGTCCAGGTCACTCCCTTGATTGGCAGAAAGTCTCCCCGCTGCCAGTGAGGACTTTAGTTTGAGAGCTCACCCTGTTGAGAACGCGTTGGTGCAGCCCTCGTTTCTCCTGCGTACCGGACCCCTGCAAGTAACGGAGGCCTTTCACCGTGCAAACTCCTTCCTGGGGAAAACGCATACTTGTGGAGCGAGGAAGCCTAGGCAGGCTGCTTGCAGCCAGTCCACGCTCCTTTGGCTCCTGAAGCGAAGGCCTCCGGCACCTCTCCTGGCAGCCTCGCAAGCCTTTGGCAGGACCTCTAAAACTTTACCAGGCACAGCGAGCGGTGGAAGCAAGTCCCACACACCGAAAGAGCCGTAGCTGAAAAACATTGTCGTTCCTTTGCAGCACCGTACAAGCCCTTTGCTTTTGGGGGAGAGGGCCTTTCTCTTCTCTTCTTTGGCACACAGGGAAATGCCTTCACGGTGTTCGGCCTTGATACACTCGAGTGCGTGCAGCTTCCCCTTAACTGTTGAGAGTGTACTAGTGCAGCGCTCTCGAACATGACTGTCCTTTGAACACACCAAAAGAAACTTTCCATTCGAGGAGGGAACGCGCTGCACGGGAACTCTTTGTTCTCTGAGCCAAGTGGGTGCTGCCACTGCGCCTGTGTGTTTGCTGGTTCACTGGCACTCTGAGATGTTTCGGCCTCGCCATTGCGGGGCCCACGCTGTGCAGCTAACCTCACTTAGGGATCACAAGGGCCCGCATTACTTTCCAGGGGAAGACAACGCTGCCCGGATCACCCTCCAGGTGTCACTTTCTTGGCACTGAGCTACCTTCCTCGAAAGCTGTGCATTGGTAGCCTGCTCCCAATGTGTTCCTTTGGTGACTGGACGCTCTTTGTGATGCTGGTCGTGACGGCCTCTGCTTCTCTGCTCTTGGAGAAGGCTGCTTTGCGGAGACGCTCAGCGTGGCCTGCGCCAGGTTCAACCTTCTGCTGCTCTGAACTAACGACTTACCTGCCCTCGCCCCTGGCGCAAAGTGCCTAGGCACAAGGGCACGCTCTGGCCCCGATGCCCACACTCAGTAGTCCAAAGCCTTCACAGGCTCCACGGGCGTCCTGCTTCCACTTACCCTCTGAACGCGGCTTGCTACGTGGCGGCGGCTGCAGCACTCCACAGGGTTTGGGGGCAGAACTCCTACCACTCTCCTCACATAGGCAGTCAGTCCTCCGCCGTGCTTCCCATAGCCTTTGCAGAGAGCACTGTCTGTGGCACACCTCTTTCTTCTCCCTGCACCCTTATCTGTATTTTCGCAGCTGGGGGCAACCGGCTTCTGCTGCTGTGGACGAGTCCTGCTTACTGCTTGGCAAACGCCAGAGAGAAATGAGCGCGGCTGCAGAGGACGAGTCCAAGGAGCTCTAGGACGTCACAGTCAACCAGTGGTCTTGCCACCGAGCTCAGAGGTCTCTTCCAGTCCAGGAAAGAATGCGCCGCTTTGGCGTTCTTTCCTAGGACAAGAAACGTTCGGTGACAGTGCGTCTGTCAAGCTGGTGCTGACCGCCGCAATCTCAGAGCCTTTCCCTGCCAATCATCTCCTTGCTTCTACTTTCTGGCAGCAAGCTCACTTAAGAAGTACCCTTACCTACCCGAGGATTTCACTAAGGGACTCTATTCGGTATGCCCATCGCGTCTGCCAAGGCAACTGGGGCCAAAACATTGCAGTGGCTGCTGGATCCAACTCTCTCCGCCTCCCCGGGAGCCGCCCGAGCCTATGGGCTGTTGGAGAAGGTCTTCGTTATGGTCCAGGTCACTCCCTTGATTGGCAGAAAGTCTCCCCGCTGCCAGTGAGGACTTTAGTTTGAGAGCTCACCCTGTTGAGAACGCGTTGGTGCAGCCCTCGTTTCTCCTGCGTACCGGACCCCTGCAAGTAACGGAGGCCTTTCACCGTGCAAACTCCTTCCTGGGGAAAACGCATACTTGTGGAGCGAGGAAGCCTAGGCAGGCTGCTTGCAGCCAGTCCACGCTCCTTTGGCTCCTGAAGCGAAGGCCTCCGGCACCTCTCCTGGCAGCCTCGCAAGCCTTTGGCAGGACCTCTAAAACTTTACCAGGCACAGCGAGCGGTGGAAGCAAGTCCCACACACCGAAAGAGCCGTAGCTGAAAAACATTGTCGTTCCTTTGCAGCACCGTACAAGCCCTTTGCTTTTGGGGGAGAGGGCCTTTCTCTTCTCTTCTTTGGCACACAGGGAAATGCCTTCACGGTGTTCGGCCTTGATACACTCGAGTGCGTGCAGCTTCCCCTTAACTGTTGAGAGTGTACTAGTGCAGCGCTCTCGAACATGACTGTCCTTTGAACACACCAAAAGAAACTTTCCATTCGAGGAGGGAACGCGCTGCACGGGAACTCTTTGTTCTCTGAGCCAAGTGGGTGCTGCCACTGCGCCTGTGTGTTTGCTGGTTCACTGGCACTCTGAGATTTTTCAGCCTCGCCATTGCGGGGCCCACGCTGTGCAGCTAACCTCACTTAGGGATCACAAGGGCCCGCATTACTTTCCAGGGGAAGACAACGCTGCCCGGATCACCCTCCAGGTGTCACTTTCTTGGCACTGAGCTACCTTCCTCGAAAGCTGTGCATTGGTAGCCTGCTCCCAATGTGTTCCTTTGGTGACTGGACGCTCTTTGTGATGCTGGTCGTGACGGCCTCTGCTTCTCTGCTCTTGGAGAAGGCTGCTTTGCGGAGACGCTCAGCGTGGCCTGCGCCAGGTTCAACCTTCTGCTGCTCTGAACTAACGACTTACCTGCCCTCGCCCCTGGCGCAAAGTGCCTAGGCACAAGGGCACGCTCTGGCCCCGATGCCCACACTCAGTAGTCCAAAGCCTTCACAGGCTCCACGGGCGTCCTGCTTCCACTTACCCTCTGAACGCGGCTTGCTACGTGGCGGCGGCTGCAGCACTCCACAGGGTTTGGGGGCAGAACTCCTACCACTCTCCTCACATAGGCAGTCAGTCCTCCGCCGGGCTTCCCATAGCCTTTGCAGAGAGCACTGTCTGTGGCACACCTCTTTCTTCTCCCTGCACCCTTATCTGTATTTTCGCAGCTGGGGGCAACCGGCTTCTGCTGCTGTGGACGAGGCCTGCTTACTGCTTGGCAAACGCCAGAGAGAAATGAGCGCGGCTGCAGAGGACGAGTCCAAGGAGCTCTAGGACGTCACAGTCAACCAGTGGTCTTGCCACCGAGCTCAGAGGTCTCTTCCAGTCCAGGAAAGAATGCGCCGCTTTGGCGTTCTTTCCTAGGACAAGAAACGTTCGGTGACAGTGCGTCTGTCAAGCTGGTGCTGACCGCCGCAATCTCAGAGCCTTTCCCTGCCAATCATCTCCTTGCTTCTACTTTCTGGCAGCAAGCTCACTTAAGAAGTACCCTTACCTACCCGAGGATTTCACTAAGGGACTCTATTCGGTATGCCCATCGCGTCTGCCAAGGCAACTGGGGCCAAAACATTGCAGTGGCTGCTGGATCCAACTCTCTCCGCCTCCCCGGGAGCCGCCCGAGCCTATGGGCTGTTGGAGAAGGTCTTCGTTATGGTCCAGGTCACTCCCTTGATTGGCAGAAAGTCTCCCCGCTGCCAGTGAGGACTTTAGTTTGAGAGCTCACCCTGTTGAGAACGCGTTGGTGCAGCCCTCGTTTCTCCTGCGTACCGGACCCCTGCAAGTAACGGAGGCCTTTCACCGTGCAAACTCCTTCCTGGGGAAAACGCATACTTGTGGAGCGAGGAAGCCTAGGCAGGCTGCTTGCAGCCAGTCCACGCTCCTTTGGCTCCTGAAGCGAAGGCCTCCGGCACCTCTCCTGGCAGCCTCGCAAGCCTTTGGCAGGACCTCTAAAACTTTACCAGGCACAGCGAGCGGTGGAAGCAAGTCCCACACACCGAAAGAGCCGTAGCTGAAAAACATTGTCGTTCCTTTGCAGCACCGTACAAGCCCTTTGCTTTTGGGGGAGAGGGCCTTTCTCTTCTCTTCTTTGGCACACAGGGAAATGCCTTCACGGTGTTCGGCCTTGATACACTCGAGTGCGTGCAGCTTCCCCTTAACTGTTGAGAGTGTACTAGTGCAGCGCTCTCGAACATGACTGTCCTTTGAACACACCAAAAGAAACTTTCCATTCGAGGAGGGAACGCGCTGCACGGGAACTCTTTGTTCTCTGAGCCAAGTGGGTGCTGCCACTGCGCCTGTGTGTTTGCTGGTTCACTGGCACTCTGAGATGTTTCGGCCTCGCCATTGCGGGGCCCACGCTGTGCAGCTAACCTCACTTAGGGATCACAAGGGCCCGCATTACTTTCCAGGGGAAGACAACGCTGCCCGGATCACCCTCCAGGTGTCACTTTCTTGGCACTGAGCTACCTTCCTCGAAAGCTCTGCATTGGTAGCCTGCTCCCAATGTGTTCCTTTGGTGACTGGACGCTCTTTGTGATGCTGGTCGAGACGGCCTCTGCTTCTCTGCTCTTGGAGAAGGCTGCTTTGCGGAGACGCTCAGCGTGGCCTGCGCCAGGTTCAACCTTCTGCTGCTCTGAACTAACGACTTACCTGCCCTCGCCCCTGGCGCAAAGTGCCTAGGCACAAGGGCACGCTCTGGCCCCGATGCCCACACTCAGTAGTCCAAAGCCTTCACAGGCTCCACGGGCGTCCTGCTTCCACTTACCCTCTGAACGCGGCTTGCTACGTGGCGGCGGCTGCAGCACTCCACAGGGTTTGGGGGCAGAACTCCTACCACTCTCCTCACGTAGGCAGTCAGTCCTCCGCCGGGCTTCCCGTAGCCCTTGCAGAGAGCACTGTCTGTGGCACACCTCTTTCTTCTCCCTGCACCCTTATCTGTATTTTCGCAGCTGGGGGCAACCGGCTTCTGCTGCTGTGGACGAGGCCTGCTTACTGCTTGGCAAACGCCAGAGAGAAATGAGCGCGGCTGCAGAGGACGAGTCCAAGGAGCTCTAGGACGTCACAGTCAACCAGTGGTCTTGCCACCGAGCTCAGAGGTCTCTTCCAGTCCAGGAAAGAATGCGCCGCTTTGGCGTTCTTTCCTAGGACAAGAAACGTTCGGTGACAGTGCGTCTGTCAAGCTGGTGCTGACCGCCGCAATCTCAGAGCCTTTCCCTGCCAATCATCTCCTTGCTTCTACTTTCTGGCAGCAAGCTCACTTAAGAAGTACCCTTACCTACCCGAGGATTTCACTAAGGGACTCTATTCGGTATGCCCATCGCGTCTGCCAAGGCAACTGGGGCCAAAACATTGCAGTGGCTGCTGGATCCAACTCTCTCCGCCTCCCCGGGAGCCGCCCGAGCCTATGGGCTGTTGGAGAAGGTCTTCGTTATGGTCCAGGTCACTCCCTTGATTGGCAGAAAGTCTCCCCCCTGCCAGTGAGGACTTTAGTTTGAGAGCTCACCCTGTTGAGAACGCGTTGGTGCAGCCCTCGTTTCTCCTGCGTACCGGACCCCTGCAAGTAACGGAGGCCTTTCACCGTGCAAACTCCTTCCTGGGGAAAACGCATACTTGTGGAGCGAGGAAGCCTAGGCAGGCTGCTTGCAGCCAGTCCACGCTCCTTTGGCTCCTGAAGCGAAGGCCTCCGGCACCTCTCCTGGCAGCCTCGCAAGCCTTTGGCAGGACCTCTAAAACTTTACCAGGCACAGCGAGCGGTGGAAGCAAGTCCCACACACCGAAAGAGCCGTAGCTGAAAAACATTGTCGTTCCTTTGCAGCACCGTACAAGCCCTTTGCTTTTGGGGGAGAGGGCCTTTCTCTTCTCTTCTTTGGCACACAGGGAAATGCCTTCACGGTGTTCGGCCTTGATACACTCGAGTGCGTGCAGCTTCCCCTTAACTGTTGAGAGTGTACTAGTGCAGCGCTCTCGAACATGACTGTCCTTTGAACACACCAAAAGAAACTTTCCATTCGAGGAGGGAACGCGCTGCACGGGAACTCTTTGTTCTCTGAGCCAAGTGGGTGCTGCCACTGCGCCTGTGTGTTTGCTGGTTCACTGGCACTCTGAGATGTTTCGGCCTCGCCATTGCGGGGCCCACGCTGTGCAGCTAACCTCACTTAGGGATCACAAGGGCCCGCATTACTTTCCAGGGGAAGACAACGCTGCCCGGATCACCCTCCAGGTGTCACTTTCTTGGCACTGAGCTACCTTCCTCGAAAGCTCTGCATTGGTAGCCTGCTCCCAATGTGTTCCTTTGGTGACTGGACGCTCTTTGTGATGCTGGTCGAGACGGCCTCTGCTTCTCTGCTCTTGGAGAAGGCTGCTTTGCGGAGACGCTCAGCGTGGCCTGCGCCAGGTTCAACCTTCTGCTGCTCTGAACTAACGACTTACCTGCCCTCGCCCCTGGCGCAAAGTGCCTAGGCACAAGGGCACGCTCTGGCCCCGATGCCCACACTCAGTAGTCCAAAGCCTTCACAGGCTCCACGGGCGTCCTGCTTCCACTTACCCTCTGAACGCGGCTTGCTACGTGGCGGCGGCTGCAGCACTCCACAGGGTTTGGGGGCAGAACTCCTACCACTCTCCTCACGTAGGCAGTCAGTCCTCCGCCGGGCTTCCCGTAGCCCTTGCAGAGAGCACTGTCTGTGGCACACCTCTTTCTTCTCCCTGCACCCTTATCTGTATTTTCGCAGCTGGGGGCAACCGGCTTCTGCTGCTGTGGACGAGGCCTGCTTACTGCTTGGCAAACGCCAGAGAGAAATGAGCGCGGCTGCAGAGGACGAGTCCAAGGAGCTCTAGGACGTCACAGTCAACCAGTGGTCTTGCCACCGAGCTCAGAGGTCTCTTCCAGTCCAGGAAAGAATGCGCCGCTTTGGCGTTCTTTCCTAGGACAAGAAACGTTCGGTGACAGTGCGTCTGTCAAGCTGGTGCTGACCGCCGCAATCTCAGAGCCTTTCCCTGCCAATCATCTCCTTGCTTCTACTTTCTGGCAGCAAGCTCACTTAAGAAGTACCCTTACCTACCCGAGGATTTCACTAAGGGACTCTATTCGGTATGCCCATCGCGTCTGCCAAGGCAACTGGGGCCAAAACATTGCAGTGGCTGCTGGATCCAACTCTCTCCGCCTCCCCGGGAGCCGCCCGAGCCTATGGGCTGTTGGAGAAGGTCTTCGTTATGGTCCAGGTCACTCCCTTGATTGGCAGAAAGTCTCCCCGCTGCCAGTGAGGACTTTAGTTTGAGAGCTCACCCTGTTGAGAACGCGTTGGTGCAGCCCTCGTTTCTCCTGCGTACCGGACCCCTGCAAGTAACGGAGGCCTTTCACCGTGCAAACTCCTTCCTGGGGAAAACGCATACTTGTGGAGCGAGGAAGCCTAGGCAGGCTGCTTGCAGCCAGTCCACGCTCCTTTGGCTCCTGAAGCGAAGGCCTCCGGCACCTCTCCTGGCAGCCTCGCAAGCCTTTGGCAGGACCTCTAAAACTTTACCAGGCACAGCGAGCGGTGGAAGCAAGTCCCACACACCGAAAGAGCCGTAGCTGAAAAACATTGTCGTTCCTTTGCAGCACCGTACAAGCCCTTTGCTTTTGGGGGAGAGGGCCTTTCTCTTCTCTTCTTTGGCACACAGGGAAATGCCTTCACGGTGTTCGGCCTTGATACACTCGAGTGCGTGCAGCTTCCCCTTAACTGTTGAGAGTGTACTAGTGCAGCGCTCTCGAACATGACTGTCCTTTGAACACACCAAAAGAAACTTTCCATTCGAGGAGGGAACGCGCTGCACGGGAACTCTTTGTTCTCTGAGCCAAGTGGGTGCTGCCACTGCGCCTGTGTGTTTGCTGGTTCACTGGCACTCTGAGATGTTTCGGCCTCGCCATTGCGGGGCCCACGCTGTGCAGCTAACCTCACTTAGGGATCACAAGGGCCCGCATTACTTTCCAGGGGAAGACAACGCTGCCCGGATCACCCTCCAGGTGTCACTTTCTTGGCACTGAGCTACCTTCCTCGAAAGCTGTGCATTGGTAGCCTGCTCCCAATGTGTTCCTTTGGTGACTGGACGCTCTTTGTGATGCTGGTCGTGACGGCCTCTGCTTCTCTGCTCTTGGAGAAGGCTGCTTTGCGGAGACGCTCAGCGTGGCCTGCGCCAGGTTCAACCTTCTGCTGCTCTGAACTAACGACTTACCTGCCCTCGCCCCTGGCGCAAAGTGCCTAGGCACAAGGGCACGCTCTGGCCCCGATGCCCACACTCAGTAGTCCAAAGCCTTCACAGGCTCCACGGGCGTCCTGCTTCCACTTACCCTCTGAACGCGGCTTGCTACGTGGCGGCGGCTGCAGCACTCCACAGGGTTTGGGGGCAGAACTCCTACCACTCTCCTCACATAGGCAGTCAGTCCTCCGCCGTGCTTCCCATAGCCTTTGCAGAGAGCACTGTCTGTGGCACACCTCTTTCTTCTCCCTGCACCCTTATCTGTATTTTCGCAGCTGGGGGCAACCGGCTTCTGCTGCTGTGGACGAGGCCTGCTTACTGCTTGGCAAACGCCAGAGAGAAATGAGCGCGGCTGCAGAGGACGAGTCCAAGGAGCTCTAGGACGTCACAGTCAACCAGTGGTCTTGCCACCGAGCTCAGAGGTCTCTTCCAGTCCAGGAAAGAATGCGCCGCTTTGGCGTTCTTTCCTAGGACAAGAAACGTTCGGTGACAGTGCGTCTGTCAAGCTGGTGCTGACCGCCGCAATCTCAGAGCCTTTCCCTGCCAATCATCTCCTTGCTTCTACTTTCTGGCAGCAAGCTCACTTAAGAAGTACCCTTACCTACCCGAGGATTTCACTAAGGGACTCTATTCGGTATGCCCATCGCGTCTGCCAAGGCAACTGGGGCCAAAACATTGCAGTGGCTGCTGGATCCAACTCTCTCCGCCTCCCCGGGAGCCGCCCGAGCCTATGGGCTGTTGGAGAAGGTCTTCGTTATGGTCCAGGTCACTCCCTTGATTGGCAGAAAGTCTCCCCGCTGCCAGTGAGGACTTTAGTTTGAGAGCTCACCCTGTTGAGAACGCGTTGGTGCAGCCCTCGTTTCTCCTGCGTACCGGACCCCTGCAAGTAACGGAGGCCTTTCACCGTGCAAACTCCTTCCTGGGGAAAACGCATACTTGTGGAGCGAGGAAGCCTAGGCAGGCTGCTTGCAGCCAGTCCACGCTCCTTTGGCTCCTGAAGCGAAGGCCTCCGGCACCTCTCCTGGCAGCCTCGCAAGCCTTTGGCAGGACCTCTAAAACTTTACCAGGCACAGCGAGCGGTGGAAGCAAGTCCCACACACCGAAAGAGCCGTAGCTGAAAAACATTGTCGTTCCTTTGCAGCACCGTACAAGCCCTTTGCTTTTGGGGGAGAGGGCCTTTCTCTTCTCTTCTTTGGCACACAGGGAAATGCCTTCACGGTGTTCGGCCTTGATACACTCGAGTGCGTGCAGCTTCCCCTTAACTGTTGAGAGTGTACTAGTGCAGCGCTCTCGAACATGACTGTCCTTTGAACACACCAAAAGAAACTTTCCATTCGAGGAGGGAACGCGCTGCACGGGAACTCTTTGTTCTCTGAGCCAAGTGGGTGCTGCCACTGCGCCTGTGTGTTTGCTGGTTCACTGGCACTCTGAGATGTTTCGGCCTCGCCATTGCGGGGCCCACGCTGTGCAGCTAACCTCACTTAGGGATCACAAGGGCCCGCATTACTTTCCAGGGGAAGACAACGCTGCCCGGATCACCCTCCAGGTGTCACTTTCTTGGCACTGAGCTACCTTCCTCGAAAGCTGTGCATTGGTAGCCTGCTCCCAATGTGTTCCTTTGGTGACTGGACGCTCTTTGTGATGCTGGTCGAGACGGCCTCTGCTTCTCTGCTCTTGGAGAAGGCTGCTTTGCGGAGACGCTCAGCGTGGCCTGCGCCAGGTTCAACCTTCTGCTGCTCTGAACTAACGACTTACCTGCCCTCGCCCCTGGCGCAAAGTGCCTAGGCACAAGGGCACGCTCTGGCCCCGATGCCCACACTCAGTAGTCCAAAGCCTTCACAGGCTCCACGGGCGTCCTGCTTCCACTTACCCTCTGAACGCGGCTTGCTACGTGGCGGCGGCTGCAGCACTCCACAGGGTTTGGGGGCAGAACTCCTACCACTCTCCTCACATAGGCAGTCAGTCCTCCGCCGTGCTTCCCATAGCCTTTGCAGAGAGCACTGTCTGTGGCACACCTCTTTCTTCTCCCTGCACCCTTATCTGTATTTTCGCAGCTGGGGGCAACCGGCTTCTGCTGCTGTGGACGAGGCCTGCTTACTGCTTGGCAAACGCCAGAGAGAAATGAGCGCGGCTGCAGAGGACGAGTCCAAGGAGCTCTAGGACGTCACAGTCAACCAGTGGTCTTGCCACCGAGCTCAGAGGTCTCTTCCAGTCCAGGAAAGAATGCGCCGCTTTGGCGTTCTTTCCTAGGACAAGAAACGTTCGGTGACAGTGCGTCTGTCAAGCTGGTGCTGACCGCCGCAATCTCAGAGCCTTTCCCTGCCAATCATCTCCTTGCTTCTACTTTCTGGCAGCAAGCTCACTTAAGAAGTACCCTTACCTACCCGAGGATTTCACTAAGGGACTCTATTCGGTATGCCCATCGCGTCTGCCAAGGCAACTGGGGCCAAAACATTGCAGTGGCTGCTGGATCCAACTCTCTCCGCCTCCCCGGGAGCCGCCCGAGCCTATGGGCTGTTGGAGAAGGTCTTCGTTATGGTCCAGGTCACTCCCTTGATTGGCAGAAAGTCTCCCCGCTGCCAGTGAGGACTTTAGTTTGAGAGCTCACCCTGTTGAGAACGCGTTGGTGCAGCCCTCGTTTCTCCTGCGTACCGGACCCCTGCAAGTAACGGAGGCCTTTCACCGTGCAAACTCCTTCCTGGGGAAAACGCATACTTGTGGAGCGAGGAAGCCTAGGCAGGCTGCTTGCAGCCAGTCCACGCTCCTTTGGCTCCTGAAGCGAAGGCCTCCGGCACCTCTCCTGGCAGCCTCGCAAGCCTTTGGCAGGACCTCTAAAACTTTACCAGGCACAGCGAGCGGTGGAAGCAAGTCCCACACACCGAAAGAGCCGTAGCTGAAAAACATTGTCGTTCCTTTGCAGCACCGTACAAGCCCTTTGCTTTTGGGGGAGAGGGCCTTTCTCTTCTCTTCTTTGGCACACAGGGAAATGCCTTCACGGTGTTCGGCCTTGATACACTCGAGTGCGTGCAGCTTCCCCTTAACTGTTGAGAGTGTACTAGTGCAGCGCTCTCGAACATGACTGTCCTTTGAACACACCAAAAGAAACTTTCCATTCGAGGAGGGAACGCGCTGCACGGGAACTCTTTGTTCTCTGAGCCAAGTGGGTGCTGCCACTGCGCCTGTGTGTTTGCTGGTTCACTGGCACTCTGAGATGTTTCGGCCTCGCCATTGCGGGGCCCACGCTGTGCAGCTAACCTCACTTAGGGATCACAAGGGCCCGCATTACTTTCCAGGGGAAGACAACGCTGCCCGGATCACCCTCCAGGTGTCACTTTCTTGGCACTGAGCTACCTTCCTCGAAAGCTCTGCATTGGTAGCCTGCTCCCAATGTGTTCCTTTGGTGACTGGACGCTCTTTGTGATGCTGGTCGAGACGGCCTCTGCTTCTCTGCTCTTGGAGAAGGCTGCTTTGCGGAGACGCTCAGCGTGGCCTGCGCCAGGTTCAACCTTCTGCTGCTCTGAACTAACGACTTACCTGCCCTCGCCCCTGGCGCAAAGTGCCTAGGCACAAGGGCACGCTCTGGCCCCGATGCCCACACTCAGTAGTCCAAAGCCTTCACAGGCTCCACGGGCGTCCTGCTTCCACTTACCCTCTGAACGCGGCTTGCTACGTGGCGGCGGCTGCAGCACTCCACAGGGTTTGGGGGCAGAACTCCTACCACTCTCCTCACGTAGGCAGTCAGTCCTCCGCCGGGCTTCCCGTAGCCCTTGCAGAGAGCACTGTCTGTGGCACACCTCTTTCTTCTCCCTGCACCCTTATCTGTATTTTCGCAGCTGGGGGCAACCGGCTTCTGCTGCTGTGGACGAGGCCTGCTTACTGCTTGGCAAACGCCAGAGAGAAATGAGCGCGGCTGCAGAGGACGAGTCCAAGGAGCTCTAGGACGTCACAGTCAACCAGTGGTCTTGCCACCGAGCTCAGAGGTCTCTTCCAGTCCAGGAAAGAATGCGCCGCTTTGGCGTTCTTTCCTAGGACAAGAAACGTTCGGTGACAGTGCGTCTGTCAAGCTGGTGCTGACCGCCGCAATCTCAGAGCCTTTCCCTGCCAATCATCTCCTTGCTTCTACTTTCTGGCAGCAAGCTCACTTAAGAAGTACCCTTACCTACCCGAGGATTTCACTAAGGGACTCTATTCGGTATGCCCATCGCGTCTGCCAAGGCAACTGGGGCCAAAACATTGCAGTGGCTGCTGGATCCAACTCTCTCCGCCTCCCCGGGAGCCGCCCGAGCCTATGGGCTGTTGGAGAAGGTCTTCGTTATGGTCCAGGTCACTCCCTTGATTGGCAGAAAGTCTCCCCGCTGCCAGTGAGGACTTTAGTTTGAGAGCTCACCCTGTTGAGAACGCGTTGGTGCAGCCCTCGTTTCTCCTGCGTACCGGACCCCTGCAAGTAACGGAGGCCTTTCACCGTGCAAACTCCTTCCTGGGGAAAACGCATACTTGTGGAGCGAGGAAGCCTAGGCAGGCTGCTTGCAGCCAGTCCACGCTCCTTTGGCTCCTGAAGCGAAGGCCTCCGGCACCTCTCCTGGCAGCCTCGCAAGCCTTTGGCAGGACCTCTAAAACTTTACCAGGCACAGCGAGCGGTGGAAGCAAGTCCCACACACCGAAAGAGCCGTAGCTGAAAAATATTGTCGTTCCTTTGCAGCACCGTACAAGCCCTTTGCTTTTGGGGGAGAGGGCCTTTCTCTTCTCTTCTTTGGCACACAGGGAAATGCCTTCACGGTGTTCGGCCTTGATACACTCGAGTGCGTGCAGCTTCCCCTTAACTGTTGAGAGTGTACTAGTGCAGCGCTCTCGAACATGACTGTCCTTTGAACACACCAAAAGAAACTTTCCATTCGAGGAGGGAACGCGCTGCACGGGAACTGTTTGTTCTCTGAGCCAAGTGGGTGCTGCCACTGCGCCTGTGTGTTTGCTGGTTCACTGGCACTCTGAGATATTTCGGCCTCGCCATTGCGGGGCCCACGCTGTGCAGCTAACCTCACTCAGGGATCACAAGGGCCCGCATTACTTTCCAGGGGAAGACAACGCTGCCCGGATCACCCTCCAGGTGTCACTTTCTTGGCACTGAGCTACCTTCCTCGAAAGCTCTGCATTGGTAGCCTGCTCCCAATGTGTTCCTTTGGTGACTGGACGCTCTTTGTGATGCTGGTCGAGACGGCCTCTGCTTCTCTGCTCTTGGAGAAGGCTGCTTTGCGGAGACGCTCTGCGTGGCCTGCGCCAGGTTCAACCTTCTGCTGCTCTGAACTAACGACTTACCTGCCCTCGCCCCTGGCGCAAAGTGCCTAGGCACAAGGGCACGCTCTGGCCCCGATGCCCACACTCAGTAGTCCAAAGCCTTCACAGGCTCCACGGGCGTCCTGCTTCCACTTACCCTCTGAACGCGGCTTGCTACGTGGCGGCGGCTGCAGCACTCCACAGGGTTTGGGGGCAGAACTCCTACCACTCTCCTCACGTAGGCAGTCAGTCCTCCGCCGGGCTTCCCGTAGCCTTTGCAGAGAGCACTGTCTGTGGCACACCTCTTTCTTCTCCCTGCACCCTTATCTGTATTTTCGCAGCTGGGGGCAACCGGCTTCTGCTGCTGTGGACGAGGCCTGCTTACTGCTTGGCAAACGCCAGAGAGAAATGAGCGCGGCTGCAGAGGACGAGTCCAAGGAGCTCTAGGACGTCACAGTCAACCAGTGGTCTTGCCACCGAGCTCAGAGGTCTCTTCCAGTCCAGGAAAGAATGCGCCGCTTTGGCGTTCTTTCCTAGGACAAGAAACGTTCGGTGACAGTGCGTCTGTCAAGCTGGTGCTGACCGCCGCAATCTCAGAGCCTTTCCCTGCCAATCATCTCCTTGCTTCTACTTTCTGGCAGCAAGCTCACTTAAGAAGTACCCTTACCTACCCGAGGATTTCACTAAGGGACTCTATTCGGTATGCCCATCGCGTCTGCCAAGGCAACTGGGGCCAAAACATTGCAGTGGCTGCTGGATCCAACTCTCTCCGCCTCCCCGGGAGCCGCCCGAGCCTATGGGCTGTTGGAGAAGGTCTTCGTTATGGTCCAGGTCACTCCCTTGATTGGCAGAAAGTCTCCCCGCTGCCAGTGAGGACTTTAGTTTGAGAGCTCACCCTGTTGAGAACGCGTTGGTGCAGCCCTCGTTTCTCCTGCGTACCGGACCCCTGCAAGTAACGGAGGCCTTTCACCGTGCAAACTCCTTCCTGGGGAAAACGCATACTTGTGGAGCGAGGAAGCCTAGGCAGGCTGCTTGCAGCCAGTCCACGCTCCTTTGGCTCCTGAAGCGAAGGCCTCCGGCACCTCTCCTGGCAGCCTCGCAAGCCTTTGGCAGGACCTCTAAAACTTTACCAGGCACAGCGAGCGGTGGAAGCAAGTCCCACACACCGAAAGAGCCGTAGCTGAAAAACATTGTCGTTCCTTTGCAGCACCGTACAAGCCCTTTGCTTTTGGGGGAGAGGGCCTTTCTCTTCTCTTCTTTGGCACACAGGGAAATGCCTTCACGGTGTTCGGCCTTGATACACTCGAGTGCGTGCAGCTTCCCCTTAACTGTTGAGAGTGTACTAGTGCAGCGCTCTCGAACATGACTGTCCTTTGAACACACCAAAAGAAACTTTCCATTCGAGGAGGGAACGCGCTGCACGGGAACTCTTTGTTCTCTGAGCCAAGTGGGTGCTGCCACTGCGCCTGTGTGTTTGCTGGTTCACTGGCACTCTGAGATATTTCGGCCTCGCCATTGCGGGGCCCACGCTGTGCAGCTAACCTCACTCAGGGATCACAAGGGCCCGCATTACTTTCCAGGGGAAGACAACGCTGCCCGGATCACCCTCCAGGTGTCACTTTCTTGGCACTGAGCTACCTTCCTCGAAAGCTCTGCATTGGTAGCCTGCTCCCAATGTGTTCCTTTGGTGACTGGACGCTCTTTGTGATGCTGGTCGAGACGGCCTCTGCTTCTCTGCTCTTGGAGAAGGCTGCTTTGCGGAGACGCTCTGCGTGGCCTGCGCCAGGTTCAACCTTCTGCTGCTCTGAACTAACGACTTACCTGCCCTCGCCCCTGGCGCAAAGTGCCTAGGCACAAGGGCACGCTCTGGCCCCGATGCCCACACTCAGTAGTCCAAAGCCTTCACAGGCTCCACGGGCGTCCTGCTTCCACTTACCCTCTGAACGCGGCTTGCTACGTGGCGGCGGCTGCAGCACTCCACAGGGTTTGGGGGCAGAACTCCTACCACTCTCCTCACGTAGGCAGTCAGTCCTCCGCCGGGCTTCCCGTAGCCTTTGCAGAGAGCACTGTCTGTGGCACACCTCTTTCTTCTCCCTGCACCCTTATCTGTATTTTCGCAGCTGGGGGCAACCGGCTTCTGCTGCTGTGGACGAGGCCTGCTTACTGCTTGGCAAACGCCAGAGAGAAATGAGCGCGGCTGCAGAGGACGAGTCCAAGGAGCTCTAGGACGTCACAGTCAACCAGTGGTCTTGCCACCGAGCTCAGAGGTCTCTTCCAGTCCAGGAAAGAATGCGCCGCTTTGGCGTTCTTTCCTAGGACAAGAAACGTTCGGTGACAGTGCGTCTGTCAAGCTGGTGCTGACCGCCGCAATCTCAGAGCCTTTCCCTGCCAATCATCTCCTTGCTTCTACTTTCTGGCAGCAAGCTCACTTAAGAAGTACCCTTACCTACCCGAGGATTTCACTAAGGGACTCTATTCGGTATGCCCATCGCGTCTGCCAAGGCAACTGGGGCCAAAACATTGCAGTGGCTGCTGGATCCAACTCTCTCCGCCTCCCCGGGAGCCGCCCGAGCCTATGGGCTGTTGGAGAAGGTCTTCGTTATGGTCCAGGTCACTCCCTTGATTGGCAGAAAGTCTCCCCGCTGCCAGTGAGGACTTTAGTTTGAGAGCTCACCCTGTTGAGAACGCGTTGGTGCAGCCCTCGTTTCTCCTGCGTACCGGACCCCTGCAAGTAACGGAGGCCTTTCACCGTGCAAACTCCTTCCTGGGGAAAACGCATACTTGTGGAGCGAGGAAGCCTAGGCAGGCTGCTTGCAGCCAGTCCACGCTCCTTTGGCTCCTGAAGCGAAGGCCTCCGGCACCTCTCCTGGCAGCCTCGCAAGCCTTTGGCAGGACCTCTAAAACTTTAGCAGGCACAGCGAGCGGTGGAAGCAAGTCCCACACACCGAAAGAGCCGTAGCTGAAAAACATTGTCGTTCCTTTGCAGCACCGTACAAGCCCTTTGCTTTTGGGGGAGAGGGCCTTTCTCTTCTCTTCTTTGGCACACAGGGAAATGCCTTCACGGTGTTCGGCCTTGATACACTCGAGTGCGTGCAGCTTCCCCTTAACTGTTGAGAGTGTACTAGTGCAGCGCTCTCGAACATGACTGTCCTTTGAACACACCAAAAGAAACTTTCCATTCGAGGAGGGAACGCGCTGCACGGGAACTCTTTGTTCTCTGAGCCAAGTGGGTGCTGCCACTGCGCCTGTGTGTTTGCTGGTTCACTGGCACTCTGAGATGTTTCGGCCTCGCCATTGCGGGGCCCACGCTGTGCAGCTAACCTCACTTAGGGATCACAAGGGCCCGCATTACTTTCCAGGGGAAGACAACGCTGCCCGGATCACCCTCCAGGTGTCACTTTCTTGGCACTGAGCTACCTTCCTCGAAAGCTCTGCATTGGTAGCCTGCTCCCAATGTGTTCCTTTGGTGACTGGACGCTCTTTGTGATGCTGGTCGAGACGGCCTCTGCTTCTCTGCTCTTGGAGAAGGCTGCTTTGCGGAGACGCTCAGCGTGGCCTGCGCCAGGTTCAACCTTCTGCTGCTCTGAACTAACGACTTACCTGCCCTCGCCCCTGGCGCAAAGTGCCTAGGCACAAGGGCACGCTCTGGCCCCGATGCCCACACTCAGTAGTCCAAAGCCTTCACAGGCTCCACGGGCGTCCTGCTTCCACTTACCCTCTGAACGCGGCTTGCTACGTGGCGGCGGCTGCAGCACTCCACAGGGTTTGGGGGCAGAACTCCTACCACTCTCCTCACGTAGGCAGTCAGTCCTCCGCCGGGCTTCCCGTAGCCTTTGCAGAGAGCACTGTCTGTGGCACACCTCTTTCTTCTCCCTGCACCCTTATCTGTATTTTCGCAGCTGGGGGCAACCGGCTTCTGCTGCTGTGGACGAGGCCTGCTTACTGCTTGGCAAACGCCAGAGAGAAATGAGCGCGGCTGCAGAGGACGAGTCCAAGGAGCTCTAGGACGTCACAGTCAACCAGTGGTCTTGCCACCGAGCTCAGAGGTCTCTTCCAGTCCAGGAAAGAATGCGCCGCTTTGGCGTTCTTTCCTAGGACAAGAAACGTTCGGTGACAGTGCGTCTGTCAAGCTGGTGCTGACCGCCGCAATCTCAGAGCCTTTCCCTGCCAATCATCTCCTTGCTTCTACTTTCTGGCAGCAAGCTCACTTAAGAAGTACCCTTACCTACCCGAGGATTTCACTAAGGGACTCTATTCGGTATGCCCATCGCGTCTGCCAAGGCAACTGGGGCCAAAACATTGCAGTGGCTGCTGGATCCAACTCTCTCCGCCTCCCCGGGAGCCGCCCGAGCCTATGGGCTGTTGGAGAAGGTCTTCGTTATGGTCCAGGTCACTCCCTTGATTGGCAGAAAGTCTCCCCGCTGCCAGTGAGGACTTTAGTTTGAGAGCTCACCCTGTTGAGAACGCGTTGGTGCAGCCCTCGTTTCTCCTGCGTACCGGACCCCTGCAAGTAACGGAGGCCTTTCACCGTGCAAACTCCTTCCTGGGGAAAACGCATACTTGTGGAGCGAGGAAGCCTAGGCAGGCTGCTTGCAGCCAGTCCACGCTCCTTTGGCTCCTGAAGCGAAGGCCTCCGGCACCTCTCCTGGCAGCCTCGCAAGCCTTTGGCAGGACCTCTAAAACTTTACCAGGCACAGCGAGCGGTGGAAGCAAGTCCCACACACCGAAAGAGCCGTAGCTGAAAAACATTGTCGTTCCTTTGCAGCACCGTACAAGCCCTTTGCTTTTGGGGGAGAGGGCCTTTCTCTTCTCTTTGGCACACAGGGAAATGCCTTCACGGTGTTCGGCCTTGATACACTCGAGTGCGTGCAGCTTCCCCTTAACTGTTGAGAGTGTACTAGTGCAGCGCTCTCGAACATGACTGTCCTTTGAACACACCAAAAGAAACTTTCCATTCGAGGAGGGAACGCGCTGCACGGGAACTGTTTGTTCTCTGAGCCAAGTGGGTGCTGCCACTGCGCCTGTGTGTTTGCTGGTTCACTGGCACTCTGAGATATTTCGGCCTCGCCATTGCGGGGCCCACGCTGTGCAGCTAACCTCACTCAGGGATCACAAGGGCCCGCATTACTTTCCAGGGGAAGACAACGCTGCCCGGATCACCCTCCAGGTGTCACTTTCTTGGCACTGAGCTACCTTCCTCGAAAGCTCTGCATTGGTAGCCTGCTCCCAATGTGTTCCTTTGGTGACTGGACGCTCTTTGTGATGCTGGTCGAGACGGCCTCTGCTTCTCTGCTCTTGGAGAAGGCTGCTTTGCGGAGACGCTCTGCGTGGCCTGCGCCAGGTTCAACCTTCTGCTGCTCTGAACTAACGACTTACCTGCCCTCGCCCCTGGCGCAAAGTGCCTAGGCACAAGGGCACGCTCTGGCCCCGATGCCCACACTCAGTAGTCCAAAGCCTTCACAGGCTCCACGGGCGTCCTGCTTCCACTTACCCTCTGAACGCGGCTTGCTACGTGGCGGCGGCTGCAGCACTCCACAGGGTTTGGGGGCAGAACTCCTACCACTCTCCTCACGTAGGCAGTCAGTCCTCCGCCGGGCTTCCCGTAGCCTTTGCAGAGAGCACTGTCTGTGGCACACCTCTTTCTTCTCCCTGCACCCTTATCTGTATTTTCGCAGCTGGGGGCAACCGGCTTCTGCTGCTGTGGACGAGGCCTGCTTACTGCTTGGCAAACGCCAGAGAGAAATGAGCGCGGCTGCAGAGGACGAGTCCAAGGAGCTCTAGGACGTCACAGTCAACCAGTGGTCTTGCCACCGAGCTCAGAGGTCTCTTCCAGTCCAGGAAAGAATGCGCCGCTTTGGCGTTCTTTCCTAGGACAAGAAACGTTCGGTGACAGTGCGTCTGTCAAGCTGGTGCTGACCGCCGCAATCTCAGAGCCTTTCCCTGCCAATCATCTCCTTGCTTCTACTTTCTGGCAGCAAGCTCACTTAAGAAGTACCCTTACCTACCCGAGGATTTCACTAAGGGACTCTATTCGGTATGCCCATCGCGTCTGCCAAGGCAACTGGGGCCAAAACATTGCAGTGGCTGCTGGATCCAACTCTCTCCGCCTCCCCGGGAGCCGCCCGAGCCTATGGGCTGTTGGAGAAGGTCTTCGTTATGGTCCAGGTCACTCCCTTGATTGGCAGAAAGTCTCCCCGCTGCCAGTGAGGACTTTAGTTTGAGAGCTCACCCTGTTGAGAACGCGTTGGTGCAGCCCTCGTTTCTCCTGCGTACCGGACCCCTGCAAGTAACGGAGGCCTTTCACCGTGCAAACTCCTTCCTGGGGAAAACGCATACTTGTGGAGCGAGGAAGCCTAGGCAGGCTGCTTGCAGCCAGTCCACGCTCCTTTGGCTCCTGAAGCGAAGGCCTCCGGCACCTCTCCTGGCAGCCTCGCAAGCCTTTGGCAGGACCTCTAAAACTTTACCAGGCACAGCGAGCGGTGGAAGCAAGTCCCACACACCGAAAGAGCCGTAGCTGAAAAACATTGTCGTTCCTTTGCAGCACCGTACAAGCCCTTTGCTTTTGGGGGAGAGGGCCTTTCTCTTCTCTTCTTTGGCACACAGGGAAATGCCTTCACGGTGTTCGGCCTTGATACACTCGAGTGCGTGCAGCTTCCCCTTAACTGTTGAGAGTGTACTAGTGCAGCGCTCTCGAACATGACTGTCCTTTGAACACACCAAAAGAAACTTTCCATTCGAGGAGGGAACGCGCTGCACGGGAACTCTTTGTTCTCTGAGCCAAGTGGGTGCTGCCACTGCGCCTGTGTGTTTGCTGGTTCACTGGCACTCTGAGATATTTCGGCCTCGCCATTGCGGGGCCCACGCTGTGCAGCTAACCTCACTCAGGGATCACAAGGGCCCGCATTACTTTCCAGGGGAAGACAACGCTGCCCGGATCACCCTCCAGGTGTCACTTTCTTGGCACTGAGCTACCTTCCTCGAAAGCTCTGCATTGGTAGCCTGCTCCCAATGTGTTCCTTTGGTGACTGGACGCTCTTTGTGATGCTGGTCGAGACGGCCTCTGCTTCTCTGCTCTTGGAGAAGGCTGCTTTGCGGAGACGCTCTGCGTGGCCTGCGCCAGGTTCAACCTTCTGCTGCTCTGAACTAACGACTTACCTGCCCTCGCCCCTGGCGCAAAGTGCCTAGGCACAAGGGCACGCTCTGGCCCCGATGCCCACACTCAGTAGTCCAAAGCCTTCACAGGCTCCACGGGCGTCCTGCTTCCACTTACCCTCTGAACGCGGCTTGCTACGTGGCGGCGGCTGCAGCACTCCACAGGGTTTGGGGGCAGAACTCCTACCACTCTCCTCACGTAGGCAGTCAGTCCTCCGCCGGGCTTCCCGTAGCCTTTGCAGAGAGCACTGTCTGTGGCACACCTCTTTCTTCTCCCTGCACCCTTATCTGTATTTTCGCAGCTGGGGGCAACCGGCTTCTGCTGCTGTGGACGAGGCCTGCTTACTGCTTGGCAAACGCCAGAGAGAAATGAGCGCGGCTGCAGAGGACGAGTCCAAGGAGCTCTAGGACGTCACAGTCAACCAGTGGTCTTGCCACCGAGCTCAGAGGTCTCTTCCAGTCCAGGAAAGAATGCGCCGCTTTGGCGTTCTTTCCTAGGACAAGAAACGTTCGGTGACAGTGCGTCTGTCAAGCTGGTGCTGACCGCCGCAATCTCAGAGCCTTTCCCTGCCAATCATCTCCTTGCTTCTACTTTCTGGCAGCAAGCTCACTTAAGAAGTACCCTTACCTACCCGAGGATTTCACTAAGGGACTCTATTCGGTATGCCCATCGCGTCTGCCAAGGCAACTGGGGCCAAAACATTGCAGTGGCTGCTGGATCCAACTCTCTCCGCCTCCCCGGGAGCCGCCCGAGCCTATGGGCTGTTGGAGAAGGTCTTCGTTATGGTCCAGGTCACTCCCTTGATTGGCAGAAAGTCTCCCCGCTGCCAGTGAGGACTTTAGTTTGAGAGCTCACCCTGTTGAGAACGCGTTGGTGCAGCCCTCGTTTCTCCTGCGTACCGGACCCCTGCAAGTAACGGAGGCCTTTCACCGTGCAAACTCCTTCCTGGGGAAAACGCATACTTGTGGAGCGAGGAAGCCTAGGCAGGCTGCTTGCAGCCAGTCCACGCTCCTTTGGCTCCTGAAGCGAAGGCCTCCGGCACCTCTCCTGGCAGCCTCGCAAGCCTTTGGCAGGACCTCTAAAACTTTACCAGGCACAGCGAGCGGTGGAAGCAAGTCCCACACACCGAAAGAGCCGTAGCTGAAAAACATTGTCGTTCCTTTGCAGCACCGTACAAGCCCTTTGCTTTTGGGGGAGAGGGCCTTTCTCTTCTCTTCTTTGGCACACAGGGAAATGCCTTCACGGTGTTCGGCCTTGATACACTCGAGTGCGTGCAGCTTCCCCTTAACTGTTGAGAGTGTACTAGTGCAGCGCTCTCGAACATGACTGTCCTTTGAACACACCAAAAGAAACTTTCCATTCGAGGAGGGAACGCGCTGCACGGGAACTCTTTGTTCTCTGAGCCAAGTGGGTGCTGCCACTGCGCCTGTGTGTTTGCTGGTTCACTGGCACTCTGAGATGTTTCGGCCTCGCCATTGCGGGGCCCACGCTGTGCAGCTAACCTCACTTAGGGATCACAAGGGCCCGCATTACTTTCCAGGGGAAGACAACGCTGCCCGGATCACCCTCCAGGTGTCACTTTCTTGGCACTGAGCTACCTTCCTCGAAAGCTCTGCATTGGTAGCCTGCTCCCAATGTGTTCCTTTGGTGACTGGACGCTCTTTGTGATGCTGGTCGAGACGGCCTCTGCTTCTCTGCTCTTGGAGAAGGCTGCTTTGCGGAGACGCTCAGCGTGGCCTGCGCCAGGTTCAACCTTCTGCTGCTCTGAACTAACGACTTACCTGCCCTCGCCCCTGGCGCAAAGTGCCTAGGCACAAGGGCACGCTCTGGCCCCGATGCCCACACTCAGTAGTCCAAAGCCTTCACAGGCTCCACGGGCGTCCTGCTTCCACTTACCCTCTGAACGCGGCTTGCTACGTGGCGGCGGCTGCAGCACTCCACAGGGTTTGGGGGCAGAACTCCTACCACTCTCCTCACGTAGGCAGTCAGTCCTCCGCCGGGCTTCCCGTAGCCCTTGCAGAGAGCACTGTCTGTGGCACACCTCTTTCTTCTCCCTGCACCCTTATCTGTATTTTCGCAGCTGGGGGCAACCGGCTTCTGCTGCTGTGGACGAGGCCTGCTTACTGCTTGGCAAACGCCAGAGAGAAATGAGCGCGGCTGCAGAGGACGAGTCCAAGGAGCTCTAGGACGTCACAGTCAACCAGTGGTCTTGCCACCGAGCTCAGAGGTCTCTTCCAGTCCAGGAAAGAATGCGCCGCTTTGGCGTTCTTTCCTAGGACAAGAAACGTTCGGTGACAGTGCGTCTGTCAAGCTGGTGCTGACCGCCGCAATCTCAGAGCCTTTCCCTGCCAATCATCTCCTTGCTTCTACTTTCTGGCAGCAAGCTCACTTAAGAAGTACCCTTACCTACCCGAGGATTTCACTAAGGGACTCTATTCGGTATGCCCATCGCGTCTGCCAAGGCAACTGGGGCCAAAACATTGCAGTGGCTGCTGGATCCAACTCTCTCCGCCTCCCCGGGAGCCGCCCGAGCCTATGGGCTGTTGGAGAAGGTCTTCGTTATGGTCCAGGTCACTCCCTTGATTGGCAGAAAGTCTCCCCGCTGCCAGTGAGGACTTTAGTTTGAGAGCTCACCCTGTTGAGAACGCGTTGGTGCAGCCCTCGTTTCTCCTGCGTACCGGACCCCTGCAAGTAACGGAGGCCTTTCACCGTGCAAACTCCTTCCTGGGGAAAACGCATACTTGTGGAGCGAGGAAGCCTAGGCAGGCTGCTTGCAGCCAGTCCACGCTCCTTTGGCTCCTGAAGCGAAGGCCTCCGGCACCTCTCCTGGCAGCCTCGCAAGCCTTTGGCAGGACCTCTAAAACTTTACCAGGCACAGCGAGCGGTGGAAGCAAGTCCCACACACCGAAAGAGCCGTAGCTGAAAAACATTGTCGTTCCTTTGCAGCACCGTACAAGCCCTTTGCTTTTGGGGGAGAGGGCCTTTCTCTTCTCTTCTTTGGCACACAGGGAAATGCCTTCACGGTGTTCGGCCTTGATACACTCGAGTGCGTGCAGCTTCCCCTTAACTGTTGAGAGTGTACTAGTGCAGCGCTCTCGAACATGACTGTCCTTTGAACACACCAAAAGAAACTTTCCATTCGAGGAGGGAACGCGCTGCACGGGAACTCTTTGTTCTCTGAGCCAAGTGGGTGCTGCCACTGCGCCTGTGTGTTTGCTGGTTCACTGGCACTCTGAGATGTTTCGGCCTCGCCATTGCGGGGCCCACGCTGTGCAGCTAACCTCACTTAGGGATCACAAGGGCCCGCATTACTTTCCAGGGGAAGACAACGCTGCCCGGATCACCCTCCAGGTGTCACTTTCTTGGCACTGAGCTACCTTCCTCGAAAGCTCTGCATTGGTAGCCTGCTCCCAATGTGTTCCTTTGGTGACTGGACGCTCTTTGTGATGCTGGTCGAGACGGCCTCTGCTTCTCTGCTCTTGGAGAAGGCTGCTTTGCGGAGACGCTCAGCGTGGCCTGCGCCAGGTTCAACCTTCTGCTGCTCTGAACTAACGACTTACCTGCCCTCGCCCCTGGCGCAAAGTGCCTAGGCACAAGGGCACGCTCTGGCCCCGATGCCCACACTCAGTAGTCCAAAGCCTTCACAGGCTCCACGGGCGTCCTGCTTCCGCTTACCCTCTGAACGCGGCTTGCTACGTGGCGGCGGCTGCAGCACTCCACAGGGTTTGGGGGCAGAACTCCTACCACTCTCCTCACGTAGGCAGTCAGTCCTCCGCCGGGCTTCCCGTAGCCTTTGCAGAGAGCACTGTCTGTGGCACACCTCTTTCTTCTCCCTGCACCCTTATCTGTATTTTCGCAGCTGGGGGCAACCGGCTTCTGCTGCTGTGGACGAGGCCTGCTTACTGCTTGGCAAACGCCAGAGAGAAATGAGCGCGGCTGCAGAGGACGAGTCCAAGGAGCTCTAGGACGTCACAGTCAACCAGTGGTCTTGCCACCGAGCTCAGAGGTCTCTTCCAGTCCAGGAAAGAATGCGCCGCTTTGGCGTTCTTTCCTAGGACAAGAAACGTTCGGTGACAGTGCGTCTGTCAAGCTGGTGCTGACCGCCGCAATCTCAGAGCCTTTCCCTGCCAATCATCTCCTTGCTTCTACTTTCTGGCAGCAAGCTCACTTAAGAAGTACCCTTACCTACCCGAGGATTTCACTAAGGGACTCTATTCGGTATGCCCATCGCGTCTGCCAAGGCAACTGGGGCCAAAACATTGCAGTGGCTGCTGGATCCAACTCTCTCCGCCTCCCCGGGAGCCGCCCGAGCCTATGGGCTGTTGGAGAAGGTCTTCGTTATGGTCCAGGTCACTCCCTTGATTGGCAGAAAGTCTCCCCGCTGCCAGTGAGGACTTTAGTTTGAGAGCTCACCCTGTTGAGAACGCGTTGGTGCAGCCCTCGTTTCTCCTGCGTACCGGACCCCTGCAAGTAACGGAGGCCTTTCACCGTGCAAACTCCTTCCTGGGGAAAACGCATACTTGTGGAGCGAGGAAGCCTAGGCAGGCTGCTTGCAGCCAGTCCACGCTCCTTTGGCTCCTGAAGCGAAGGCCTCCGGCACCTCTCCTGGCAGCCTCGCAAGCCTTTGGCAGGACCTCTAAAACTTTACCAGGCACAGCGAGCGGTGGAAGCAAGTCCCACACACCGAAAGAGCCGTAGCTGAAAAACATTGTCGTTCCTTTGCAGCACCGTACAAGCCCTTTGCTTTTGGGGGAGAGGGCCTTTCTCTTCTCTTTGGCACACAGGGAAATGCCTTCACGGTGTTCGGCCTTGATACACTCGAGTGCGTGCAGCTTCCCCTTAACTGTTGAGAGTGTACTAGTGCAGCGCTCTCGAACATGACTGTCCTTTGAACACACCAAAAGAAACTTTCCATTCGAGGAGGGAACGCGCTGCACGGGAACTGTTTGTTCTCTGAGCCAAGTGGGTGCTGCCACTGCGCCTGTGTGTTTGCTGGTTCACTGGCACTCTGAGATATTTCGGCCTCGCCATTGCGGGGCCCACGCTGTGCAGCTAACCTCACTCAGGGATCACAAGGGCCCGCATTACTTTCCAGGGGAAGACAACGCTGCCCGGATCACCCTCCAGGTGTCACTTTCTTGGCACTGAGCTACCTTCCTCGAAAGCTCTGCATTGGTAGCCTGCTCCCAATGTGTTCCTTTGGTGACTGGACGCTCTTTGTGATGCTGGTCGAGACGGCCTCTGCTTCTCTGCTCTTGGAGAAGGCTGCTTTGCGGAGACGCTCTGCGTGGCCTGCGCCAGGTTCAACCTTCTGCTGCTCTGAACTAACGACTTACCTGCCCTCGCCCCTGGCGCAAAGTGCCTAGGCACAAGGGCACGCTCTGGCCCCGATGCCCACACTCAGTAGTCCAAAGCCTTCACAGGCTCCACGGGCGTCCTGCTTCCACTTACCCTCTGAACGCGGCTTGCTACGTGGCGGCGGCTGCAGCACTCCACAGGGTTTGGGGGCAGAACTCCTACCACTCTCCTCACGTAGGCAGTCAGTCCTCCGCCGGGCTTCCCGTAGCCTTTGCAGAGAGCACTGTCTGTGGCACACCTCTTTCTTCTCCCTGCACCCTTATCTGTATTTTCGCAGCTGGGGGCAACCGGCTTCTGCTGCTGTGGACGAGGCCTGCTTACTGCTTGGCAAACGCCAGAGAGAAATGAGCGCGGCTGCAGAGGACGAGTCCAAGGAGCTCTAGGACGTCACAGTCAACCAGTGGTCTTGCCACCGAGCTCAGAGGTCTCTTCCAGTCCAGGAAAGAATGCGCCGCTTTGGCGTTCTTTCCTAGGACAAGAAACGTTCGGTGACAGTGCGTCTGTCAAGCTGGTGCTGACCGCCGCAATCTCAGAGCCTTTCCCTGCCAATCATCTCCTTGCTTCTACTTTCTGGCAGCAAGCTCACTTAAGAAGTACCCTTACCTACCCGAGGATTTCACTAAGGGACTCTATTCGGTATGCCCATCGCGTCTGCCAAGGCAACTGGGGCCAAAACATTGCAGTGGCTGCTGGATCCAACTCTCTCCGCCTCCCCGGGAGCCGCCCGAGCCTATGGGCTGTTGGAGAAGGTCTTCGTTATGGTCCAGGTCACTCCCTTGATTGGCAGAAAGTCTCCCCGCTGCCAGTGAGGACTTTAGTTTGAGAGCTCACCCTGTTGAGAACGCGTTGGTGCAGCCCTCGTTTCTCCTGCGTACCGGACCCCTGCAAGTAACGGAGGCCTTTCACCGTGCAAACTCCTTCCTGGGGAAAACGCATACTTGTGGAGCGAGGAAGCCTAGGCAGGCTGCTTGCAGCCAGTCCACGCTCCTTTGGCTCCTGAAGCGAAGGCCTCCGGCACCTCTCCTGGCAGCCTCGCAAGCCTTTGGCAGGACCTCTAAAACTTTACCAGGCACAGCGAGCGGTGGAAGCAAGTCCCACACACCGAAAGAGCCGTAGCTGAAAAACATTGTCGTTCCTTTGCAGCACCGTACAAGCCCTTTGCTTTTGGGGGAGAGGGCCTTTCTCTTCTCTTCTTTGGCACACAGGGAAATGCCTTCACGGTGTTCGGCCTTGATACACTCGAGTGCGTGCAGCTTCCCCTTAACTGTTGAGAGTGTACTAGTGCAGCGCTCTCGAACATGACTGTCCTTTGAACACACCAAAAGAAACTTTCCATTCGAGGAGGGAACGCGCTGCACGGGAACTCTTTGTTCTCTGAGCCAAGTGGGTGCTGCCACTGCGCCTGTGTGTTTGCTGGTTCACTGGCACTCTGAGATATTTCGGCCTCGCCATTGCGGGGCCCACGCTGTGCAGCTAACCTCACTCAGGGATCACAAGGGCCCGCATTACTTTCCAGGGGAAGACAACGCTGCCCGGATCACCCTCCAGGTGTCACTTTCTTGGCACTGAGCTACCTTCCTCGAAAGCTCTGCATTGGTAGCCTGCTCCCAATGTGTTCCTTTGGTGACTGGACGCTCTTTGTGATGCTGGTCGAGACGGCCTCTGCTTCTCTGCTCTTGGAGAAGGCTGCTTTGCGGAGACGCTCTGCGTGGCCTGCGCCAGGTTCAACCTTCTGCTGCTCTGAACTAACGACTTACCTGCCCTCGCCCCTGGCGCAAAGTGCCTAGGCACAAGGGCACGCTCTGGCCCCGATGCCCACACTCAGTAGTCCAAAGCCTTCACAGGCTCCACGGGCGTCCTGCTTCCACTTACCCTCTGAACGCGGCTTGCTACGTGGCGGCGGCTGCAGCACTCCACAGGGTTTGGGGGCAGAACTCCTACCACTCTCCTCACGTAGGCAGTCAGTCCTCCGCCGGGCTTCCCGTAGCCTTTGCAGAGAGCACTGTCTGTGGCACACCTCTTTCTTCTCCCTGCACCCTTATCTGTATTTTCGCAGCTGGGGGCAACCGGCTTCTGCTGCTGTGGACGAGGCCTGCTTACTGCTTGGCAAACGCCAGAGAGAAATGAGCGCGGCTGCAGAGGACGAGTCCAAGGAGCTCTAGGACGTCACAGTCAACCAGTGGTCTTGCCACCGAGCTCAGAGGTCTCTTCCAGTCCAGGAAAGAATGCGCCGCTTTGGCGTTCTTTCCTAGGACAAGAAACGTTCGGTGACAGTGCGTCTGTCAAGCTGGTGCTGACCGCCGCAATCTCAGAGCCTTTCCCTGCCAATCATCTCCTTGCTTCTACTTTCTGGCAGCAAGCTCACTTAAGAAGTACCCTTACCTACCCGAGGATTTCACTAAGGGACTCTATTCGGTATGCCCATCGCGTCTGCCAAGGCAACTGGGGCCAAAACATTGCAGTGGCTGCTGGATCCAACTCTCTCCGCCTCCCCGGGAGCCGCCCGAGCCTATGGGCTGTTGGAGAAGGTCTTCGTTATGGTCCAGGTCACTCCCTTGATTGGCAGAAAGTCTCCCCGCTGCCAGTGAGGACTTTAGTTTGAGAGCTCACCCTGTTGAGAACGCGTTGGTGCAGCCCTCGTTTCTCCTGCGTACCGGACCCCTGCAAGTAACGGAGGCCTTTCACCGTGCAAACTCCTTCCTGGGGAAAACGCATACTTGTGGAGCGAGGAAGCCTAGGCAGGCTGCTTGCAGCCAGTCCACGCTCCTTTGGCTCCTGAAGCGAAGGCCTCCGGCACCTCTCCTGGCAGCCTCGCAAGCCTTTGGCAGGACCTCTAAAACTTTACCAGGCACAGCGAGCGGTGGAAGCAAGTCCCACACACCGAAAGAGCCGTAGCTGAAAAACATTGTCGTTCCTTTGCAGCACCGTACAAGCCCTTTGCTTTTGGGGGAGAGGGCCTTTCTCTTCTCTTCTTTGGCACACAGGGAAATGCCTTCACGGTGTTCGGCCTTGATACACTCGAGTGCGTGCAGCTTCCCCTTAACTGTTGAGAGTGTACTAGTGCAGCGCTCTCGAACATGACTGTCCTTTGAACACACCAAAAGAAACTTTCCATTCGAGGAGGGAACGCGCTGCACGGGAACTCTTTGTTCTCTGAGCCAAGTGGGTGCTGCCACTGCGCCTGTGTGTTTGCTGGTTCACTGGCACTCTGAGATGTTTCGGCCTCGCCATTGCGGGGCCCACGCTGTGCAGCTAACCTCACTTAGGGATCACAAGGGCCCGCATTACTTTCCAGGGGAAGACAACGCTGCCCGGATCACCCTCCAGGTGTCACTTTCTTGGCACTGAGCTACCTTCCTCGAAAGCTCTGCATTGGTAGCCTGCTCCCAATGTGTTCCTTTGGTGACTGGACGCTCTTTGTGATGCTGGTCGAGACGGCCTCTGCTTCTCTGCTCTTGGAGAAGGCTGCTTTGCGGAGACGCTCAGCGTGGCCTGCGCCAGGTTCAACCTTCTGCTGCTCTGAACTAACGACTTACCTGCCCTCGCCCCTGGCGCAAAGTGCCTAGGCACAAGGGCACGCTCTGGCCCCGATGCCCACACTCAGTAGTCCAAAGCCTTCACAGGCTCCACGGGCGTCCTGCTTCCACTTACCCTCTGAACGCGGCTTGCTACGTGGCGGCGGCTGCAGCACTCCACAGGGTTTGGGGGCAGAACTCCTACCACTCTCCTCACGTAGGCAGTCAGTCCTCCGCCGGGCTTCCCGTAGCCCTTGCAGAGAGCACTGTCTGTGGCACACCTCTTTCTTCTCCCTGCACCCTTATCTGTATTTTCGCAGCTGGGGGCAACCGGCTTCTGCTGCTGTGGACGAGGCCTGCTTACTGCTTGGCAAACGCCAGAGAGAAATGAGCGCGGCTGCAGAGGACGAGTCCAAGGAGCTCTAGGACGTCACAGTCAACCAGTGGTCTTGCCACCGAGCTCAGAGGTCTCTTCCAGTCCAGGAAAGAATGCGCCGCTTTGGCGTTCTTTCCTAGGACAAGAAACGTTCGGTGACAGTGCGTCTGTCAAGCTGGTGCTGACCGCCGCAATCTCAGAGCCTTTCCCTGCCAATCATCTCCTTGCTTCTACTTTCTGGCAGCAAGCTCACTTAAGAAGTACCCTTACCTACCCGAGGATTTCACTAAGGGACTCTATTCGGTATGCCCATCGCGTCTGCCAAGGCAACTGGGGCCAAAACATTGCAGTGGCTGCTGGATCCAACTCTCTCCGCCTCCCCGGGAGCCGCCCGAGCCTATGGGCTGTTGGAGAAGGTCTTCGTTATGGTCCAGGTCACTCCCTTGATTGGCAGAAAGTCTCCCCGCTGCCAGTGAGGACTTTAGTTTGAGAGCTCACCCTGTTGAGAACGCGTTGGTGCAGCCCTCGTTTCTCCTGCGTACCGGACCCCTGCAAGTAACGGAGGCCTTTCACCGTGCAAACTCCTTCCTGGGGAAAACGCATACTTGTGGAGCGAGGAAGCCTAGGCAGGCTGCTTGCAGCCAGTCCACGCTCCTTTGGCTCCTGAAGCGAAGGCCTCCGGCACCTCTCCTGGCAGCCTCGCAAGCCTTTGGCAGGACCTCTAAAACTTTACCAGGCACAGCGAGCGGTGGAAGCAAGTCCCACACACCGAAAGAGCCGTAGCTGAAAAACATTGTCGTTCCTTTGCAGCACCGTACAAGCCCTTTGCTTTTGGGGGAGAGGGCCTTTCTCTTCTCTTCTTTGGCACACAGGGAAATGCCTTCACGGTGTTCGGCCTTGATACACTCGAGTGCGTGCAGCTTCCCCTTAACTGTTGAGAGTGTACTAGTGCAGCGCTCTCGAACATGACTGTCCTTTGAACACACCAAAAGAAACTTTCCATTCGAGGAGGGAACGCGCTGCACGGGAACTCTTTGTTCTCTGAGCCAAGTGGGTGCTGCCACTGCGCCTGTGTGTTTGCTGGTTCACTGGCACTCTGAGATGTTTCGGCCTCGCCATTGCGGGGCCCACGCTGTGCAGCTAACCTCACTTAGGGATCACAAGGGCCCGCATTACTTTCCAGGGGAAGACAACGCTGCCCGGATCACCCTCCAGGTGTCACTTTCTTGGCACTGAGCTACCTTCCTCGAAAGCTCTGCATTGGTAGCCTGCTCCCAATGTGTTCCTTTGGTGACTGGACGCTCTTTGTGATGCTGGTCGAGACGGCCTCTGCTTCTCTGCTCTTGGAGAAGGCTGCTTTGCGGAGACGCTCAGCGTGGCCTGCGCCAGGTTCAACCTTCTGCTGCTCTGAACTAACGACTTACCTGCCCTCGCCCCTGGCGCAAAGTGCCTAGGCACAAGGGCACGCTCTGGCCCCGATGCCCACACTCAGTAGTCCAAAGCCTTCACAGGCTCCACGGGCGTCCTGCTTCCGCTTACCCTCTGAACGCGGCTTGCTACGTGGCGGCGGCTGCAGCACTCCACAGGGTTTGGGGGCAGAACTCCTACCACTCTCCTCACGTAGGCAGTCAGTCCTCCGCCGGGCTTCCCGTAGCCTTTGCAGAGAGCACTGTCTGTGGCACACCTCTTTCTTCTCCCTGCACCCTTATCTGTATTTTCGCAGCTGGGGGCAACCGGCTTCTGCTGCTGTGGACGAGGCCTGCTTACTGCTTGGCAAACGCCAGAGAGAAATGAGCGCGGCTGCAGAGGACGAGTCCAAGGAGCTCTAGGACGTCACAGTCAACCAGTGGTCTTGCCACCGAGCTCAGAGGTCTCTTCCAGTCCAGGAAAGAATGCGCCGCTTTGGCGTTCTTTCCTAGGACAAGAAACGTTCGGTGACAGTGCGTCTGTCAAGCTGGTGCTGACCGCCGCAATCTCAGAGCCTTTCCCTGCCAATCATCTCCTTGCTTCTACTTTCTGGCAGCAAGCTCACTTAAGAAGTACCCTTACCTACCCGAGGATTTCACTAAGGGACTCTATTCGGTATGCCCATCGCGTCTGCCAAGGCAACTGGGGCCAAAACATTGCAGTGGCTGCTGGATCCAACTCTCTCCGCCTCCCCGGGAGCCGCCCGAGCCTATGGGCTGTTGGAGAAGGTCTTCGTTATGGTCCAGGTCACTCCCTTGATTGGCAGAAAGTCTCCCCGCTGCCAGTGAGGACTTTAGTTTGAGAGCTCACCCTGTTGAGAACGCGTTGGTGCAGCCCTCGTTTCTCCTGCGTACCGGACCCCTGCAAGTAACGGAGGCCTTTCACCGTGCAAACTCCTTCCTGGGGAAAACGCATACTTGTGGAGCGAGGAAGCCTAGGCAGGCTGCTTGCAGCCAGTCCACGCTCCTTTGGCTCCTGAAGCGAAGGCCTCCGGCACCTCTCCTGGCAGCCTCGCAAGCCTTTGGCAGGACCTCTAAAACTTTACCAGGCACAGCGAGCGGTGGAAGCAAGTCCCACACACCGAAAGAGCCGTAGCTGAAAAACATTGTCGTTCCTTTGCAGCACCGTACAAGCCCTTTGCTTTTGGGGGAGAGGGCCTTTCTCTTCTCTTCTTTGGCACACAGGGAAATGCCTTCACGGTGTTCGGCCTTGATACACTCGAGTGCGTGCAGCTTCCCCTTAACTGTTGAGAGTGTACTAGTGCAGCGCTCTCGAACATGACTGTCCTTTGAACACACCAAAAGAAACTTTCCATTCGAGGAGGGAACGCGCTGCACGGGAACTCTTTGTTCTCTGAGCCAAGTGGGTGCTGCCACTGCGCCTGTGTGTTTGCTGGTTCACTGGCACTCTGAGATGTTTCGGCCTCGCCATTGCGGGGCCCACGCTGTGCAGCTAACCTCACTTAGGGATCACAAGGGCCCGCATTACTTTCCAGGGGAAGACAACGCTGCCCGGATCACCCTCCAGGTGTCACTTTCTTGGCACTGAGCTACCTTCCTCGAAAGCTCTGCATTGGTAGCCTGCTCCCAATGTGTTCCTTTGGTGACTGGACGCTCTTTGTGATGCTGGTCGAGACGGCCTCTGCTTCTCTGCTCTTGGAGAAGGCTGCTTTGCGGAGACGCTCAGCGTGGCCTGCGCCAGGTTCAACCTTCTGCTGCTCTGAACTAACGACTTACCTGCCCTCGCCCCTGGCGCAAAGTGCCTAGGCACAAGGGCACGCTCTGGCCCCGATGCCCACACTCAGTAGTCCAAAGCCTTCACAGGCTCCACGGGCGTCCTGCTTCCGCTTACCCTCTGAACGCGGCTTGCTACGTGGCGGCGGCTGCAGCACTCCACAGGGTTTGGGGGCAGAACTCCTACCACTCTCCTCACGTAGGCAGTCAGTCCTCCGCCGGGCTTCCCGTAGCCTTTGCAGAGAGCACTGTCTGTGGCACACCTCTTTCTTCTCCCTGCACCCTTATCTGTATTTTCGCAGCTGGGGGCAACCGGCTTCTGCTGCTGTGGACGAGGCCTGCTTACTGCTTGGCAAACGCCAGAGAGAAATGAGCGCGGCTGCAGAGGACGAGTCCAAGGAGCTCTAGGACGTCACAGTCAACCAGTGGTCTTGCCACCGAGCTCAGAGGTCTCTTCCAGTCCAGGAAAGAATGCGCCGCTTTGGCGTTCTTTCCTAGGACAAGAAACGTTCGGTGACAGTGCGTCTGTCAAGCTGGTGCTGACCGCCGCAATCTCAGAGCCTTTCCCTGCCAATCATCTCCTTGCTTCTACTTTCTGGCAGCAAGCTCACTTAAGAAGTACCCTTACCTACCCGAGGATTTCACTAAGGGACTCTATTCGGTATGCCCATCGCGTCTGCCAAGGCAACTGGGGCCAAAACATTGCAGTGGCTGCTGGATCCAACTCTCTCCGCCTCCCCGGGAGCCGCCCGAGCCTATGGGCTGTTGGAGAAGGTCTTCGTTATGGTCCAGGTCACTCCCTTGATTGGCAGAAAGTCTCCCCGCTGCCAGTGAGGACTTTAGTTTGAGAGCTCACCCTGTTGAGAACGCGTTGGTGCAGCCCTCGTTTCTCCTGCGTACCGGACCCCTGCAAGTAACGGAGGCCTTTCACCGTGCAAACTCCTTCCTGGGGAAAACGCATACTTGTGGAGCGAGGAAGCCTAGGCAGGCTGCTTGCAGCCAGTCCACGCTCCTTTGGCTCCTGAAGCGAAGGCCTCCGGCACCTCTCCTGGCAGCCTCGCAAGCCTTTGGCAGGACCTCTAAAACTTTACCAGGCACAGCGAGCGGTGGAAGCAAGTCCCACACACCGAAAGAGCCGTAGCTGAAAAACATTGTCGTTCCTTTGCAGCACCGTACAAGCCCTTTGCTTTTGGGGGAGAGGGCCTTTCTCTTCTCTTTGGCACACAGGGAAATGCCTTCACGGTGTTCGGCCTTGATACACTCGAGTGCGTGCAGCTTCCCCTTAACTGTTGAGAGTGTACTAGTGCAGCGCTCTCGAACATGACTGTCCTTTGAACACACCAAAAGAAACTTTCCATTCGAGGAGGGAACGCGCTGCACGGGAACTGTTTGTTCTCTGAGCCAAGTGGGTGCTGCCACTGCGCCTGTGTGTTTGCTGGTTCACTGGCACTCTGAGATATTTCGGCCTCGCCATTGCGGGGCCCACGCTGTGCAGCTAACCTCACTCAGGGATCACAAGGGCCCGCATTACTTTCCAGGGGAAGACAACGCTGCCCGGATCACCCTCCAGGTGTCACTTTCTTGGCACTGAGCTACCTTCCTCGAAAGCTCTGCATTGGTAGCCTGCTCCCAATGTGTTCCTTTGGTGACTGGACGCTCTTTGTGATGCTGGTCGAGACGGCCTCTGCTTCTCTGCTCTTGGAGAAGGCTGCTTTGCGGAGACGCTCTGCGTGGCCTGCGCCAGGTTCAACCTTCTGCTGCTCTGAACTAACGACTTACCTGCCCTCGCCCCTGGCGCAAAGTGCCTAGGCACAAGGGCACGCTCTGGCCCCGATGCCCACACTCAGTAGTCCAAAGCCTTCACAGGCTCCACGGGCGTCCTGCTTCCACTTACCCTCTGAACGCGGCTTGCTACGTGGCGGCGGCTGCAGCACTCCACAGGGTTTGGGGGCAGAACTCCTACCACTCTCCTCACGTAGGCAGTCAGTCCTCCGCCGGGCTTCCCGTAGCCTTTGCAGAGAGCACTGTCTGTGGCACACCTCTTTCTTCTCCCTGCACCCTTATCTGTATTTTCGCAGCTGGGGGCAACCGGCTTCTGCTGCTGTGGACGAGGCCTGCTTACTGCTTGGCAAACGCCAGAGAGAAATGAGCGCGGCTGCAGAGGACGAGTCCAAGGAGCTCTAGGACGTCACAGTCAACCAGTGGTCTTGCCACCGAGCTCAGAGGTCTCTTCCAGTCCAGGAAAGAATGCGCCGCTTTGGCGTTCTTTCCTAGGACAAGAAACGTTCGGTGACAGTGCGTCTGTCAAGCTGGTGCTGACCGCCGCAATCTCAGAGCCTTTCCCTGCCAATCATCTCCTTGCTTCTACTTTCTGGCAGCAAGCTCACTTAAGAAGTACCCTTACCTACCCGAGGATTTCACTAAGGGACTCTATTCGGTATGCCCATCGCGTCTGCCAAGGCAACTGGGGCCAAAACATTGCAGTGGCTGCTGGATCCAACTCTCTCCGCCTCCCCGGGAGCCGCCCGAGCCTATGGGCTGTTGGAGAAGGTCTTCGTTATGGTCCAGGTCACTCCCTTGATTGGCAGAAAGTCTCCCCGCTGCCAGTGAGGACTTTAGTTTGAGAGCTCACCCTGTTGAGAACGCGTTGGTGCAGCCCTCGTTTCTCCTGCGTACCGGACCCCTGCAAGTAACGGAGGCCTTTCACCGTGCAAACTCCTTCCTGGGGAAAACGCATACTTGTGGAGCGAGGAAGCCTAGGCAGGCTGCTTGCAGCCAGTCCACGCTCCTTTGGCTCCTGAAGCGAAGGCCTCCGGCACCTCTCCTGGCAGCCTCGCAAGCCTTTGGCAGGACCTCTAAAACTTTACCAGGCACAGCGAGCGGTGGAAGCAAGTCCCACACACCGAAAGAGCCGTAGCTGAAAAACATTGTCGTTCCTTTGCAGCACCGTACAAGCCCTTTGCTTTTGGGGGAGAGGGCCTTTCTCTTCTCTTCTTTGGCACACAGGGAAATGCCTTCACGGTGTTCGGCCTTGATACACTCGAGTGCGTGCAGCTTCCCCTTAACTGTTGAGAGTGTACTAGTGCAGCGCTCTCGAACATGACTGTCCTTTGAACACACCAAAAGAAACTTTCCATTCGAGGAGGGAACGCGCTGCACGGGAACTCTTTGTTCTCTGAGCCAAGTGGGTGCTGCCACTGCGCCTGTGTGTTTGCTGGTTCACTGGCACTCTGAGATATTTCGGCCTCGCCATTGCGGGGCCCACGCTGTGCAGCTAACCTCACTCAGGGATCACAAGGGCCCGCATTACTTTCCAGGGGAAGACAACGCTGCCCGGATCACCCTCCAGGTGTCACTTTCTTGGCACTGAGCTACCTTCCTCGAAAGCTCTGCATTGGTAGCCTGCTCCCAATGTGTTCCTTTGGTGACTGGACGCTCTTTGTGATGCTGGTCGAGACGGCCTCTGCTTCTCTGCTCTTGGAGAAGGCTGCTTTGCGGAGACGCTCTGCGTGGCCTGCGCCAGGTTCAACCTTCTGCTGCTCTGAACTAACGACTTACCTGCCCTCGCCCCTGGCGCAAAGTGCCTAGGCACAAGGGCACGCTCTGGCCCCGATGCCCACACTCAGTAGTCCAAAGCCTTCACAGGCTCCACGGGCGTCCTGCTTCCACTTACCCTCTGAACGCGGCTTGCTACGTGGCGGCGGCTGCAGCACTCCACAGGGTTTGGGGGCAGAACTCCTACCACTCTCCTCACGTAGGCAGTCAGTCCTCCGCCGGGCTTCCCGTAGCCTTTGCAGAGAGCACTGTCTGTGGCACACCTCTTTCTTCTCCCTGCACCCTTATCTGTATTTTCGCAGCTGGGGGCAACCGGCTTCTGCTGCTGTGGACGAGGCCTGCTTACTGCTTGGCAAACGCCAGAGAGAAATGAGCGCGGCTGCAGAGGACGAGTCCAAGGAGCTCTAGGACGTCACAGTCAACCAGTGGTCTTGCCACCGAGCTCAGAGGTCTCTTCCAGTCCAGGAAAGAATGCGCCGCTTTGGCGTTCTTTCCTAGGACAAGAAACGTTCGGTGACAGTGCGTCTGTCAAGCTGGTGCTGACCGCCGCAATCTCAGAGCCTTTCCCTGCCAATCATCTCCTTGCTTCTACTTTCTGGCAGCAAGCTCACTTAAGAAGTACCCTTACCTACCCGAGGATTTCACTAAGGGACTCTATTCGGTATGCCCATCGCGTCTGCCAAGGCAACTGGGGCCAAAACATTGCAGTGGCTGCTGGATCCAACTCTCTCCGCCTCCCCGGGAGCCGCCCGAGCCTATGGGCTGTTGGAGAAGGTCTTCGTTATGGTCCAGGTCACTCCCTTGATTGGCAGAAAGTCTCCCCGCTGCCAGTGAGGACTTTAGTTTGAGAGCTCACCCTGTTGAGAACGCGTTGGTGCAGCCCTCGTTTCTCCTGCGTACCGGACCCCTGCAAGTAACGGAGGCCTTTCACCGTGCAAACTCCTTCCTGGGGAAAACGCATACTTGTGGAGCGAGGAAGCCTAGGCAGGCTGCTTGCAGCCAGTCCACGCTCCTTTGGCTCCTGAAGCGAAGGCCTCCGGCACCTCTCCTGGCAGCCTCGCAAGCCTTTGGCAGGACCTCTAAAACTTTACCAGGCACAGCGAGCGGTGGAAGCAAGTCCCACACACCGAAAGAGCCGTAGCTGAAAAACATTGTCGTTCCTTTGCAGCACCGTACAAGCCCTTTGCTTTTGGGGGAGAGGGCCTTTCTCTTCTCTTCTTTGGCACACAGGGAAATGCCTTCACGGTGTTCGGCCTTGATACACTCGAGTGCGTGCAGCTTCCCCTTAACTGTTGAGAGTGTACTAGTGCAGCGCTCTCGAACATGACTGTCCTTTGAACACACCAAAAGAAACTTTCCATTCGAGGAGGGAACGCGCTGCACGGGAACTCTTTGTTCTCTGAGCCAAGTGGGTGCTGCCACTGCGCCTGTGTGTTTGCTGGTTCACTGGCACTCTGAGATGTTTCGGCCTCGCCATTGCGGGGCCCACGCTGTGCAGCTAACCTCACTTAGGGATCACAAGGGCCCGCATTACTTTCCAGGGGAAGACAACGCTGCCCGGATCACCCTCCAGGTGTCACTTTCTTGGCACTGAGCTACCTTCCTCGAAAGCTCTGCATTGGTAGCCTGCTCCCAATGTGTTCCTTTGGTGACTGGACGCTCTTTGTGATGCTGGTCGAGACGGCCTCTGCTTCTCTGCTCTTGGAGAAGGCTGCTTTGCGGAGACGCTCAGCGTGGCCTGCGCCAGGTTCAACCTTCTGCTGCTCTGAACTAACGACTTACCTGCCCTCGCCCCTGGCGCAAAGTGCCTAGGCACAAGGGCACGCTCTGGCCCCGATGCCCACACTCAGTAGTCCAAAGCCTTCACAGGCTCCACGGGCGTCCTGCTTCCGCTTACCCTCTGAACGCGGCTTGCTACGTGGCGGCGGCTGCAGCACTCCACAGGGTTTGGGGGCAGAACTCCTACCACTCTCCTCACGTAGGCAGTCAGTCCTCCGCCGGGCTTCCCGTAGCCTTTGCAGAGAGCACTGTCTGTGGCACACCTCTTTCTTCTCCCTGCACCCTTATCTGTATTTTCGCAGCTGGGGGCAACCGGCTTCTGCTGCTGTGGACGAGGCCTGCTTACTGCTTGGCAAACGCCAGAGAGAAATGAGCGCGGCTGCAGAGGACGAGTCCAAGGAGCTCTAGGACGTCACAGTCAACCAGTGGTCTTGCCACCGAGCTCAGAGGTCTCTTCCAGTCCAGGAAAGAATGCGCCGCTTTGGCGTTCTTTCCTAGGACAAGAAACGTTCGGTGACAGTGCGTCTGTCAAGCTGGTGCTGACCGCCGCAATCTCAGAGCCTTTCCCTGCCAATCATCTCCTTGCTTCTACTTTCTGGCAGCAAGCTCACTTAAGAAGTACCCTTACCTACCCGAGGATTTCACTAAGGGACTCTATTCGGTATGCCCATCGCGTCTGCCAAGGCAACTGGGGCCAAAACATTGCAGTGGCTGCTGGATCCAACTCTCTCCGCCTCCCCGGGAGCCGCCCGAGCCTATGGGCTGTTGGAGAAGGTCTTCGTTATGGTCCAGGTCACTCCCTTGATTGGCAGAAAGTCTCCCCGCTGCCAGTGAGGACTTTAGTTTGAGAGCTCACCCTGTTGAGAACGCGTTGGTGCAGCCCTCGTTTCTCCTGCGTACCGGACCCCTGCAAGTAACGGAGGCCTTTCACCGTGCAAACTCCTTCCTGGGGAAAACGCATACTTGTGGAGCGAGGAAGCCTAGGCAGGCTGCTTGCAGCCAGTCCACGCTCCTTTGGCTCCTGAAGCGAAGGCCTCCGGCACCTCTCCTGGCAGCCTCGCAAGCCTTTGGCAGGACCTCTAAAACTTTACCAGGCACAGCGAGCGGTGGAAGCAAGTCCCACACACCGAAAGAGCCGTAGCTGAAAAACATTGTCGTTCCTTTGCAGCACCGTACAAGCCCTTTGCTTTTGGGGGAGAGGGCCTTTCTCTTCTCTTCTTTGGCACACAGGGAAATGCCTTCACGGTGTTCGGCCTTGATACACTCGAGTGCGTGCAGCTTCCCCTTAACTGTTGAGAGTGTACTAGTGCAGCGCTCTCGAACATGACTGTCCTTTGAACACACCAAAAGAAACTTTCCATTCGAGGAGGGAACGCGCTGCACGGGAACTCTTTGTTCTCTGAGCCAAGTGGGTGCTGCCACTGCGCCTGTGTGTTTGCTGGTTCACTGGCACTCTGAGATGTTTCGGCCTCGCCATTGCGGGGCCCACGCTGTGCAGCTAACCTCACTTAGGGATCACAAGGGCCCGCATTACTTTCCAGGGGAAGACAACGCTGCCCGGATCACCCTCCAGGTGTCACTTTCTTGGCACTGAGCTACCTTCCTCGAAAGCTGTGCATTGGTAGCCTGCTCCCAATGTGTTCCTTTGGTGACTGGACGCTCTTTGTGATGCTGGTCGTGACGGCCTCTGCTTCTCTGCTCTTGGAGAAGGCTGCTTTGCGGAGACGCTCAGCGTGGCCTGCGCCAGGTTCAACCTTCTGCTGCTCTGAACTAACGACTTACCTGCCCTCGCCCCTGGCGCAAAGTGCCTAGGCACAAGGGCACGCTCTGGCCCCGATGCCCACACTCAGTAGTCCAAAGCCTTCACAGGCTCCACGGGCGTCCTGCTTCCACTTACCCTCTGAACGCGGCTTGCTACGTGGCGGCGGCTGCAGCACTCCACAGGGTTTGGGGGCAGAACTCCTACCACTCTCCTCACATAGGCAGTCAGTCCTCCGCCGTGCTTCCCATAGCCTTTGCAGAGAGCACTGTCTGTGGCACACCTCTTTCTTCTCCCTGCACCCTTATCTGTATTTTCGCAGCTGGGGGCAACCGGCTTCTGCTGCTGTGGACGAGGCCTGCTTACTGCTTGGCAAACGCCAGAGAGAAATGAGCGCGGCTGCAGAGGACGAGTCCAAGGAGCTCTAGGACGTCACAGTCAACCAGTGGTCTTGCCACCGAGCTCAGAGGTCTCTTCCAGTCCAGGAAAGAATGCGCCGCTTTGGCGTTCTTTCCTAGGACAAGAAACGTTCGGTGACAGTGCGTCTGTCAAGCTGGTGCTGACCGCCGCAATCTCAGAGCCTTTCCCTGCCAATCATCTCCTTGCTTCTACTTTCTGGCAGCAAGCTCACTTAAGAAGTACCCTTACCTACCCGAGGATTTCACTAAGGGACTCTATTCGGTATGCCCATCGCGTCTGCCAAGGCAACTGGGGCCAAAACATTGCAGTGGCTGCTGGATCCAACTCTCTCCGCCTCCCCGGGAGCCGCCCGAGCCTATGGGCTGTTGGAGAAGGTCTTCGTTATGGTCCAGGTCACTCCCTTGATTGGCAGAAAGTCTCCCCGCTGCCAGTGAGGACTTTAGTTTGAGAGCTCACCCTGTTGAGAACGCGTTGGTGCAGCCCTCGTTTCTCCTGCGTACCGGACCCCTGCAAGTAACGGAGGCCTTTCACCGTGCAAACTCCTTCCTGGGGAAAACGCATACTTGTGGAGCGAGGAAGCCTAGGCAGGCTGCTTGCAGCCAGTCCACGCTCCTTTGGCTCCTGAAGCGAAGGCCTCCGGCACCTCTCCTGGCAGCCTCGCAAGCCTTTGGCAGGACCTCTAAAACTTTACCAGGCACAGCGAGCGGTGGAAGCAAGTCCCACACACCGAAAGAGCCGTAGCTGAAAAACATTGTCGTTCCTTTGCAGCACCGTACAAGCCCTTTGCTTTTGGGGGAGAGGGCCTTTCTCTTCTCTTCTTTGGCACACAGGGAAATGCCTTCACGGTGTTCGGCCTTGATACACTCGAGTGCGTGCAGCTTCCCCTTAACTGTTGAGAGTGTACTAGTGCAGCGCTCTCGAACATGACTGTCCTTTGAACACACCAAAAGAAACTTTCCATTCGAGGAGGGAACGCGCTGCACGGGAACTCTTTGTTCTCTGAGCCAAGTGGGTGCTGCCACTGCGCCTGTGTGTTTGCTGGTTCACTGGCACTCTGAGATGTTTCGGCCTCGCCATTGCGGGGCCCACGCTGTGCAGCTAACCTCACTTAGGGATCACAAGGGCCCGCATTACTTTCCAGGGGAAGACAACGCTGCCCGGATCACCCTCCAGGTGTCACTTTCTTGGCACTGAGCTACCTTCCTCGAAAGCTCTGCATTGGTAGCCTGCTCCCAATGTGTTCCTTTGGTGACTGGACGCTCTTTGTGATGCTGGTCGAGACGGCCTCTGCTTCTCTGCTCTTGGAGAAGGCTGCTTTGCGGAGACGCTCAGCGTGGCCTGCGCCAGGTTCAACCTTCTGCTGCTCTGAACTAACGACTTACCTGCCCTCGCCCCTGGCGCAAAGTGCCTAGGCACAAGGGCACGCTCTGGCCCCGATGCCCACACTCAGTAGTCCAAAGCCTTCACAGGCTCCACGGGCGTCCTGCTTCCACTTACCCTCTGAACGCGGCTTGCTACGTGGCGGCGGCTGCAGCACTCCACAGGGTTTGGGGGCAGAACTCCTACCACTCTCCTCACGTAGGCAGTCAGTCCTCCGCCGGGCTTCCCGTAGCCCTTGCAGAGAGCACTGTCTGTGGCACACCTCTTTCTTCTCCCTGCACCCTTATCTGTATTTTCGCAGCTGGGGGCAACCGGCTTCTGCTGCTGTGGACGAGGCCTGCTTACTGCTTGGCAAACGCCAGAGAGAAATGAGCGCGGCTGCAGAGGACGAGTCCAAGGAGCTCTAGGACGTCACAGTCAACCAGTGGTCTTGCCACCGAGCTCAGAGGTCTCTTCCAGTCCAGGAAAGAATGCGCCGCTTTGGCGTTCTTTCCTAGGACAAGAAACGTTCGGTGACAGTGCGTCTGTCAAGCTGGTGCTGACCGCCGCAATCTCAGAGCCTTTCCCTGCCAATCATCTCCTTGCTTCTACTTTCTGGCAGCAAGCTCACTTAAGAAGTACCCTTACCTACCCGAGGATTTCACTAAGGGACTCTATTCGGTATGCCCATCGCGTCTGCCAAGGCAACTGGGGCCAAAACATTGCAGTGGCTGCTGGATCCAACTCTCTCCGCCTCCCCGGGAGCCGCCCGAGCCTATGGGCTGTTGGAGAAGGTCTTCGTTATGGTCCAGGTCACTCCCTTGATTGGCAGAAAGTCTCCCCGCTGCCAGTGAGGACTTTAGTTTGAGAGCTCACCCTGTTGAGAACGCGTTGGTGCAGCCCTCGTTTCTCCTGCGTACCGGACCCCTGCAAGTAACGGAGGCCTTTCACCGTGCAAACTCCTTCCTGGGGAAAACGCATACTTGTGGAGCGAGGAAGCCTAGGCAGGCTGCTTGCAGCCAGTCCACGCTCCTTTGGCTCCTGAAGCGAAGGCCTCCGGCACCTCTCCTGGCAGCCTCGCAAGCCTTTGGCAGGACCTCTAAAACTTTACCAGGCACAGCGAGCGGTGGAAGCAAGTCCCACACACCGAAAGAGCCGTAGCTGAAAAACATTGTCGTTCCTTTGCAGCACCGTACAAGCCCTTTGCTTTTGGGGGAGAGGGCCTTTCTCTTCTCTTCTTTGGCACACAGGGAAATGCCTTCACGGTGTTCGGCCTTGATACACTCGAGTGCGTGCAGCTTCCCCTTAACTGTTGAGAGTGTACTAGTGCAGCGCTCTCGAACATGACTGTCCTTTGAACACACCAAAAGAAACTTTCCATTCGAGGAGGGAACGCGCTGCACGGGAACTGTTTGTTCTCTGAGCCAAGTGGGTGCTGCCACTGCGCCTGTGTGTTTGCTGGTTCACTGGCACTCTGAGATATTTCGGCCTCGCCATTGCGGGGACCACGCTGTGCAGCTAACCTCACTCAGGGATCACAAGGGCCCGCATTACTTTCCAGGGGAAGACAACGCTGCCCGGATCACCCTCCAGGTGTCACTTTCTTGGCACTGAGCTACCTTCCTCGAAAGCTCTGCATTGGTAGCCTGCTCCCAATGTGTTCCTTTGGTGACTGGACGCTCTTTGTGATGCTGGTCGAGACGGCCTCTGCTTCTCTGCTCTTGGAGAAGGCTGCTTTGCGGAGACGCTCTGCGTGGCCTGCGCCAGGTTCAACCTTCTGCTGCTCTGAACTAACGACTTACCTGCCCTCGCCCCTGGCGCAAAGTGCCTAGGCACAAGGGCACGCTCTGGCCCCGATGCCCACACTCAGTAGTCCAAAGCCTTCACAGGCTCCACGGGCGTCCTGCTTCCGCTTACCCTCTGAACGTGGCTTGCTACGTGGCGGCGGCTGCAGCACTCCACAGGGTTTGGGGGCAGAACTCCTACCACTCTCCTCACGTAGGCAGTCAGTCCTCCGCCGGGCTTCCCGTAGCCTTTGCAGAGAGCACTGTCTGTGGCACACCTCTTTCTTCTCCCTGCACCCTTATCTGTATTTTCGCAGCTGGGGGCAACCGGCTTCTGCTGCTGTGGACGAGGCCTGCTTACTGCTTGGCAAACGCCAGAGAGAAATGAGCGCGGCTGCAGAGGACGAGTCCAAGGAGCTCTAGGACGTCACAGTCAACCAGTGGTCTTGCCACCGAGCTCAGAGGTCTCTTCCAGTCCAGGAAAGAATGCGCCGCTTTGGCGTTCTTTCCTAGGACAAGAAACGTTCGGTGACAGTGCGTCTGTCAAGCTGGTGCTGACCGCCGCAATCTCAGAGCCTTTCCCTGCCAATCATCTCCTTGCTTCTACTTTCTGGCAGCAAGCTCACTTAAGAAGTACCCTTACCTACCCGAGGATTTCACTAAGGGACTCTATTCGGTATGCCCATCGCGTCTGCCAAGGCAACTGGGGCCAAAACATTGCAGTGGCTGCTGGATCCAACTCTCTCCGCCTCCCCGGGAGCCGCCCGAGCCTATGGGCTGTTGGAGAAGGTCTTCGTTATGGTCCAGGTCACTCCCTTGATTGGCAGAAAGTCTCCCCGCTGCCAGTGAGGACTTTAGTTTGAGAGCTCACCCTGTTGAGAACGCGTTGGTGCAGCCCTCGTTTCTCCTGCGTACCGGACCCCTGCAAGTAACGGAGGCCTTTCACCGTGCAAACTCCTTCCTGGGGAAAACGCATACTTGTGGAGCGAGGAAGCCTAGGCAGGCTGCTTGCAGCCAGTCCACGCTCCTTTGGCTCCTGAAGCGAAGGCCTCCGGCACCTCTCCTGGCAGCCTCGCAAGCCTTTGGCAGGACCTCTAAAACTTTACCAGGCACAGCGAGCGGTGGAAGCAAGTCCCACACACCGAAAGAGCCGTAGCTGAAAAACATTGTCGTTCCTTTGCAGCACCGTACAAGCCCTTTGCTTTTGGGGGAGAGGGCCTTTCTCTTCTCTTCTTTGGCACACAGGGAAATGCCTTCACGGTGTTCGGCCTTGATACACTCGAGTGCGTGCAGCTTCCCCTTAACTGTTGAGAGTGTACTAGTGCAGCGCTCTCGAACATGACTGTCCTTTGAACACACCAAAAGAAACTTTCCATTCGAGGAGGGAACGCGCTGCACGGGAACTCTTTGTTCTCTGAGCCAAGTGGGTGCTGCCACTGCGCCTGTGTGTTTGCTGGTTCACTGGCACTCTGAGATGTTTCGGCCTCGCCATTGCGGGGCCCACGCTGTGCAGCTAACCTCACTTAGGGATCACAAGGGCCCGCATTACTTTCCAGGGGAAGACAACGCTGCCCGGATCACCCTCCAGGTGTCACTTTCTTGGCACTGAGCTACCTTCCTCGAAAGCTCTGCATTGGTAGCCTGCTCCCAATGTGTTCCTTTGGTGACTGGACGCTCTTTGTGATGCTGGTCGAGATGGCCTCTGCTTCTCTGCTCTTGGAGAAGGCTGCTTTGTGGAGACGCTCAGCGTGGCCTGCGCCAGGTTCAACCTTCTGCTGCTCTGAACTAACGACTTACCTGCCCTCGCCCCTGGCGCAAAGTGCCTAGGCACAAGGGCACGCTCTGGCCCCGATGCCCACGCTCAGTAGTCCAAAGCCTTCACAGGCTCCACGGGCGTCCTGCTTCCGCTTACCCTCTGAACGCGGCTTGCTACGTGGCGGCGGCTGCAGCACTCCACAGGGTTTGGGGGCAGAACTCCTACCACTCTCCTCACGTAGGCAGTCAGTCCTCCGCCGGGCTTCCCGTAGCCTTTGCAGAGAGCACTGTCTGTGGCACACCTCTTTCTTCTCCCTGCACCCTTATCTGTATTTTCGCAGATGGGGGCAACCGGCTTCTGCTGCTGTGGACGAGGCCTGCTTACTGCTTGGCAAACGCCAGAGAGAAATGAGCGCGGCTGCAGAGGACGAGTCCAAGGAGCTCTAGGACGTCACAGTCAACCAGTGGTCTTGCCACCGAGCTCAGAGGTCTCTTCCAGTCCAGGAAAGAATGCGCCGCTTTGGCGTTCTTTCCTAGGACAAGAAACGTTCGGTGACAGTGCGTCTGTCAAGCTGGTGCTGACCGCCGCAATCTCAGAGCCTTTCCCTGCCAATCATCTCCTTGCTTCTACTTTCTGGCAGCAAGCTCACTTAAGAAGTACCCTTACCTACCCGAGGATTTCACTAAGGGACTCTATTCGGTATGCCCATCGCGTCTGCCAAGGCAACTGGGGCCAAAACATTGCAGTGGCTGCTGGATCCAACTCTCTCCGCCTCCCCGGGAGCCGCCCGAGCCTATGGGCTGTTGGAGAAGGTCTTCGTTATGGTCCAGGTCACTCCCTTGATTGGCAGAAAGTCTCCCCGCTGCCAGTGAGGACTTTAGTTTGAGAGCTCACCCTGTTGAGAACGCGTTGGTGCAGCCCTCGTTTCTCCTGCGTACCGGACCCCTGCAAGTAACGGAGGCCTTTCACCGTGCAAACTCCTTCCTGGGGAAAACGCATACTTGTGGAGCGAGGAAGCCTAGGCAGGCTGCTTGCAGCCAGTCCACGCTCCTTTGGCTCCTGAAGCGAAGGCCTCCGGCACCTCTCCTGGCAGCCTCGCAAGCCTTTGGCAGGACCTCTAAAACTTTACCAGGCACAGCGAGCGGTGGAAGCAAGTCCCACACACCGAAAGAGCCGTAGCTGAAAAACATTGTCGTTCCTTTGCAGCACCGTACAAGCCCTTTGCTTTTGGGGGAGAGGGCCTTTCTCTTCTCTTCTTTGGCACACAGGGAAATGCCTTCACGGTGTTCGGCCTTGATACACTCGAGTGCGTGCAGCTTCCCCTTAACTGTTGAGAGTGTACTAGTGCAGCGCTCTCGAACATGACTGTCCTTTGAACACACCAAAAGAAACTTTCCATTCGAGGAGGGAACGCGCTGCACGGGAACTCTTTGTTCTCTGAGCCAAGTGGGTGCTGCCACTGCGCCTGTGTGTTTGCTGGTTCACTGGCACTCTGAGATGTTTCGGCCTCGCCATTGCGGGGCCCACGCTGTGCAGCTAACCTCACTTAGGGATCACAAGGGCCCGCATTACTTTCCAGGGGAAGACAACGCTGCCCGGATCACCCTCCAGGTGTCACTTTCTTGGCACTGAGCTACCTTCCTCGAAAGCTGTGCATTGGTAGCCTGCTCCCAATGTGTTCCTTTGGTGACTGGACGCTCTTTGTGATGCTGGTCGTGACGGCCTCTGCTTCTCTGCTCTTGGAGAAGGCTGCTTTGCGGAGACGCTCAGCGTGGCCTGCGCCAGGTTCAACCTTCTGCTGCTCTGAACTAACGACTTACCTGCCCTCGCCCCTGGCGCAAAGTGCCTAGGCACAAGGGCACGCTCTGGCCCCGATGCCCACACTCAGTAGTCCAAAGCCTTCACAGGCTCCACGGGCGTCCTGCTTCCACTTACCCTCTGAACGCGGCTTGCTACGTGGCGGCGGCTGCAGCACTCCACAGGGTTTGGGGGCAGAACTCCTACCACTCTCCTCACATAGGCAGTCAGTCCTCCGCCGTGCTTCCCATAGCCTTTGCAGAGAGCACTGTCTGTGGCACACCTCTTTCTTCTCCCTGCACCCTTATCTGTATTTTCGCAGCTGGGGGCAACCGGCTTCTGCTGCTGTGGACGAGGCCTGCTTACTGCTTGGCAAACGCCAGAGAGAAATGAGCGCGGCTGCAGAGGACGAGTCCAAGGAGCTCTAGGACGTCACAGTCAACCAGTGGTCTTGCCACCGAGCTCAGAGGTCTCTTCCAGTCCAGGAAAGAATGCGCCGCTTTGGCGTTCTTTCCTAGGACAAGAAACGTTCGGTGACAGTGCGTCTGTCAAGCTGGTGCTGACCGCCGCAATCTCAGAGCCTTTCCCTGCCAATCATCTCCTTGCTTCTACTTTCTGGCAGCAAGCTCACTTAAGAAGTACCCTTACCTACCCGAGGATTTCACTAAGGGACTCTATTCGGTATGCCCATCGCGTCTGCCAAGGCAACTGGGGCCAAAACATTGCAGTGGCTGCTGGATCCAACTCTCTCCGCCTCCCCGGGAGCCGCCCGAGCCTATGGGCTGTTGGAGAAGGTCTTCGTTATGGTCCAGGTCACTCCCTTGATTGGCAGAAAGTCTCCCCGCTGCCAGTGAGGACTTTAGTTTGAGAGCTCACCCTGTTGAGAACGCGTTGGTGCAGCCCTCGTTTCTCCTGCGTACCGGACCCCTGCAAGTAACGGAGGCCTTTCACCGTGCAAACTCCTTCCTGGGGAAAACGCATACTTGTGGAGCGAGGAAGCCTAGGCAGGCTGCTTGCAGCCAGTCCACGCTCCTTTGGCTCCTGAAGCGAAGGCCTCCGGCACCTCTCCTGGCAGCCTCGCAAGCCTTTGGCAGGACCTCTAAAACTTTACCAGGCACAGCGAGCGGTGGAAGCAAGTCCCACACACCGAAAGAGCCGTAGCTGAAAAACATTGTCGTTCCTTTGCAGCACCGTACAAGCCCTTTGCTTTTGGGGGAGAGGGCCTTTCTCTTCTCTTCTTTGGCACACAGGGAAATGCCTTCACGGTGTTCGGCCTTGATACACTCGAGTGCGTGCAGCTTCCCCTTAACTGTTGAGAGTGTACTAGTGCAGCGCTCTCGAACATGACTGTCCTTTGAACACACCAAAAGAAACTTTCCATTCGAGGAGGGAACGCGCTGCACGGGAACTCTTTGTTCTCTGAGCCAAGTGGGTGCTGCCACTGCGCCTGTGTGTTTGCTGGTTCACTGGCACTCTGAGATGTTTCGGCCTCGCCATTGCGGGGCCCACGCTGTGCAGCTAACCTCACTTAGGGATCACAAGGGCCCGCATTACTTTCCAGGGGAAGACAACGCTGCCCGGATCACCCTCCAGGTGTCACTTTCTTGGCACTGAGCTACCTTCCTCGAAAGCTCTGCATTGGTAGCCTGCTCCCAATGTGTCCCTTTGGTGACTGGACGCTCTTTGTGATGCTGGTCGAGACGGCCTCTGCTTCTCTGCTCTTGGAGAAGGCTGCTATGCGGAGACGCTCAGCGTGGCCTGCGCCAGGTTCAACCTTCTGCTGCTCTGAACTAACGACTTACCTGCCCTCGCCCCTGGCGCAAAGTGCCTAGGCACAAGGGCACGCTCTGGCCCCGATGCCCACACTCAGTAGTCCAAAGCCTTCACAGGCTCCACGGGCGTCCTGCTTCCACTTACCCTCTGAACGCGGCTTGCTACGTGGCGGCGGCTGCAGCACTCCACAGGGTTTGGGGGCAGAACTCCTACCACTCTCCTCACGTAGGCAGTCAGTCCTCCGCCGGGCTTCCCGTAGCCCTTGCAGAGAGCACTGTCTGTGGCACACCTCTTTCTTCTCCCTGCACCCTTATCTGTATTTTCGCAGCTGGGGGCAACCGGCTTCTGCTGCTGTGGACGAGGCCTGCTTACTGCTTGGCAAACGCCAGAGAGAAATGAGCGCGGCTGCAGAGGACGAGTCCAAGGAGCTCTAGGACGTCACAGTCAACCAGTGGTCTTGCCACCGAGCTCAGAGGTCTCTTCCAGTCCAGGAAAGAATGCGCCGCTTTGGCGTTCTTTCCTAGGACAAGAAACGTTCGGTGACAGTGCGTCTGTCAAGCTGGTGCTGACCGCCGCAATCTCAGAGCCTTTCCCTGCCAATCATCTCCTTGCTTCTACTTTCTGGCAGCAAGCTCACTTAAGAAGTACCCTTACCTACCCGAGAATTTCACTAAGGGACTCTATTCGGTATGCCCATCGCGTCTGCCAAGGCAACTGGGGCCAAAACATTGCAGTGGCTGCTGGATCCAACTCTCTCCGCCTCCCCGGGAGCCGCCCGAGCCTATGGGCTGTTGGAGAAGGTCTTCGTTATGGTCCAGGTCACTCCCTTGATTGGCAGAAAGTCTCCCCGCTGCCAGTGAGGACTTTAGTTTGAGAGCTCACCCTGTTGAGAACGCGTTGGTGCAGCCCTCGTTTCTCCTGCGTACCGGACCCCTGCAAGTAACGGAGGCCTTTCACCGTGCAAACTCCTTCCTGGGGAAAACGCATACTTGTGGAGCGAGGAAGCCTAGGCAGGCTGCTTGCAGCCAGTCCACGCTCCTTTGGCTCCTGAAGCGAAGGCCTCCGGCACCTCTCCTGGCAGCCTCGCAAGCCTTTGGCAGGACCTCTAAAACTTTACCAGGCACAGCGAGCGGTGGAAGCAAGTCCCACACACCGAAAGAGCCGTAGCTGAAAAACATTGTCGTTCCTTTGCAGCACCGTACAAGCCCTTTGCTTTTGGGGGAGAGGGCCTTTCTCTTCTCTTCTTTGGCACACAGGGAAATGCCTTCACGGTGTTCGGCCTTGATACACTCGAGTGCGTGCAGCTTCCCCTTAACTGTTGAGAGTGTACTAGTGCAGCGCTCTCGAACATGACTGTCCTTTGAACACACCAAAAGAAACTTTCCATTCGAGGAGGGAACGCGCTGCACGGGAACTGTTTGTTCTCTGAGCCAAGTGGGTGCTGCCACTGCGCCTGTGTGTTTGCTGGTTCACTGGCACTCTGAGATATTTCGGCCTCGCCATAGCGGGGACCACGCTGTGCAGCTAACCTCACTCAGGGATCACAAGGGCCCGCATTACTTTCCAGGGGAAGACAACGCTGCCCGGATCACCCTCCAGGTGTCACTTTCTTGGCACTGAGCTACCTTCCTCGAAAGCTCTGCATTGGTAGCCTGCTCCCAATGTGTTCCTTTGGTGACTGGACGCTCTTTGTGATGCTGGTCGAGACGGCCTCTGCTTCTCTGCTCTTGGAGAAGGCTGCTTTGCGGAGACGCTCAGCGTGGCCTGCGCCAGGTTCAACCTTCTGCTGCTCTGAACTAACGACTTACCTGCCCTCGCCCCTGGCGCAAAGTGCCTAGGCACAAGGGCACGCTCTGGCCCCGATGCCCACACTCAGTAGTCCAAAGCCTTCACAGGCTCCACGGGCGTCCTGCTTCCACTTACCCTCTGAACGCGGCTTGCTACGTGGCGGCGGCTGCAGCACTCCACAGGGTTTGGGGGCAGAACTCCTACCACTCTCCTCACGTAGGCAGTCAGTCCTCCGCCGGGCTTCCCGTAGCCCTTGCAGAGAGCACTGTCTGTGGCACACCTCTTTCTTCTCCCTGCACCCTTATCTGTATTTTCGCAGCTGGGGGCAACCGGCTTCTGCTGCTGTGGACGAGGCCTGCTTACTGCTTGGCAAACGCCAGAGAGAAATGAGCGCGGCTGCAGAGGACGAGTCCAAGGAGCTCTAGGACGTCACAGTCAACCAGTGGTCTTGCCACCGAGCTCAGAGGTCTCTTCCAGTCCAGGAAAGAATGCGCCGCTTTGGCGTTCTTTCCTAGGACAAGAAACGTTCGGTGACAGTGCGTCTGTCAAGCTGGTGCTGACCGCCGCAATCTCAGAGCCTTTCCCTGCCAATCATCTCCTTGCTTCTACTTTCTGGCAGCAAGCTCACTTAAGAAGTACCCTTACCTACCCGAGAATTTCACTAAGGGACTCTATTCGGTATGCCCATCGCGTCTGCCAAGGCAACTGGGGCCAAAACATTGCAGTGGCTGCTGGATCCAACTCTCTCCGCCTCCCCGGGAGCCGCCCGAGCCTATGGGCTGTTGGAGAAGGTCTTCGTTATGGTCCAGGTCACTCCCTTGATTGGCAGAAAGTCTCCCCGCTGCCAGTGAGGACTTTAGTTTGAGAGCTCACCCTGTTGAGAACGCGTTGGTGCAGCCCTCGTTTCTCCTGCGTACCGGACCCCTGCAAGTAACGGAGGCCTTTCACCGTGCAAACTCCTTCCTGGGGAAAACGCATACTTGTGGAGCGAGGAAGCCTAGGCAGGCTGCTTGCAGCCAGTCCACGCTCCTTTGGCTCCTGAAGCGAAGGCCTCCGGCACCTCTCCTGGCAGCCTCGCAAGCCTTTGGCAGGACCTCTAAAACTTTACCAGGCACAGCGAGCGGTGGAAGCAAGTCCCACACACCGAAAGAGCCGTAGCTGAAAAACATTGTCGTTCCTTTGCAGCACCGTACAAGCCCTTTGCTTTTGGGGGAGAGGGCCTTTCTCTTCTCTTCTTTGGCACACAGGGAAATGCCTTCACGGTGTTCGGCCTTGATACACTCGAGTGCGTGCAGCTTCCCCTTAACTGTTGAGAGTGTACTAGTGCAGCGCTCTCGAACATGACTGTCCTTTGAACACACCAAAAGAAACTTTCCATTCGAGGAGGGAACGCGCTGCACGGGAACTCTTTGTTCTCTGAGCCAAGTGGGTGCTGCCACTGCGCCTGTGTGTTTGCTGGTTCACTGGCACTCTGAGATGTTTCGGCCTCGCCATTGCGGGGCCCACGCTGTGCAGCTAACCTCACTTAGGGATCACAAGGGCCCGCATTACTTTCCAGGGGAAGACAACGCTGCCCGGATCACCCTCCAGGTGTCACTTTCTTGGCACTGAGCTACCTTCCTCGAAAGCTGTGCGTTGGTAGCCTGCTCCCAATGTGTCCCTTTGGTGACTGGACGCTCTTTGAGATGCTGATCGAGACGGCCTCTGCTTCTCTGCTCTTGGAGAAGGCTGCTTTGCGGAGACGCTCAGCGTGGCCTGCGCCAGGTTCAACCTTCTGCTGCTCTGAACTAACGACTTACCTGCCCTCGCCCCTGGCGCAAAGTGCCTAGGCACAAGGGCACGCTCTGGCCCCGATGCCCACACTCAGTAGTCCAAAGCCTTCACAGGCTCCACGGGCGTCCTGCTTCCACTTACCCTCTGAACGCGGCTTGCTACGTGGCGGCGGCTGCAGCACTCCACAGGGTTTGGGGGCAGAACTCCTACCACTCTCCTCACGTAGGCAGTCAGTCCTCCGCCGGGCTTCCCGTAGCCCTTGCAGAGAGCACTGTCTGTGGCACACCTCTTTCTTCTCCCTGCACCCTTATCTGTATTTTCGCAGCTGGGGGCAACCGGCTTCTGCTGCTGTGGACGAGGCCTGCTTACTGCTTGGCAAACGCCAGAGAGAAATGAGCGCGGCTGCAGAGGACGAGTCCAAGGAGCTCTAGGACGTCACAGTCAACCAGTGGTCTTGCCACCGAGCTCAGAGGTCTCTTCCAGTCCAGGAAAGAATGCGCCGCTTTGGCGTTCTTTCCTAGGACAAGAAACGTTCGGTGACAGTGCGTCTGTCAAGCTGGTGCTGACCGCCGCAATCTCAGAGCCTTTCCCTGCCAATCATCTCCTTGCTTCTACTTTCTGGCAGCAAGCTCACTTAAGAAGTACCCTTACCTACCCGAGAATTTCACTAAGGGACTCTATTCGGTATGCCCATCGCGTCTGCCAAGGCAACTGGGGCCAAAACATTGCAGTGGCTGCTGGATCCAACTCTCTCCGCCTCCCCGGGAGCCGCCCGAGCCTATGGGCTGTTGGAGAAGGTCTTCGTTATGGTCCAGGTCACTCCCTTGATTGGCAGAAAGTCTCCCCGCTGCCAGTGAGGACTTTAGTTTGAGAGCTCACCCTGTTGAGAACGCGTTGGTGCAGCCCTCGTTTCTCCTGCGTACCGGACCCCTGCAAGTAACGGAGGCCTTTCACCGTGCAAACTCCTTCCTGGGGAAAACGCATACTTGTGGAGCGAGGAAGCCTAGGCAGGCTGCTTGCAGCCAGTCCACGCTCCTTTGGCTCCTGAAGCGAAGGCCTCCGGCACCTCTCCTGGCAGCCTCGCAAGCCTTTGGCAGGACCTCTAAAACTTTACCAGGCACAGCGAGCGGTGGAAGCAAGTCCCACACACCGAAAGAGCCGTAGCTGAAAAACATTGTCGTTCCTTTGCAGCACCGTACAAGCCCTTTGCTTTTGGGGGAGAGGGCCTTTCTCTTCTCTTCTTTGGCACACAGGGAAATGCCTTCACGGTGTTCGGCCTTGATACACTCGAGTGCGTGCAGCTTCCCCTTAACTGTTGAGAGTGTACTAGTGCAGCGCTCTCGAACATGACTGTCCTTTGAACACACCAAAAGAAACTTTCCATTCGAGGAGGGAACGCGCTGCACGGGAACTGTTTGTTCTCTGAGCCAAGTGGGTGCTGCCACTGCGCCTGTGTGTTTGCTGGTTCACTGGCACTCTGAGATATTTCGGCCTCGCCATTGCGGGGCCCACGCTGTGCAGCTAACCTCACTCAGGGATCACAAGGGCCCGCATTACTTTCCAGGGGAAGACAACGCTGCCCGGATCACCCTCCAGGTGTCACTTTCTTGGCACTGAGCTACCTTCCTCGAAAGCTCTGCATTGGTAGCCTGCTCCCAATGTGTTCCTTTGGTGACTGGACGCTCTTTGTGATGCTGGTCAAGACGGCCTCTGCTTCTCTGCTCTTGGAGAAGGCTGCTTTGCGGAGACGCTCTGCGTGGCCTGCGCCAGGTTCAACCTTCTGCTGCTCTGAACTAACGACTTACCTGCCCTCGCCCCTGGCGCAAAGTGCCTAGGCACAAGGGCACGCTCTGGCCCCGATGCCCACACTCAGTAGTCCAAAGCCTTCACAGGCTCCACGGGCGTCCTGCTTCCACTTACCCTCTGAACGCGGCTTGCTACGTGGCGGCGGCTGCAGCACTCCACAGGGTTTGGGGGCAGAACTCCTACCACTCTCCTCACGTAGGCAGTCAGTCCTCCGCCGGGCTTCCCGTAGCCTTTGCAGAGAGCACTGTCTGTGGCACACCTCTTTCTTCTCCCTGCACCCTTATCTGTATTTTCGCAGCTGGGGGCAACCGGCTTCTGCTGCTGTGGACGAGGCCTGCTTACTGCTTGGCAAACGCCAGAGAGAAATGAGCGCGGCTGCAGAGGACGAGTCCAAGGAGCTCTAGGACGTCACAGTCAACCAGTGGTCTTGCCACCGAGCTCAGAGGTCTCTTCCAGTCCAGGAAAGAATGCGCCGCTTTGGCGTTCTTTCCTAGGACAAGAAACGTTCGGTGACAGTGCGTCTGTCAAGCTGGTGCTGACCGCCGCAATCTCAGAGCCTTTCCCTGCCAATCATCTCCTTGCTTCTACTTTCTGGCAGCAAGCTCACTTAAGAAGTACCCTTACCTACCCGAGGATTTCACTAAGGGACTCTATTCGGTATGCCCATCGCGTCTGCCAAGGCAACTGGGGCCAAAACATTGCAGTGGCTGCTGGATCCAACTCTCTCCGCCTCCCCGGGAGCCGCCCGAGCCTATGGGCTGTTGGAGAAGGTCTTCGTTATGGTCCAGGTCACTCCCTTGATTGGCAGAAAGTCTCCCCGCTGCCAGTGAGGACTTTAGTTTGAGAGCTCACCCTGTTGAGAACGCGTTGGTGCAGCCCTCGTTTCTCCTGCGTACCGGACCCCTGCAAGTAACGGAGGCCTTTCACCGTGCAAACTCCTTCCTGGGGAAAACGCATACTTGTGGAGCGAGGAAGCCTAGGCAGGCTGCTTGCAGCCAGTCCACGCTCCTTTGGCTCCTGAAGCGAAGGCCTCCGGCACCTCTCCTGGCAGCCTCGCAAGCCTTTGGCAGGACCTCTAAAACTTTACCAGGCACAGCGAGCGGTGGAAGCAAGTCCCACACACCGAAAGAGCCGTAGCTGAAAAACATTGTCGTTCCTTTGCAGCACCGTACAAGCCCTTTGCTTTTGGGGGAGAGGGCCTTTCTCTTCTCTTCTTTGGCACACAGGGAAATGCCTTCACGGTGTTCGGCCTTGATACACTCGAGTGCGTGCAGCTTCCCCTTAACTGTTGAGAGTGTACTAGTGCAGCGCTCTCGAACATGACTGTCCTTTGAACACACCAAAAGAAACTTTCCATTCGAGGAGGGAACGCGCTGCACGGGAACTCTTTGTTCTCTGAGCCAAGTGGGTGCTGCCACTGCGCCTGTGTGTTTGCTGGTTCACTGGCACTCTGAGATGTTTCGGCCTCGCCATTGCGGGGCCCACGCTGTGCAGCTAACCTCACTTAGGGATCACAAGGGCCCGCATTACTTTCCAGGGGAAGACAACGCTGCCCGGATCACCCTCCAGGTGTCACTTTCTTGGCACTGAGCTACCTTCCTCGAAAGCTGTGCGTTGGTAGCCTGCTCCCAATGTGTTCCTTTGGTGACTGGACGCTCTTTGTGATGCTGGTCGAGACGGCCTCTGCTTCTCTGCTCTTGGAGAAGGCTGCTTTGCGGAGACGCTCAGCGTGGCCTGCGCCAGGTTCAACCTTCTGCTGCTCTGAACTAACGACTTACCTGCCCTCGCCCCTGGCGCAAAGTGCCTAGGCACAAGGGCACGCTCTGGCCCCGATGCCCACACTCAGTAGTCCAAAGCCTTCACAGGCTCCACGGGCGTCCTGCTTCCACTTACCCTCTGAACGCGGCTTGCTACGTGGCGGCGGCTGCAGCACTCCACAGGGTTTGGGGGCAGAACTCCTACCACTCTCCTCACGTAGGCAGTCAGTCCTCCGCCGGGCTTCCCGTAGCCCTTGCAGAGAGCACTGTCTGTAGCACACCTCTTTCTTCTCCCTGCACCCTTATCTGTATTTTCGCAGCTGGGGGCAACCGGCTTCTGCTGCTGTGGACGAGGCCTGCTTACTGCTTGGCAAACGCCAGAGAGAAATGAGCGCGGCTGCAGAGGACGAGTCCAAGGAGCTCTAGGACGTCACAGTCAACCAGTGGTCTTGCCACCGAGCTCAGAGGTCTCTTCCAGTCCAGGAAAGAATGCGCCGCTTTGGCGTTCTTTCCTAGGACAAGAAACGTTCGGTGACAGTGCGTCTGTCAAGCTCGTGCTGACCGCCGCAATCTCAGAGCCTTTCCCTGCCAATCATCTCCTTGCTTCTACTTTCTGGCAGCAAGCTCACTTAAGAAGTACCCTTACCTACCCGAGGATTTCACTAAGGGACTCTATTCGGTATGCCCATCGCGTCTGCCAAGGCAACTGGGGCCAAAACATTGCAGTGGCTGCTGGATCCAACTCTCTCCGCCTCCCCGGGAGCCGCCCGAGCCTATGGGCTGTTGGAGAAGGTCTTCGTTATGGTCCAGGTCACTCCCTTGATTGGCAGAAAGTCTCCCCGCTGCCAGTGAGGACTTTAGTTTGAGAGCTCACCCTGTTGAGAACGCGTTGGTGCAGCCCTCGTTTCTCCTGCGTACCGGACCCCTGCAAGTAACGGAGGCCTTTCACCGTGCAAACTCCTTCCTGGGGAAAACGCATACTTGTGGAGCGAGGAAGCCTAGGCAGGCTGCTTGCAGCCAGTTCACGCTCCTTTGGCTCCTGAAGCGAAGGCCTCCGGCACCTCTCCTGGCAGCCTCGCAAGCCTTTGGCAGGACCTCTAAAACTTTACCAGGCACAGCGAGCGGTGGAAGCAAGTCCCACACACCGAAAGAGCCGTAGCTGAAAAACATTGTCGTTCCTTTGCAGCACCGTACAAGCCCTTTGCTTTTGGGGGAGAGGGCCTTTCTCTTCTCTTCTTTGGCACACAGGGAAATGCCTTCACGGTGTTCGGCCTTGATACACTCGAGTGCGTGCAGCTTCCCCTTAACTGTTGAGAGTGTACTAGTGCAGCGCTCTCGAACATGACTGTCCTTTGAACACACCAAAAGAAACTTTCCATTCGAGGAGGGAACGCGCTGCACGGGAACTCTTTGTTCTCTGAGCCAAGTGGGTGCTGCCACTGCGCCTGTGTGTTTGCTGGTTCACTGGCACTCTGAGATGTTTCGGCCTCGCCATTGCGGGGCCCACGCTGTGCAGCTAACCTCACTTAGGGATCACAAGGGCCCGCATTACTTTCCAGGGGAAGACAACGCTGCCCGGATCACCCTCCAGGTGTCACTTTCTTGGCACTGAGCTACCTTCCTCGAAAGCTCTGCATTGGTAGCCTGCTCCCAATGTGTTCCTTTGGTGACTGGACGCTCTTTGTGATGCTGGTCGAGACGGCCTCTGCTTCTCTGCTCTTGGAGAAGGCTGCTTTGCGGAGACGCTCAGCGTGGCCTGCGCCAGGTTCAACCTTCTGCTGCTCTGAACTAACGACTTACCTGCCCTCGCCCCTGGCGCAAAGTGCCTAGGCACAAGGGCACGCTCTGGCCCCGATGCCCACACTCAGTAGTCCAAAGCCTTCACAGGCTCCACGGGCGTCCTGCTTCCACTTACCCTCTGAACGCGGCTTGCTACGTGGCGGCGGCTGCAGCACTCCACAGGGTTTGGGGGCAGAACTCCTACCACTCTCCTCACGTAGGCAGTCAGTCCTCCGCCGGGCTTCCCGTAGCCTTTGCAGAGAGCACTGTCTGTGGCACACCTCTTTCTTCTCCCTGCACCCTTATCTGTATTTTCGCAGCTGGGGGCAACCGGCTTCTGCTGCTGTGGACGAGGCCTGCTTACTGCTTGGCAAACGCCAGAGAGAAATGAGCGCGGCTGCAGAGGACGAGTCCAAGGAGCTCTAGGACGTCACAGTCAACCAGTGGTCTTGCCACCGAGCTCAGAGGTCTCTTCCAGTCCAGGAAAGAATGCGCCGCTTTGGCGTTCTTTCCTAGGACAAGAAACGTTCGGTGACAGTGCGTCTGTCAAGCTGGTGCTGACCGCCGCAATCTCAGAGCCTTTCCCTGCCAATCATCTCCTTGCTTCTACTTTCTGGCAGCAAGCTCACTTAAGAAGTACCCTTACCTACCCGAGGATTTCACTAAGGGACTCTATTCGGTATGCCCATCGCGTCTGCCAAGGCAACTGGGGCCAAAACATTGCAGTGGCTGCTGGATCCAACTCTCTCCGCCTCCCCGGGAGCCGCCCGAGCCTATGGGCTGTTGGAGAAGGTCTTCGTTATGGTCCAGGTCACTCCCTTGATTGGCAGAAAGTCTCCCCGCTGCCAGTGAGGACTTTAGTTTGAGAGCTCACCCTGTTGAGAACGCGTTGGTGCAGCCCTCGTTTCTCCTGCGTACCGGACCCCTGCAAGTAACGGAGGCCTTTCACCGTGCAAACTCCTTCCTGGGGAAAACGCATACTTGTGGAGCGAGGAAGCCTAGGCAGGCTGCTTGCAGCCAGTCCACGCTCCTTTGGCTCCTGAAGCGAAGGCCTCCGGCACCTCTCCTGGCAGCCTCGCAAGCCTTTGGCAGGACCTCTAAAACTTTACCAGGCACAGCGAGCGGTGGAAGCAAGTCCCACACACCGAAAGAGCCGTAGCTGAAAAACATTGTCGTTCCTTTGCAGCACCGTACAAGCCCTTTGCTTTTGGGGGAGAGGGCCTTTCTCTTCTCTTCTTTGGCACACAGGGAAATGCCTTCACGGTGTTCGGCCTTGATACACTCGAGTGCGTGCAGCTTCCCCTTAACTGTTGAGAGTGTACTAGTGCAGCGCTCTCGAACATGACTGTCCTTTGAACACACCAAAAGAAACTTTCCATTCGAGGAGGGAACGCGCTGCACGGGAACTCTTTGTTCTCTGAGCCAAGTGGGTGCTGCCACTGCGCCTGTGTGTTTGCTGGTTCACTGGCACTCTGAGATGTTTCGGCCTCGCCATTGCGGGGCCCATGCTGTGCAGCTAACCTCACTTAGGGATCACAAGGGCCCGCATTACTTTCCAGGGGAAGACAACGCTGCCCGGATCACCCTCCAGGTGTCACTTTCTTGGCACTGAGCTACCTTCCTCGAAAGCTCTGCATTGGTAGCCTGCTCCCAATGTGTTCCTTTGGTGACTGGACGCTCTTTGTGATGCTGGTCGAGACGGCCTCTGCTTCTCTGCTCTTGGAGAAGGCTGCTTTGCGGAGACGCTCAGCGTGGCCTGCGCCAGGTTCAACCTTCTGCTGCTCTGAACTAACGACTTACCTGCCCTCGCCCCTGGCGCAAAGTGCCTAGGCACAAGGGCACGCTCTGGCCCCGATGCCCACACTCAGTAGTCCAAAGCCTTCACAGGCTCCACGGGCGTCCTGCTTCCACTTACCCTCTGAACGCGGCTTGCTACGTGGCGGCGGCTGCAGCACTCCACAGGGTTTGGGGGCAGAACTCCTACCACTCTCCTCACATAGGCAGTCAGTCCTCCGCCGTGCTTCTCGTAGCCTTTGCAGAGAGCACTGTCTGTGGCACACCTCTTTCTTCTCCCTGCACCCTTATCTGTATTTTCGCAGCTGGGGGCAACCGGCTTCTGCTGCTGTGGACGAGGCCTGCTTACTGCTTGGCAAACGCCAGAGAGAAATGAGCGCGGCTGCAGAGGACGAGTCCAAGGAGCTCTAGGACGTCACAGTCAACCAGTGGTCTTGCCACCGAGCTCAGAGGTCTCTTCCAGTCCAGGAAAGAATGCGCCGCTTTGGCGTTCTTTCCTAGGACAAGAAACGTTCGGTGACAGTGCGTCTGTCAAGCTGGTGCTGACCGCCGCAATCTCAGAGCCTTTCCCTGCCAATCATCTCCTTGCTTCTACTTTCTGGCAGCAAGCTCACTTAAGAAGTACCCTTACCTACCCGAGGATTTCACTAAGGGACTCTATTCGGTATGCCCATCGCGTCTGCCAAGGCAACTGGGGCCAAAACATTGCAGTGGCTGCTGGATCCAACTCTCTCCTCCTCCCCGGGAGCCGCCCGAGCCTATGGGTTGTTGGAGAAGGTCTTCGTTATGGTCCAGGTCACTCCCTTGATTGGCAGAAAGTCTCCCCGCTGCCAGTGAGGACTTTAGTTTGAGAGCTCACCCTGTTGAGAACGCGTTGGTGCAGCCCTCGTTTCTCCTGCGTACCGGACCCCTGCAAGTAACGGAGGCCTTTCACCGTGCAAACTCCTTCCTGGGGAAAACGCATACTTGTGGAGCGAGGAAGCCTAGGCAGGCTGCTTGCAGCCAGTCCACGCTCCTTTGGCTCCTGAAGCGAAGGCCTCCGGCACCTCTCCTGGCAGCCTCGCAAGCCTTTGGCAGGACCTCTAAAACTTTACCAGGCACAGCGAGCGGTGGAAGCAAGTCCCACACACCGAAAGAGCCGTAGCTGAAAAACATTGTCGTTCCTTTGCAGCACCGTACAAGCCCTTTGCTTTTGGGGGAGAGGGCCTTTCTCTTCTCTTCTTTGGCACACAGGGAAATGCCTTCACGGTGTTCGGCCTTGATACACTCGAGTGCGTGCAGCTTCCCCTTAACTGTTGAGAGTGTACTAGTGCAGCGCTCTCGAACATGACTGTCCTTTGAACACACCAAAAGAAACTTTCCATTCGAGGAGGGAACGCGCTGCACGGGAACTCTTTGTTCTCTGAGCCAAGTGGGTGCTGCCACTGCGCCTGTGTGTTTGCTGGTTCACTGGCACTCTGAGATGTTTCGGCCTCGCCATTGCGGGGCCCACGCTGTGCAGCTAACCTCACTTAGGGATCACAAGGGCCCGCATTACTTTCCAGGGGAAGACAACGCTGCCCGGATCACCCTCCAGGTGTCACTTTCTTGGCACTGAGCTACCTTCCTCGAAAGCTCTGCATTGGTAGCCTGCTCCCAATGTGTTCCTTTGGTGACTGGACGCTCTTTGTGATGCTGGTCGAGACGGCCTCTGCTTCTCTGCTCTTGGAGAAGGCTGCTTTGCGGAGACGCTCAGCGTGGCCTGCGCCAGGTTCAACCTTCTGCTGCTCTGAACTAACGACTTACCTGCCCTCGCCCCTGGCGCAAAGTGCCTAGGCACAAGGGCACGCTCTGGCCCCGATGCCCACACTCAGTAGTCCAAAGCCTTCACAGGCTCCACGGGCGTCCTGCTTCCACTTACCCTCTGAACGCGGCTTGCTACGTGGCGGCGGCTGCAGCACTCCACAGGGTTTGGGGGCAGAACTCCTACCACTCTCCTCACGTAGGCAGTCAGTCCTCCGCCGGGCTTCCCGTAGCCCTTGCAGAGAGCACTGTCTGTGGCACACCTCTTTCTTCTCCCTGCACCCTTATCTGTATTTTCGCAGCTGGGGGCAACCGGCTTCTGCTGCTGTGGACGAGGCCTGCTTACTGCTTGGCAAACGCCAGAGAGAAATGAGCGCGGCTGCAGAGGACGAGTCCAAGGAGCTCTAGGACGTCACAGTCAACCAGTGGTCTTGCCACCGAGCTCAGAGGTCTCTTCCAGTCCAGGAAAGAATGCGCCGCTTTGGCGTTCTTTCCTAGGACAAGAAACGTTCGGTGACAGTGCGTCTGTCAAGCTGGTGCTGACCGCCGCAATCTCAGAGCCTTTCCCTGCCAATCATCTCCTTGCTTCTACTTTCTGGCAGCAAGCTCACTTAAGAAGTACCCTTACCTACCCGAGGATTTCACTAAGGGACTCTATTCGGTATGCCCATCGCCTCTGCCAAGGCAACTGGGGCCAAAACATTGCAGTGGCTGCTGGATCCAACTCTCTCCGCCTCCCCGGGAGCCGCCCGAGCCTATGGGCTGTGGGAGAAGGTCTTCGTTATGGTCCAGGTCACTCCCTTGATTGGCAGAAAGTCTCCCCGCTGCCAGTGAGGACTTTAGTTTGAGAGCTCACCCTGTTGAGAACGCGTTGGTGCAGCCCTCGTTTCTCCTGCGTACCGGACCCCTGCAAGTAACGGAGGCCTTTCACCGTGCAAACTCCTTCCTGGGGAAAACGCATACTTGTGGAGCGAGGAAGCCTAGGCAGGCTGCTTGCAGCCAGTCCACGCTCCTTTGGCTCCTGAAGCGAAGGCCTCCGGCACCTCTCCTGGCAGCCTCGCAAGCCTTTGGCAGGACCTCTAAAACTTTACCAGGCACAGCGAGCGGTGGAAGCAAGTCCCACACACCGAAAGAGCCGTAGCTGAAAAACATTGTCGTTCCTTTGCAGCACCGTACAAGCCCTTTGCTTTTGGGGGAGAGGGCCTTTCTCTTCTCTTCTTTGGCACACAGGGAAATGCCTTCACGGTGTTCGGCCTTGATACACTCGAGTGCGTGCAGCTTCCCCTTAACTGTTGAGAGTGTACTAGTGCAGCGCTCTCGAACATGACTGTCCTTTGAACACACCAAAAGAAACTTTCCATTCGAGGAGGGAACGCGCTGCACGGGAACTCTTTGTTCTCTGAGCCAAGTGGGTGCTGCCACTGCGCCTGTGTGTTTGCTGGTTCACTGGCACTCTGAGATGTTTCGGCCTCGCCATTGCGGGGCCCACGCTGTGCAGCTAACCTCACTTAGGGATCACAAGGGCCCGCATTACTTTCCAGGGGAAGACAACGCTGCCCGGATCACCCTCCAGGTGTCACTTTCTTGGCACTGAGCTACCTTCCTCGAAAGCTGTGCGTTGGTAGCCTGCTCCCAATGTGTTCCTTTGGTGACTGGACGCTCTTTGTGATGCTGGTCGAGACGGCCTCTGCTTCTCTGCTCTTGGAGAAGGCTGCTTTGCGGAGACGCTCAGCGTGGCCTGCGCCAGGTTCAACCTTCTGCTGCTCTGAACTAACGACTTACCTGCCCTCGCCCCTGGCGCAAAGTGCCTAGGCACAAGGGCACGCTCTGGCCCCGATGCCCACACTCAGTAGTCCAAAGCCTTCACAGGCTCCACGGGCGTCCTGCTTCCACTTACCCTCTGAACGCGGCTTGCTACGTGGCGGCGGCGGCAGCACTCCACAGGGTTTGGGGGCAGAACTCCTACCACTCTCCTCACGTAGGCAGTCAGTCCTCCGCCGGGCTTCCCGTAGCCCTTGCAGAGAGCACTGTCTGTAGCACACCTCTTTCTTCTCCCTGCACCCTTATCTGTATTTTCGCAGCTGGGGGCAACCGGCTTCTGCTGCTGTGGACGAGGCCTGCTTACTGCTTGGCAAACGCCAGAGAGAAATGAGCGCGGCTGCAGAGGACGAGTCCAAGGAGCTCTAGGACGTCACAGTCAACCAGTGGTCTTGCCACCGAGCTCAGAGGTCTCTTCCAGTCCAGGAAAGAATGCGCCGCTTTGGCGTTCTTTCCTAGGACAAGAAACGTTCGGTGACAGTGCGTCTGTCAAGCTCGTGCTGACCGCCGCAATCTCAGAGCCTTTCCCTGCCAATCATCTCCTTGCTTCTACTTTCTGGCAGCAAGCTCACTTAAGAAGTACCCTTACCTACCCGAGGATTTCACTAAGGGACTCTATTCGGTATGCCCATCGCGTCTGCCAAGGCAACTGGGGCCAAAACATTGCAGTGGCTGCTGGATCCAACTCTCTCCGCCTCCCCGGGAGCCGCCCGAGCCTATGGGCTGTTGGAGGTCTTCGTTATGGTCCAGGTCACTCCCTTGATTGGCAGAAAGTCTCCCCGCTGCCAGTGAGGACTTTAGTTTGAGAGCTCACCCTGTTGAGAACGCGTTGGTGCAGCCCTCGTTTCTCCTGCGTACCGGACCCCTGCAAGTAACGGAGGCCTTTCACCGTGCAAACTCCTTCCTGGGGAAAACGCATACTTGTGGAGCGAGGAAGCCTAGGCAGGCTGCTTGCAGCCAGTTCACGCTCCTTTGGCTCCTGAAGCGAAGGCCTCCGGCACCTCTCCTGGCAGCCTCGCAAGCCTTTGGCAGGACCTCTAAAACTTTACCAGGCACAGCGAGCGGTGGAAGCAAGTCCCACACACCGAAAGAGCCGTAGCTGAAAAACATTGTCGTTCCTTTGCAGCACCGTACAAGCCCTTTGTTTTTGGGGGAGAGGGCCTTTCTCTTCTCTTCTTTGGCACACAGGGAAATGCCTTCACGGTGTTCGGCCTTGATACACTCGAGTGCGTGCAGCTTCCCCTTAACTGTTGAGAGTGTACTAGTGCAGCGCTCTCGAACATGACTGTCCTTTGAACACACCAAAAGAAACTTTCCATTCGAGGAGGGAACGCGCTGCACGGGAACTCTTTGTTCTCTGAGCCAAGTGGGTGCTGCCACTGCGCCTGTGTGTTTGCTGGTTCACTGGCACTCTGAGATGTTTCGGCCTCGCCATTGCGGGGCCCACGCTGTGCAGCTAACCTCACTTAGGGATCACAAGGGCCCGCATTACTTTCCAGGGGAAGACAACGCTGCCCGGATCACCCTCCAGGTGTCACTTTCTTGGCACTGAGCTACCTTCCTCGAAAGCTCTGCATTGGTAGCCTGCTCCCAATGTGTTCCTTTGGTGACTGGACGCTCTTTGTGATGCTGGTCGAGACGGCCTCTGCTTCTCTGCTCTTGGAGAAGGCTGCTTTGCGGAGACGCTCAGCGTGGCCTGCGCCAGGTTCAACCTTCTGCTGCTCTGAACTAACGACTTACCTGCCCTCGCCCCTGGCGCAAAGTGCCTAGGCACAAGGGCACGCTCTGGCCCCGATGCCCACACTCAGTAGTCCAAAGCCTTCACAGGCTCCACGGGCGTCCTGCTTCCACTTACCCTCTGAACGCGGCTTGCTACGTGGCGGCGGCTGCAGCACTCCACAGGGTTTGGGGGCAGAACTCCTACCACTCTCCTCACGTAGGCAGTCAGTCCTCCGCCGGGCTTCCCGTAGCCTTTGCAGAGAGCACTGTCTGTGGCACACCTCTTTCTTCTCCCTGCACCCTTATCTGTATTTTCGCAGCTGGGGGCAACCGGCTTCTGCTGCTGTGGACGAGGCCTGCTTACTGCTTGGCAAACGCCAGAGAGAAATGAGCGCGGCTGCAGAGGACGAGTCCAAGGAGCTCTAGGACGTCACAGTCAACCAGTGGTCTTGCCACCGAGCTCAGAGGTCTCTTCCAGTCCAGGAAAGAATGCGCCGCTTTGGCGTTCTTTCCTAGGACAAGAAACGTTCGGTGACAGTGCGTCTGTCAAGCTGGTGCTGACCGCCGCAATCTCAGAGCCTTTCCCTGCCAATCATCTCCTTGCTTCTACTTTCTGGCAGCAAGCTCACTTAAGAAGTACCCTTACCTACCCGAGGATTTCACTAAGGGACTCTATTCGGTATGCCCATCGCGTCTGCCAAGGCAACTGGGGCCAAAACATTGCAGTGGCTGCTGGATCCAACTCTCTCCGCCTCCCCGGGAGCCGCCCGAGCCTATGGGCTGTTGGAGAAGGTCTTCGTTATGGTCCAGGTCACTCCCTTGATTGGCAGAAAGTCTCCCCGCTGCCAGTGAGGACTTTAGTTTGAGAGCTCACCCTGTTGAGAACGCGTTGGTGCAGCCCTCGTTTCTCCTGCGTACCGGACCCCTGCAAGTAACGGAGGCCTTTCACCGTGCAAACTCCTTCCTGGGGAAAACGCATACTTGTGGAGCGAGGAAGCCTAGGCAGGCTGCTTGCAGCCAGTCCACGCTCCTTTGGCTCCTGAAGCGAAGGCCTCCGGCACCTCTCCTGGCAGCCTCGCAAGCCTTTGGCAGGACCTCTAAAACTTTAGCAGGCACAGCGAGCGGTGGAAGCAAGTCCCACACACCGAAAGAGCCGTAGCTGAAAAACATTGTCGTTCCTTTGCAGCACCGTACAAGCCCTTTGCTTTTGGGGGAGAGGGCCTTTCTCTTCTCTTCTTTGGCACACAGGGAAATGCCTTCACGGTGTTCGGCCTTGATACACTCGAGTGCGTGCAGCTTCCCCTTAACTGTTGAGAGTGTACTAGTGCAGCGCTCTCGAACATGACTGTCCTTTGAACACACCAAAAGAAACTTTCCATTCGAGGAGGGAACGCGCTGCACGGGAACTCTTTGTTCTCTGAGCCAAGTGGGTGCTGCCACTGCGCCTGTGTGTTTGCTGGTTCACTGGCACTCTGAGATGTTTCGGCCTCGCCATTGCGGGGCCCACGCTGTGCAGCTAACCTCACTTAGGGATCACAAGGGCCCGCATTACTTTCCAGGGGAAGACAACGCTGCCCGGATCACCCTCCAGGTGTCACTTTCTTGGCACTGAGCTACCTTCCTCGAAAGCTGTGCGTTGGTAGCCTGCTCCCAATGTGTTCCTTTGGTGACTGGACGCTCTTTGTGATGCTGGTCGAGACGGCCTCTGCTTCTCTGCTCTTGGAGAAGGCTGCTTTGCGGAGACGCTCAGCGTGGCCTGCGCCAGGTTCAACCTTCTGCTGCTCTGAACTAACGACTTACCTGCCCTCGCCCCTGGCGCAAAGTGCCTAGGCACAAGGGCACGCTCTGGCCCCGATGCCCACACTCAGTAGTCCAAAGCCTTCACAGGCTCCACGGGCGTCCTGCTTCCACTTACCCTCTGAACGCGGCTTGCTACATGGCGGCGGCGGCAGCACTCCACAGGGTTTGGGGGCAGAACTCCTACCACTCTCCTCACGTAGGCAGTCAGTCCTCCGCCGGGCTTCCCGTAGCCTTTGCAGAGAGCACTGTCTGTGGCACACCTCTTTCTTCTCCCTGCACCCTTATCTGTATTTTCGCAGCTGGGGGCAACCGGCTTCTGCTGCTGTGGACGAGGCCTGCTTACTGCTTGGCAAACGCCAGAGAGAAATGAGCGCGCCTGCAGAGGACGAGTCCAAGGAGCTCTAGGACGTCACAGTCAACCAGTGGTCTTGCCACCGAGCTCAGAGGTCTCTTCCAGTCCAGGAAAGAATGCGCCGCTTTGGCGTTCTTTCCTAGGACAAGAAACGTTCGGTGACAGTGCGTCTGTCAAGCTGGTGCTGACCGCCGCAATCTCAGAGCCTTTCCCTGCCAATCATCTCCTTGCTTCTACTTTCTGGCAGCAAGCTCACTTAAGAAGTACCCTTACCTACCCGAGGATTTCACTAAGGGACTCTATTCGGTATGCCCATCGCGTCTGCCAAGGCAACTGGGGCCAAAACATTGCAGTGGCTGCTGGATCCAACTCTCTCCGCCTCCCCGGGAGCCGCCCGAGCCTATGGGCTGTTGGAGAAGGTCTTCGTTATGGTCCAGGTCACTCCCTTGATTGGCAGAAAGTCTCCCCGCTGCCAGTGAGGACTTTAGTTTGAGAGCTCACCCTGTTGAGAACGCGTTGGTGCAGCCCTCGTTTCTCCTGCGTACCGGACCCCTGCAAGTAACGGAGGCCTTTCACCGTGCAAACTCCTTCCTGGGGAAAACGCATACTTGTGGAGCGAGGAAGCCTAGGCAGGCTGCTTGCAGCCAGTTCACGCTCCTTTGGCTCCTGAAGCGAAGGCCTCCGGCACCTCTCCTGGCAGCCTCGCAAGCCTTTGGCAGGACCTCTAAAACTTTACCAGGCACAGCGAGCGGTGGAAGCAAGTCCCACACACCGAAAGAGCCGTAGCTGAAAAACATTGTCGTTCCTTTGCAGCACCGTACAAGCCCTTTGCTTTTGGGGGAGAGGGCCTTTCTCTTCTCTTCTTTGGCACACAGGGAAATGCCTTCACGGTGTTCGGCCTTGATACACTCGAGTGCGTGCAGCTTCCCCTTAACTGTTGAGAGTGTACTAGTGCAGCGCTCTCGAACATGACTGTCCTTTGAACACACCAAAAGAAACTTTCCATTCGAGGAGGGAACGCGCTGCACGGGAACTCTTTGTTCTCTGAGCCAAGTGGGTGCTGCCACTGCGCCTGTGTGTTTGCTGGTTCACTGGCACTCTGAGATGTTTCGGCCTCGCCATTGCGGGGCCCACGCTGTGCAGCTAACCTCACTTAGGGATCACAAGGGCCCGCATTACTTTCCAGGGGAAGACAACGCTGCCCGGATCACCCTCCAGGTGTCACTTTCTTGGCACTGAGCTACCTTCCTCGAAAGCTGTGCGTTGGTAGCCTGCTCCCAATGTGTTCCTTTGGTGACTGGACGCTCTTTGTGATGCTGGTCGAGACGGCCTCTGCTTCTCTGCTCTTGGAGAAGGCTGCTTTGCGGAGACGCTCAGCGTGGCCTGCGCCAGGTTCAACCTTCTGCTGCTCTGAACTAACGACTTACCTGCCCTCGCCCCTGGCGCAAAGTGCCTAGGCACAAGGGCACGCTCTGGCCCCGATGCCCACACTCAGTAGTCCAAAGCCTTCACAGGCTCCACGGGCGTCCTGCTTCCACTTACCCTCTGAACGCGGCTTGCTACGTGGCGGCGGCTGCAGCACTCCACAGGGTTTGGGGGCAGAACTCCTACCACTCTCCTCACGTAGGCAGTCAGTCCTCCACCGGGCTTCCCGTAGCCTTTGCAGAGAGCACTGTCTGTGGCACACCTCTTTCTTCTCCCTGCATCCTTATCTGTATTTTCGCAGCTGGGGGCAACCGGCTTCTGCTGCTGTGGACGAGGCCTGCTTACTGCTTGGCAAACGCCAGAGAGAAATGAGCGCGGCTGCAGAGGACGAGTCCAAGGAGCTCTAGGACGTCACAGTCAACCAGTGGTCTTGCCACCGAGCTCAGAGGTCTCTTCCAGTCCAGGAAAGAATGCGCCGCTTTGGCGTTCTTTCCTAGGACAAGAAACGTTCGGTGACAGTGCGTCTGTCAAGCTGGTGCTGACCGCCGCAATCTCAGAGCCTTTCCCTGCCAATCATCTCCTTGCTTCTACTTTCTGGCAGCAAGCTCACTTAAGAAGTACCCTTACCTACCCGAGGATTTCACTAAGGGACTCTATTCGGTATGCCCATCGCCTCTGCCAAGGCAACTGGGGCCAAAACATTGCAGTGGCTGCTGGATCCAACTCTCTCAGCCTCCCCGGGAGCCGCCCGAGCCTATGGGCTGTTGGAGAAGGTCTTCGTTATGGTCCAGGTCACTCCCTTGATTGGCAGAAAGTCTCCCCGCTGCCAGTGAGGACTTTAGTTTGAGAGCTCACCCTGTTGAGAACGCATTGGTGCAGCCCTCGTTTCTCCTGCGTACCGGACCCCTGCAAGTAACGGAGGCCTTTCACCGTGCAAACTCCTTCCTGGGGAAAACGCATACTTGTGGAGCGAGGAAGCCTAGGCAGGCTGCTTGCAGCCAGTTCACGCTCCTTTGGCTCCTGAAGCGAAGGCCTCCGGCACCTCTCCTGGCAGCCTCGCAAGCCTTTGGCAGGACCTCTAAAACTTTACCAGGCACAGCGAGCGGTGGAAGCAAGTCCCACACACCGAAAGAGCCGTAGCTGAAAAACATTGTCGTTCCTTTGCAGCACCGTACAAGCCCTTTGCTTTTGGGGGAGAGGGCCTTTCTCTTCTCTTCTTTGGCACACAGGGAAATGCCTTCACGGTGTTCGGCCTTGATACACTCGAGTGCGTGCAGCTTCCCCTTAACTGTTGAGAGTGTACTAGTGCAGCGCTCTCGAACATGACTGTCCTTTGAACACACCAAAAGAAACTTTCCATTCGAGGAGGGAACGCGCTGCACGGGAACTCTTTGTTCTCTGAGCCAAGTGGGTGCTGCCACTGCGCCTGTGTGTTTGCTGGTTCACTGGCACTCTGAGATGTTTCGGCCTCGCCATTGCGGGGCCCACGCTGTGCAGCTAACCTCACTTAGGGATCACAAGGGCCCGCATTACTTTCCAGGGGAAGACAACGCTGCCCGGATCACCCTCCAGGTGTCACTTTCTTGGCACTGAGCTACCTTCCTCGAAAGCTCTGCATTGGTAGCCTGCTCCCAATGTGTTCCTTTGGTGACTGGACGCTCTTTGTGATGCTGGTCGAGACGGCCTCTGCTTCTCTGCTCTTGGAGAAGGCTGCTTTGCGGAGACGCTCAGCGTGGCCTGCGCCAGGTTCAACCTTCTGCTGCTCTGAACTAACGACTTACCTGCCCTCGCCCCTGGCGCAAAGTGCCTAGGCACAAGGGCACGCTCTGGCCCCGATGCCCACACTCAGTAGTCCAAAGCCTTCACAGGCTCCACGGGCGTCCTGCTTCCACTTACCCTCTGAACGCGGCTTGCTACGTGGCGGCGGCTGCAGCACTCCACAGGGTTTGGGGGCAGAACTCCTACCACTCTCCTCACGTAGGCAGTCAGTCCTCCGCCGGGCTTCCCGTAGCCTTTGCAGAGAGCACTGTCTGTGGCACACCTCTTTCTTCTCCCTGCACCCTTATCTGTATTTTCGCAGCTGGGGGCAACCGGCTTCTGCTGCTGTGGACGAGGCCTGCTTACTGCTTGGCAAACGCCAGAGAGAAATGAGCGCGGCTGCAGAGGACGAGTCCAAGGAGCTCTAGGACGTCACAGTCAACCAGTGGTCTTGCCACCGAGCTCAGAGGTCTCTTCCAGTCCAGGAAAGAATGCGCCGCTTTGGCGTTCTTTCCTAGGACAAGAAACGTTCGGTGACAGTGCGTCTGTCAAGCTGGTGCTGACCGCCGCAATCTCAGAGCCTTTCCCTGCCAATCATCTCCTTGCTTCTACTTTCTGGCAGCAAGCTCACTTAAGAAGTACCCTTACCTACCCGAGGATTTCACTAAGGGACTCTATTCGGTATGCCCATCGCGTCTGCCAAGGCAACTGGGGCCAAAACATTGCAGTGGCTGCTGGATCCAACTCTCTCCGCCTCCCCGGGAGCCGCCCGAGCCTATGGGCTGTTGGAGAAGGTCTTCGTTATGGTCCAGGTCACTCCCTTGATTGGCAGAAAGTCTCCCCGCTGCCAGTGAGGACTTTAGTTTGAGAGCTCACCCTGTTGAGAACGCGTTGGTGCAGCCCTCGTTTCTCCTGCGTACCGGACCCCTGCAAGTAACGGAGGCCTTTCACCGTGCAAACTCCTTCCTGGGGAAAACGCATACTTGTGGAGCGAGGAAGCCTAGGCAGGCTGCTTGCAGCCAGTTCACGCTCCTTTGGCTCCTGAAGCGAAGGCCTCCGGCACCTCTCCTGGCGGCCTCGCAAGCCTTTGGCAGGACCTCTAAAACTTTACCAGGCACAGCGAGCGGTGGAAGCAAGTCCCACACACCGAAAGAGCCGTAGCTGAAAAACATTGTCGTTCCTTTGCAGCACCGTACAAGCCCTTTGCTTTTGGGGGAGAGGGCCTTTCTCTTCTCTTCTTTGGCACACAGGGAAATGCCTTCACGGTGTTCGGCCTTGATACACTCGAGTGCGTGCAGCTTCCCCTTAACTGTTGAGAGTGTACTAGTGCAGCGCTCTCGAACATGACTGTCCTTTGAACACACCAAAAGAAACTTTCCATTCGAGGAGGGAACGCGCTGCACGGGAACTCTTTGTTCTCTGAGCCAAGTGGGTGCTGCCACTGCGCCTGTGTGTTTGCTGGTTCACTGGCACTCTGAGATGTTTCGGCCTCGCCATTGCGGGGCCCACGCTGTGCAGCTAACCTCACTTAGGGATCACAAGGGCCCGCATTACTTTCCAGGGGAAGACAACGCTGCCCGGATCACCCTCCAGGTGTCACTTTCTTGGCACTGAGCTACCTTCCTCGAAAGCTGTGCGTTGGTAGCCTGCTCCCAATGTGTTCCTTTGGTGACTGGACGCTCTTTGTGATGCTGGTCGAGACGGCCTCTGCTTCTCTGCTCTTGGAGAAGGCTGCTTTGCGGAGACGCTCAGCGTGGCCTGCGCCAGGTTCAACCTTCTGCTGCTCTGAACTAACGACTTACCTGCCCTCGCCCCTGGCGCAAAGTGCCTAGGCACAAGGGCACGCTCTGGCCCCGATGCCCACACTCAGTAGTCCAAAGCCTTCACAGGCTCCACGGGCGTCCTGCTTCCACTTACCCTCTGAACGCGGCTTGCTACGTGGCGGCGGCTGCAGCACTCCACAGGGTTTGGGGGCAGAACTCCTACCACTCTCCTCACGTAGGCAGTCAGTCCTCCACCGGGCTTCCCGTAGCCTTTGCAGAGAGCACTGTCTGTGGCACACCTCTTTCTTCTCCCTGCATCCTTATCTGTATTTTCGCAGCTGGGGGCAACCGGCTTCTGCTGCTGTGGACGAGGCCTGCTTACTGCTTGGCAAACGCCAGAGAGAAATGAGCGCGGCTGCAGAGGACGAGTCCAAGGAGCTCTAGGACGTCACAGTCAACCAGTGGTCTTGCCACCGAGCTCAGAGGTCTCTTCCAGTCCAGGAAAGAATGCGCCGCTTTGGCGTTCTTTCCTAGGACAAGAAACGTTCGGTGACAGTGCGTCTGTCAAGCTGGTGCTGACCGCCGCAATCTCAGAGCCTTTCCCTGCCAATCATCTCCTTGCTTCTACTTTCTGGCAGCAAGCTCACTTAAGAAGTACCCTTACCTACCCGAGGATTTCACTAAGGGACTCTATTCGGTATGCCCATCGCCTCTGCCAAGGCAACTGGGGCCAAAACATTGCAGTGGCTGCTGGATCCAACTCTCTCAGCCTCCCCGGGAGCCGCCCGAGCCTATGGGCTGTTGGAGAAGGTCTTCGTTATGGTCCAGGTCACTCCCTTGATTGGCAGAAAGTCTCCCCGCTGCCAGTGAGGACTTTAGTTTGAGAGCTCACCCTGTTGAGAACGCATTGGTGCAGCCCTCGTTTCTCCTGCGTACCGGACCCCTGCAAGTAACGGAGGCCTTTCACCGTGCAAACTCCTTCCTGGGGAAAACGCATACTTGTGGAGCGAGGAAGCCTAGGCAGGCTGCTTGCAGCCAGTTCACGCTCCTTTGGCTCCTGAAGCGAAGGCCTCCGGCACCTCTCCTGGCAGCCTCGCAAGCCTTTGGCAGGACCTCTAAAACTTTACCAGGCACAGCGAGCGGTGGAAGCAAGTCCCACACACCGAAAGAGCCGTAGCTGAAAAACATTGTCGTTCCTTTGCAGCACCGTACAAGCCCTTTGCTTTTGGGGGAGAGGGCCTTTCTCTTCTCTTCTTTGGCACACAGGGAAATGCCTTCACGGTGTTCGGCCTTGATACACTCGAGTGCGTGCAGCTTCCCCTTAACTGTTGAGAGTGTACTAGTGCAGCGCTCTCGAACATGACTGTCCTTTGAACACACCAAAAGAAACTTTCCATTCGAGGAGGGAACGCGCTGCACGGGAACTCTTTGTTCTCTGAGCCAAGTGGGTGCTGCCACTGCGCCTGTGTGTTTGCTGGTTCACTGGCACTCTGAGATGTTTCGGCCTCGCCATTGCGGGGCCCACGCTGTGCAGCTAACCTCACTTAGGGATCACAGGGGCCCGCATTACTTTCCAGGGGAAGACAACGCTGCCCGGATCACCCTCCAGGTGTCACTTTCTTGGCACTGAGCTACCTTCCTCGAAAGCTGTGCGTTGGTAGCCTGCTCCCAATGTGTTCCTTTGGTGACTGGACGCTCTTTGAGATGCTGGTCGAGACGGCCTCTGCTTCTCTGCTCTTGGAGAAGGCTGCTTTGCGGAGACGCTCAGCGTGGCCTGCGCCAGGTTCAACCTTCTGCTGCTCTGAACTAACGACTTACCTGCCCTCGCCCCTGGCGCAAAGTGCCTAGGCACAAGGGCACGCTCTGGCCCCGATGCCCACACTCAGTAGTCCAAAGCCTTCACAGGCTCCACGGGCGTCCTGCTTCCACTTACCCTCTGAACGCGGCTTGCTACGTGGCGGCGGCGGCAGCACTCCACAGGGTTTGGGGGCAGAACTCCTACCACTCTCCTCACGTAGGCAGTCAGTCCTCCGCCGGGCTTCCCGTAGCCTTTGCAGAGAGCACTGTCTGTGGCACACCTCTTTCTTCTCCCTGCACCCTTATCTGTATTTTCGCAGCTGGGGGCAACCGGCTTCTGCTGCTGTGGACGAGGCCTGCTTACTGCTTGGCAAACGCCAGAGAGAAATGAGCGCGGCTGCAGAGGACGAGTCCAAGGAGCTCTAGGACGTCACAGTCAACCAGTGGTCTTGCCACCGAGCTCAGAGGTCTCTTCCAGTCCAGGAAAGAATGCGCCGCTTTGGCGTTCTTTCCTAGGACAAGAAACGTTCGGTGACAGTGCGTCTGTCAAGCTCGTGCTGACCGCCGCAATCTCAGAGCCTTTCCCTGCCAATCATCTCCTTGCTTCTATTTTCTGGCAGCAAGCTCACTTAAGAAGTACCCTTACCTACCCGAGGATTTCACTAAGGGACTCTATTCGGTATGCCCATCGCGTCTGCCAAGGCAACTGGGGCCAAAACATTGCAGTGGCTGCTGGATCCAACTCTCTCCGCCTCCCCGGGAGCCGCCCGAGCCTATGGGCTGTTGGAGAAGGTCTTCGTTATGGTCCAGGTCACTCCCTTGATTGGCAGAAAGTCTCCCCGCTGCCAGTGAGGACTTTAGTTTGAGAGCTCACCCTGTTGAGAACGCGTTGGTGCAGCCCTCGTTTCTCCTGCGTACCGGACCCCTGCAAGTAACGGAGGCCTTTCACCGTGCAAACTCCTTCCTGGGGAAAACGCATACTTGTGGAGCGAGGAAGCCTAGGCAGGCTGCTTGCAGCCAGTTCACGCTCCTTTGGCTCCTGAAGCGAAGGCCTCCGGCACCTCTCCTGGCAGCCTCGCAAGCCTTTGGCAGGACCTCTAAAACTTTACCAGGCACAGCGAGCGGTGGAAGCAAGTCCCACACACCGAAAGAGCCGTAGCTGAAAAACATTGTCGTTCCTTTGCAGCACCGTACAAGCCCTTTGCTTTTGGGGGAGAGGGCCTTTCTCTTCTCTTCTTTGGCACACAGGGAAATGCCTTCACGGTGTTCGGCCTTGATACACTCGAGTGCGTGCAGCTTCCCCTTAACTGTTGAGAGTGTACTAGTGCAGCGCTCTCGAACATGACTGTCCTTTGAACACACCAAAAGAAACTTTCCATTCGAGGAGGGAACGCGCTGCACGGGAACTCTTTGTTCTCTGAGCCAAGTGGGTGCTGCCACTGCGCCTGTGTGTTTGCTGGTTCACTGGCACTCTGAGATGTTTCGGCCTCGCCATTGCGGGGCCCACGCTGTGCAGCTAACCTCACTTAGGGATCACAGGGGCCCGCATTACTTTCCAGGGGAAGACAACGCTGCCCGGATCACCCTCCAGGTGTCACTTTCTTGGCACTGAGCTACCTTCCTCGAAAGCTGTGCGTTGGTAGCCTGCTCCCAATGTGTTCCTTTGGTGACTGGACGCTCTTTGTGATGCTGGTCGAGACGGCCTCTGCTTCTCTGCTCTTGGAGAAGGCTGCTTTGCGGAGACGCTCAGCGTGGCCTGCGCCAGGTTCAACCTTCTGCTGCTCTGAACTAACGACTTCCCTGCCCTCGCCCCTGGCGCAAAGTGCCTAGGCACAAGGGCACGCTCTGGCCCCGATGCCCACACTCAGTAGTCCAAAGCCTTCACAGGCTCCACGGGCGTCCTGCTTCCACTTACCCTCTGAACGCGGCTTGCTACATGGCGGCGGCGGCAGCACTCCACAGGGTTTGGGGGCAGAACTCCTACCACTCTCCTCACGTAGGCAGTCAGTCCTCCGCCGGGCTTCCCGTAGCCTTTGCAGAGAGCACTGTCTGTGGCACACCTCTTTCTTCTCCCTGCACCCTTATCTGTATTTTCGCAGCTGGGGGCAACCGGCTTCTGCTGCTGTGGACGAGGCCTGCTTACTGCTTGGCAAACGCCAGAGAGAAATGAGCGCGCCTGCAGAGGACGAGTCCAAGGAGCTCTAGGACGTCACAGTCAACCAGTGGTCTTGCCACCGAGCTCAGAGGTCTCTTCCAGTCCAGGAAAGAATGCGCCGCTTTGGCGTTCTTTCCTAGGACAAGAAACGTTCGGTGACAGTGCGTCTGTCAAGCTGGTGCTGACCGCCGCAATCTCAGAGCCTTTCCCTGCCAATCATCTCCTTGCTTCTACTTTCTGGCAGCAAGCTCACTTAAGAAGTACCCTTACCTACCCGAGGATTTCACTAAGGGACTCTATTCGGTATGCCCATCGCGTCTGCCAAGGCAACTGGGGCCAAAACATTGCAGTGGCTGCTGGATCCAACTCTCTCCGCCTCCCCGGGAGCCGCCCGAGCCTATGGGCTGTTGGAGAAGGTCTTCGTTATGGTCCAGGTCACTCCCTTGATTGGCAGAAAGTCTCCCCGCTGCCAGTGAGGACTTTAGTTTGAGAGCTCACCCTGTTGAGAACGCGTTGGTGCAGCCCTCGTTTCTCCTGCGTACCGGACCCCTGCAAGTAACGGAGGCCTTTCACCGTGCAAACTCCTTCCTGGGGAAAACGCATACTTGTGGAGCGAGGAAGCCTAGGCAGGCTGCTTGCAGCCAGTTCACGCTCCTTTGGCTCCTGAAGCGAAGGCCTCCGGCACCTCTCCTGGCAGCCTCGCAAGCCTTTGGCAGGACCTCTAAAACTTTACCAGGCACAGCGAGCGGTGGAAGCAAGTCCCACACACCGAAAGAGCCGTAGCTGAAAAACATTGTCGTTCCTTTGCAGCACCGTACAAGCCCTTTGCTTTTGGGGGAGAGGGCCTTTCTCTTCTCTTCTTTGGCACACAGGGAAATGCCTTCACGGTGTTCGGCCTTGATACACTCGAGTGCGTGCAGCTTCCCCTTAACTGTTGAGAGTGTACTAGTGCAGCGCTCTCGAACATGACTGTCCTTTGAACACACCAAAAGAAACTTTCCATTCGAGGAGGGAACGCGCTGCACGGGAACTCTTTGTTCTCTGAGCCAAGTGGGTGCTGCCACTGCGCCTGTGTGTTTGCTGGTTCACTGGCACTCTGAGATGTTTCGGCCTCGCCATTGCGGGGCCCACGCTGTGCAGCTAACCTCACTTAGGGATCACAAGGGCCCGCATTACTTTCCAGGGGAAGACAACGCTGCCCGGATCACCCTCCAGGTGTCACTTTCTTGGCACTGAGCTACCTTCCTCGAAAGCTGTGCGTTGGTAGCCTGCTCCCAATGTGTTCCTTTGGTGACTGGACGCTCTTTGTGATGCTGGTCGAGACGGCCTCTGCTTCTCTGCTCTTGGAGAAGGCTGCTTTGCGGAGACGCTCAGCGTGGCCTGCGCCAGGTTCAACCTTCTGCTGCTCTGAACTAACGACTTACCTGCCCTCGCCCCTGGCGCAAAGTGCCTAGGCACAAGGGCACGCTCTGGCCCCGATGCCCACACTCAGTAGTCCAAAGCCTTCACAGGCTCCACGGGCGTCCTGCTTCCACTTACCCTCTGAACGCGGCTTGCTACGTGGCGGCGGCTGCAGCACTCCACAGGGTTTGGGGGCAGAACTCCTACCACTCTCCTCACGTAGGCAGTCAGTCCTCCACCGGGCTTCCCGTAGCCTTTGCAGAGAGCACTGTCTGTGGCACACCTCTTTCTTCTCCCTGCATCCTTATCTGTATTTTCGCAGCTGGGGGCAACCGGCTTCTGCTGCTGTGGACGAGGCCTGCTTACTGCTTGGCAAACGCCAGAGAGAAATGAGCGCGGCTGCAGAGGACGAGTCCAAGGAGCTCTAGGACGTCACAGTCAACCAGTGGTCTTGCCACCGAGCTCAGAGGTCTCTTCCAGTCCAGGAAAGAATGCGCCGCTTTGGCGTTCTTTCCTAGGACAAGAAACGTTCGGTGACAGTGCGTCTGTCAAGCTGGTGCTGACCGCCGCAATCTCAGAGCCTTTCCCTGCCAATCATCTCCTTGCTTCTACTTTCTGGCAGCAAGCTCACTTAAGAAGTACCCTTACCTACCCGAGGATTTCACTAAGGGACTCTATTCGGTATGCCCATCGCGTCTGCCAAGGCAACTGGGGCCAAAACATTGCAGTGGCTGCTGGATCCAACTCTCTCCGCCTCCCCGGGAGCCGCCCGAGCCTATGGGCTGTTGGAGAAGGTCTTCGTTATGGTCCAGGTCACTCCCTTGATTGGCAGAAAGTCTCCCCGCTGCCAGTGAGGACTTTAGTTTGAGAGCTCACCCTGTTGAGAACGCGTTGGTGCAGCCCTCGTTTCTCCTGCGTACCGGACCCCTGCAAGTAACGGAGGCCTTTCACCGTGCAAACTCCTTCCTGGGGAAAACGCATACTTGTGGAGCGAGGAAGCCTAGGCAGGCTGCTTGCAGCCAGTTCACGCTCCTTTGGCTCCTGAAGCGAAGGCCTCCGGCACCTCTCCTGGCAGCCTCGCAAGCCTTTGGCAGGACCTCTAAAACTTTACCAGGCACAGCGAGCGGTGGAAGCAAGTCCCACACACCGAAAGAGCCGTAGCTGAAAAACATTGTCGTTCCTTTGCAGCACCGTACAAGCCCTTTGCTTTTGGGGGAGAGGGCCTTTCTCTTCTCTTCTTTGGCACACAGGGAAATGCCTTCACGGTGTTCGGCCTTGATACACTCGAGTGCGTGCAGCTTCCCCTTAACTGTTGAGAGTGTACTAGTGCAGCGCTCTCGAACATGACTGTCCTTTGAACACACCAAAAGAAACTTTCCATTCGAGGAGGGAACGCGCTGCACGGGAACTCTTTGTTCTCTGAGCCAAGTGGGTGCTGCCACTGCGCCTGTGTGTTTGCTGGTTCACTGGCACTCTGAGATGTTTCGGCCTCGCCATTGCGGGGCCCACGCTGTGCAGCTAACCTCACTTAGGGATCACAGGGGCCCGCATTACTTTCCAGGGGAAGACAACGCTGCCCGGATCACCCTCCAGGTGTCACTTTCTTGGCACTGAGCTACCTTCCTCGAAAGCTGTGCGTTGGTAGCCTGCTCCCAATGTGTTCCTTTGGTGACTGGACGCTCTTTGAGATGCTGGTCAAGACGGCCTCTGCTTCTCTGCTCTTGGAGAAGGCTGCTTTGCGGAGACGCTCAGCGTGGCCTGCGCCAGGTTCAACCTTCTGCTGCTCTGAACTAACGACTTACCTGCCCTCGCCCCTGGCGCAAAGTGCCTAGGCACAAGGGCACGCTCTGGCCCCGATGCCCACACTCAGTAGTCCAAAGCCTTCACAGGCTCCACGGGCGTCCTGCTTCCACTTACCCTCTGAACGCGGCTTGCTACGTGGCGGCGGCGGCAGCACTCCACAGGGTTTGGGGGCAGAACTCCTACCACTCTCCTCACGTAGGCAGTCAGTCCTCCGCCGGGCTTCCCGTAGCCTTTGCAGAGAGCACTGTCTGTGGCACACCTCTTTCTTCTCCCTGCACCCTTATCTGTATTTTCGCAGCTGGGGGCAACCGGCTTCTGCTGCTGTGGACGAGGCCTGCTTACTGCTTGGCAAACGCCAGAGAGAAATGAGCGCGCCTGCAGAGGACGAGTCCAAGGAGCTCTAGGACGTCACAGTCAACCAGTGGTCTTGCCACCGAGCTCAGAGGTCTCTTCCAGTCCAGGAAAGAATGCGCCGCTTTGGCGTTCTTTCCTAGGACAAGAAACGTTCGGTGACAGTGCGTCTGTCAAGCTCGTGCTGACCGCCGCAATCTCAGAGCCTTTCCCTGCCAATCATCTCCTTGCTTCTATTTTCTGGCAGCAAGCTCACTTAAGAAGTACCCTTACCTACCCGAGGATTTCACTAAGGGACTCTATTCGGTATGCCCATCGCGTCTGCCAAGGCAACTGGGGCCAAAACATTGCAGTGGCTGCTGGATCCAACTCTCTCAGCCTCCCCGGGAGCCGCCCGAGCCTATGGGCTGTTGGAGAAGGTCTTCGTTATGGTCCAGGTCACTCCCTTGATTGGCAGAAAGTCTCCCCGCTGCCAGTGAGGACTTTAGTTTGAGAGCTCACCCTGTTGAGAACGCGTTGGTGCAGCCCTCGTTTCTCCTGCGTACCGGACCCCTGCAAGTAACGGAGGCCTTTCACCGTGCAAACTCCTTCCTGGGGAAAACGCATACTTGTGGAGCGAGGAAGCCTAGGCAGGCTGCTTCCAGCCAGTTCACGCTCCTTTGGCTCCTGAAGCGAAGGCCTCCGGCACCTCTCCTGGCAGCCTCGCAAGCCTTTGGCAGGACCTCTAAAACTTTACCAGGCACAGCGAGCGGTGGAAGCAAGTCCCACACACCGAAAGAGCCGTAGCTGAAAAACATTGTCGTTCCTTTGCAGCACCGTACAAGCCCTTTGCTTTTGGGGGAGAGGGCCTTTCTCTTCTCTTCTTTGGCACACAGGGAAATGCCTTCACGGTGTTCGGCCTTGATACACTCGAGTGCGTGCAGCTTCCCCTTAACTGTTGAGAGTGTACTAGTGCAGCGCTCTCGAACATGACTGTCCTTTGAACACACCAAAAGAAACTTTCCATTCGAGGAGGGAACGCGCTGCACGGGAACTCTTTGTTCTCTGAGCCAAGTGGGTGCTGCCACTGCGCCTGTGTGTTTGCTGGTTCACTGGCACTCTGAGATGTTTCGGCCTCGCCATTGCGGGGCCCACGCTGTGCAGCTAACCTCACTTAGGGATCACAGGGGCCCGCATTACTTTCCAGGGGAAGACAACGCTGCCCGGATCACCCTCCAGGTGTCACTTTCTTGGCACTGAGCTACCTTCCTCGAAAGCTGTGCGTTGGTAGCCTGCTCCCAATGTGTTCCTTTGGTGACTGGACGCTCTTTGAGATGCTGGTCGAGACGGCCTCTGCTTCTCTGCTCTTGGAGAAGGCTGCTTTGCGGAGACGCTCAGCGTGGCCTGCGCCAGGTTCAACCTTCTGCTGCTCTGAACTAACGACTTACCTGCCCTCGCCCCTGGCGCAAAGTGCCTAGGCACAAGGGCACGCTCTGGCCCCGATGCCCACACTCAGTAGTCCAAAGCCTTCACAGGCTCCACGGGCGTCCTGCTTCCACTTACCCTCTGAACGCGGCTTGCTACGTGGTGGCGGCGGCAGCACTCCACAGGGTTTGGGGGCAGAACTCCTACCACTCTCCTCACGTAGGCAGTCAGTCCTCCGCCGGGCTTCCCGTAGCCTTTGCAGAGAGCACTGTCTGTGGCACACCTCTTTCTTCTCCCTGCACCCTTATCTGTATTTTCGCAGCTGGGGGCAACCGGCTTCTGCTGCTGTGGACGAGGCCTGCTTACTGCTTGGCAAACGCCAGAGAGAAATGAGCGCGCCTGCAGAGGACGAGTCCAAGGAGCTCTAGGACGTCACAGTCAACCAGTGGTCTTGCCACCGAGCTCAGAGGTCTCTTCCAGTCCAGGAAAGAATGCGCCGCTTTGGCGTTCTTTCCTAGGACAAGAAACGTTCGGTGACAGTGCGTCTGTCAAGCTCGTGCTGACCGCCGCAATCTCAGAGCCTTTCCCTGCCAATCATCTCCTTGCTTCTACTTTCTGGCAGCAAGCTCACTTAAGAAGTACCCTTACCTACCCGAGGATTTCACTAAGGGACTCTATCCGGTATGCCCATCGCGTCTGCCAAGGCAACTGGGGCCAAAACATTGCAGTGGCTGCTGGATCCAACTCTCTCCGCCTCCCCGGGAGCCGCCCGAGCCTATGGGCTGTTGGAGGTCTTCGTTATGGTCCAGGTCACTCCCTTGATTGGCAGAAAGTCTCCCCGCTGCCAGTGAGGACTTTAGTTTGAGAGCTCACCCTGTTGAGAACGCGTTGGTGCAGCCCTCGTTTCTCCTGCGTACCGGACCCCTGCAAGTAACGGAGGCCTTTCACCGTGCAAACTCCTTCCTGGGGAAAACGCATACTTGTGGAGCGAGGAAGCCTAGGCAGGCTGCTTGCAGCCAGTTCACGCTCCTTTGGCTCCTGAAGCGAAGGCCTCCGGCACCTCTCCTGGCAGCCTCGCAAGCCTTTGGCAGGACCTCTAAAACTTTACCAGGCACAGCGAGCGGTGGAAGCAAGTCCCACACACCGAAAGAGCCGTAGCTGAAAAACATTGTCGTTCCTTTGCAGCACCGTACAAGCCCTTTGTTTTTGGGGGAGAGGGCCTTTCTCTTCTCTTCTTTGGCACACAGGGAAATGCCTTCACGGTGTTCGGCCTTGATACACTCGAGTGCGTGCAGCTTCCCCTTAACTGTTGAGAGTGTACTAGTGCAGCGCTCTCGAACATGACTGTCCTTTGAACACACCAAAAGAAACTTTCCATTCGAGGAGGGAACGCGCTGCACGGGAACTCTTTGTTCTCTGAGCCAAGTGGGTGCTGCCACTGCGCCTGTGTGTTTGCTGGTTCACTGGCACTCTGAGATGTTTCGGCCTCGCCATTGCGGGGCCCACGCTGTGCAGCTAACCTCACTTAGGGATCACAAGGGCCCGCATTACTTTCCAGGGGAAGACAACGCTGCCCGGATCACCCTCCAGGTGTCACTTTCTTGGCACTGAGCTACCTTCCTCGAAAGCTCTGCATTGGTAGCCTGCTCCCAATGTGTTCCTTTGGTGACTGGACGCTCTTTGTGATGCTGGTCGAGACGGCCTCTGCTTCTCTGCTCTTGGAGAAGGCTGCTTTGCGGAGACGCTCAGCGTGGCCTGCGCCAGGTTCAACCTTCTGCTGCTCTGAACTAACGACTTACCTGCCCTCGCCCCTGGCGCAAAGTGCCTAGGCACAAGGGCACGCTCTGGCCCCGATGCCCACACTCAGTAGTCCAAAGCCTTCACAGGCTCCACGGGCGTCCTGCTTCCACTTACCCTCTGAACGCGGCTTGCTACGTGGCGGCGGCTGCAGCACTCCACAGGGTTTGGGGGCAGAACTCCTACCACTCTCCTCACGTAGGCAGTCAGTCCTCCGCCGGGCTTCCCGTAGCCTTTGCAGAGAGCACTGTCTGTGGCACACCTCTTTCTTCTCCCTGCACCCTTATCTGTATTTTCGCAGCTGGGGGCAACCGGCTTCTGCTGCTGTGGACGAGGCCTGCTTACTGCTTGGCAAACGCCAGAGAGAAATGAGCGCGGCTGCAGAGGACGAGTCCAAGGAGCTCTAGGACGTCACAGTCAACCAGTGGTCTTGCCACCGAGCTCAGAGGTCTCTTCCAGTCCGGGAAAGAATGCGCCGCTTTGGCGTTCTTTCCTAGGACAAGAAACGTTCGGTGACAGTGCGTCTGTCAAGCTGGTGCTGACCGCCGCAATCTCAGAGCCTTTCCCTGCCAATCATCTCCTTGCTTCTACTTTCTGGCAGCAAGCTCACTTAAGAAGTACCCTTACCTACCCGAGGATTTCACTAAGGGACTCTATTCGGTATGCCCATCGCGTCTGCCAAGGCAACTGGGGCCAAAACATTGCAGTGGCTGCTGGATCCAACTCTCTCCGCCTCCCCGGGAGCCGCCCGAGCCTATGGGCTGTTGGAGAAGGTCTTCGTTATGGTCCAGGTCACTCCCTTGATTGGCAGAAAGTCTCCCCGCTGCCAGTGAGGACTTTAGTTTGAGAGCTCACCCTGTTGAGAACGCGTTGGTGCAGCCCTCGTTTCTCCTGCGTACCGGACCCCTGCAAGTAATGGAGGCCTTTCACCGTGCAAACTCCTTCCTGGGGAAAACGCATACTTGTGGAGCGAGGAAGCCTAGGCAGGCTGCTTGCAGCCAGTCCACGCTCCTTTGGCTCCTGAAGCGAAGGCCTCCGGCACCTCTCCTGGCAGCCTCGCAAGCCTTTGGCAGGACCTCTAAAACTTTAGCAGGCACAGCGAGCGGTGGAAGCAAGTCCCACACACCGAAAGAGCCGTAGCTGAAAAACATTGTCGTTCCTTTGCAGCACCGTACAAGCCCTTTGCTTTTGGGGGAGAGGGCCTTTCTCTTCTCTTCTTTGGCACACAGGGAAATGCCTTCACGGTGTTCGGCCTTGATACACTCGAGTGCGTGCAGCTTCCCCTTAACTGTTGAGAGTGTACTAGTGCAGCGCTCTCGAACATGACTGTCCTTTGAACACACCAAAAGAAACTTTCCATTCGAGGAGGGAACGCGCTGCACGGGAACTCTTTGTTCTCTGAGCCAAGTGGGTGCTGCCACTGCGCCTGTGTGTTTGCTGGTTCACTGGCACTCTGAGATGTTTCGGCCTCGCCATTGCGGGGCCCACGCTGTGCAGCTAACCTCACTTAGGGATCACAGGGGCCCGCATTACTTTCCAGGGGAAGACAACGCTGCCCGGATCACCCTCCAGGTGTCACTTTCTTGGCACTGAGCTACCTTCCTCGAAAGCTGTGCATTGGTAGCCTGCTCCCAATGTGTTCCTTTGGTGACTGGACGCTCTTTGAGATGCTGGTCAAGACGGCCTCTGCTTCTCTGCTCTTGGAGAAGGCTGCTTTGCGGAGACGCTCAGCGTGGCCTGCGCCAGGTTCAACCTTCTGCTGCTCTGAACTAACGACTTACCTGCCCTCGCCCCTGGCGCAAAGTGCCTAGGCACAAGGGCACGCTCTGGCCCCGATGCCCACACTCAGTAGTCCAAAGCCTTCACAGGCTCCACGGGCGTCCTGCTTCCACTTACCCTCTGAACGCGGCTTGCTACGTGGCGGCGGCGGCAGCACTCCACAGGGTTTGGGGGCAGAACTCCTACCACTCTCCTCACGTAGGCAGTCAGTCCTCCGCCGGGCTTCCCGTAGCCTTTGCAGAGAGCACTGTCTGTGGCACACCTCTTTCTTCTCCCTGCACCCTTATCTGTATTTTCGCAGCTGGGGGCAACCGGCTTCTGCTGCTGTGGACGAGGCCTGCTTACTGCTTGGCAAACGCCAGAGAGAAATGAGCGCGCCTGCAGAGGACGAGTCCAAGGAGCTCTAGGACGTCACAGTCAACCAGTGGTCTTGCCACCGAGCTCAGAGGTCTCTTCCAGTCCAGGAAAGAATGCGCCGCTTTGGCGTTCTTTCCTAGGACAAGAAACGTTCGGTGACAGTGCGTCTGTCAAGCTGGTGCTGACCGCCGCAATCTCAGAGCCTTTCCCTGCCAATCATCTCCTTGCTTCTACTTTCTGGCAGCAAGCTCACTTAAGAAGTACCCTTACCTACCCGAGGATTTCACTAAGGGACTCTATTCGGTATGCCCATCGCGTCTGCCAAGGCAACTGGGGCCAAAACATTGCAGTGGCTGCTGGATCCAACTCTCTCCGCCTCCCCGGGAGCCGCCCGAGCCTATGGGCTGTTGGAGAAGGTCTTCGTTATGGTCCAGGTCACTCCCTTGATTGGCAGAAAGTCTCCCCGCTGCCAGTGAGGACTTTAGTTTGAGAGCTCACCCTGTTGAGAACGCGTTGGTGCAGCCCTCGTTTCTCCTGCGTACCGGACCCCTGCAAGTAACGGAGGCCTTTCACCGTGCAAACTCCTTCCTGGGGAAAACGCATACTTGTGGAGCGAGGAAGCCTAGGCAGGCTGCTTGCAGCCAGTTCACGCTCCTTTGGCTCCTGAAGCGAAGGCCTCCGGCACCTCTCCTGGCAGCCTCGCAAGCCTTTGGCAGGACCTCTAAAACTTTACCAGGCACAGCGAGCGGTGGAAGCAAGTCCCACACACCGAAAGAGCCGTAGCTGAAAAACATTGTCGTTCCTTTGCAGCACCGTACAAGCCCTTTGCTTTTGGGGGAGAGGGCCTTTCTCTTCTCTTCTTTGGCACACAGGGAAATGCCTTCACGGTGTTCGGCCTTGATACACTCGAGTGCGTGCAGCTTCCCCTTAACTGTTGAGAGTGTACTAGTGCAGCGCTCTCGAACATGACTGTCCTTTGAACACACCAAAAGAAACTTTCCATTCGAGGAGGGAACGCGCTGCACGGGAACTCTTTGTTCTCTGAGCCAAGTGGGTGCTGCCACTGCGCCTGTGTGTTTGCTGGTTCACTGGCACTCTGAGATGTTTCGGCCTCGCCATTGCGGGGCCCACGCTGTGCAGCTAACCTCACTTAGGGATCACAAGGGCCCGCATTACTTTCCAGGGGAAGACAACGCTGCCCGGATCACCCTCCAGGTGTCACTTTCTTGGCACTGAGCTACCTTCCTCGAAAGCTGTGCGTTGGTAGCCTGCTCCCAATGTGTTCCTTTGGTGACTGGACGCTCTTTGTGATGCTGGTCGAGACGGCCTCTGCTTCTCTGCTCTTGGAGAAGGCTGCTTTGCGGAGACGCTCAGCGTGGCCTGCGCCAGGTTCAACCTTTTGCTGCTCTGAACTAACGACTTACCTGCCCTCGCCCCTGGCGCAAAGTGCCTAGGCACAAGGGCACGCTCTGGCCCCGATGCCCACACTCAGTAGTCCAAAGCCTTCACAGGCTCCACGGGCGTCCTGCTTCCACTTACCCTCTGAACGCGGCTTGCTACGTGGCGGCGGCTGCAGCACTCCACAGAGTTTGGGGGCAGAACTCCTACCACTCTCCTCACGTAGGCAGTCAGTCCTCCACCGGGCTTCCCGTAGCCTTTGCAGAGAGCACTGTCTGTGGCACACCTCTTTCTTCTCCCTGCATCCTTATCTGTATTTTCGCAGCTGGGGGCAACCGGCTTCTGCTGCTGTGGACGAGGCCTGCTTACTGCTTGGCAAACGCCAGAGAGAAATGAGCGCGGCTGCAGAGGACGAGTCCAAGGAGCTCTAGGACGTCACAGTCAACCAGTGGTCTTGCCACCGAGCTCAGAGGTCTCTTCCAGTCCAGGAAAGAATGCGCCGCTTTGGCGTTCTTTCCTAGGACAAGAAACGTTCGGTGACAGTGCGTCTGTCAAGCTGGTGCTGACCGCCGCAATCTCAGAGCCTTTCCCTGCCAATCATCTCCTTGCTTCTACTTTCTGGCAGCAAGCTCACTTAAGAAGTACCCTTACCTACCCGAGGATTTCACTAAGGGACTCTATTCGGTATGCCCATCGCGTCTGCCAAGGCAACTGGGGCCAAAACATTGCAGTGGCTGCTGGATCCAACTCTCTCCGCCTCCCCGGGAGCCGCCCGAGCCTATGGGCTGTTGGAGAAGGTCTTCGTTATGGTCCAGGTCACTCCCTTGATTGGCAGAAAGTCTCCCCGCTGCCAGTGAGGACTTTAGTTTGAGAGCTCACCCTGTTGAGAACGCGTTGGTGCAGCCCTCGTTTCTCCTGCGTACCGGACCCCTGCAAGTAACGGAGGCCTTTCACCGTGCAAACTCCTTCCTGGGGAAAACGCATACTTGTGGAGCGAGGAAGCCTAGGCAGGCTGCTTGCAGCCAGTTCACGCTCCTTTGGCTCCTGAAGCGAAGGCCTCCGGCACCTCTCCTGGCAGCCTCGCAAGCCTTTGGCAGGACCTCTAAAACTTTACCAGGCACAGCGAGCGGTGGAAGCAAGTCCCACACACCGAAAGAGCCGTAGCTGAAAAACATTGTCGTTCCTTTGCAGCACCGTACAAGCCCTTTGCTTTTGGGGGAGAGGGCCTTTCTCTTCTCTTCTTTGGCACACAGGGAAATGCCTTCACGGTGTTCGGCCTTGATACACTCGAGTGCGTGCAGCTTCCCCTTAACTGTTGAGAGTGTACTAGTGCAGCGCTCTCGAACATGACTGTCCTTTGAACACACCAAAAGAAACTTTCCATTCGAGGAGGGAACGCGCTGCACGGGAACTCTTTGTTCTCTGAGCCAAGTGGGTGCTGCCACTGCGCCTGTGTGTTTGCTGGTTCACTGGCACTCTGAGATGTTTCGGCCTCGCCATTGCGGGGCCCACGCTGTGCAGCTAACCTCACTTAGGGATCACAAGGGCCCGCATTACTTTCCAGGGGAAGACAACGCTGCCCGGATCACCCTCCAGGTGTCACTTTCTTGGCACTGAGCTACCTTCCTCGAAAGCTGTGCGTTGGTAGCCTGCTCCCAATGTGTTCCTTTGGTGACTGGACGCTCTTTGTGATGCTGGTCGAGACGGCCTCTGCTTCTCTGCTCTTGGAGAAGGCTGCTTTGCGGAGACGCTCAGCGTGGCCTGCGCCAGGTTCAACCTTTTGCTGCTCTGAACTAACGACTTACCTGCCCTCGCCCCTGGCGCAAAGTGCCTAGGCACAAGGGCACGCTCTGGCCCCGATGCCCACACTCAGTAGTCCAAAGCCTTCACAGGCTCCACGGGCGTCCTGCTTCCACTTACCCTCTGAACGCGGCTTGCTACGTGGCGGCGGCTGCAGCACTCCACAGAGTTTGGGGGCAGAACTCCTACCACTCTCCTCACGTAGGCAGTCAGTCCTCCACCGGGCTTCCCGTAGCCTTTGCAGAGAGCACTGTCTGTGGCACACCTCTTTCTTCTCCCTGCATCCTTATCTGTATTTTCGCAGCTGGGGGCAACCGGCTTCTGCTGCTGTGGACGAGGCCTGCTTACTGCTTGGCAAACGCCAGAGAGAAATGAGCGCGGCTGCAGAGGACGAGTCCAAGGAGCTCTAGGACGTCACAGTCAACCAGTGGTCTTGCCACCGAGCTCAGAGGTCTCTTCCAGTCCAGGAAAGAATGCGCCGCTTTGGCGTTCTTTCCTAGGACAAGAAACGTTCGGTGACAGTGCGTCTGTCAAGCTGGTGCTGACCGCCGCAATCTCAGAGCCTTTCCCTGCCAATCATCTCCTTGCTTCTACTTTCTGGCAGCAAGCTCACTTAAGAAGTACCCTTACCTACCCGAGGATTTCACTAAGGGACTCTATTCGGTATGCCCATCGCCTCTGCCAAGGCAACTGGGGCCAAAACATTGCAGTGGCTGCTGGATCCAACTCTCTCAGCCTCCCCAGGAGCCGCCCGAGCCTATGGGCTGTTGGAGAAGGTCTTCGTTATGGTCCAGGTCACTCCCTTGATTGGCAGAAAGTCTCCCCGCTGCCAGTGAGGACTTTAGTTTGAGAGCTCACCCTGTTGAGAACGCGTTGGTGCAGCCCTCGTTTCTCCTGCGTACCGGACCCCTGCAAGTAACGGAGGCCTTTCACCGTGCAAACTCCTTCCTGGGGAAAACGCATACTTGTGGAGCGAGGAAGCCTAGGCAGGCTGCTTGCAGCCAGTTCACGCTCCTTTGGCTCCTGAAGCGAAGGCCTCCGGCACCTCTCCTGGCAGCCTCGCAAGCCTTTGGCAGGACCTCTAAAACTTTACCAGGCACAGCGAGCGGTGGAAGCAAGTCCCACACACCGAAAGAGCCGTAGCTGAAAAACATTGTCGTTCCTTTGCAGCACCGTACAAGCCCTTTGCTTTTGGGGGAGAGGGCCTTTCTCTTCTCTTCTTTGGCACACAGGGAAATGCCTTCACGGTGTTCGGCCTTGATACACTCGAGTGCGTGCAGCTTCCCCTTAACTGTTGAGAGTGTACTAGTGCAGCGCTCTCGAACATGACTGTCCTTTGAACACACCAAAAGAAACTTTCCATTCAAGGAGGGAACGCGCTGCACGGGAACTCTTTGTTCTCTGAGCCAAGTGGGTGCTGCCACTGCGCCTGTGTGTTTGCTGGTTCACTGGCACTCTGAGATGTTTCGGCCTCGCCATTGCGGGGCCCACGCTGTGCAGCTAACCTCACTTAGGGATCACAGGGGCCCGCATTACTTTCCAGGGGAAGACAACGCTGCCCGGATCACCCTCCAGGTGTCACTTTCTTGGCACTGAGCTACCTTCCTCGAAAGCTGTGCGTTGGTAGCCTGCTCCCAATGTGTTCCTTTGGTGACTGGACGCTCTTTGAGATGCTGGTCGAGACGGCCTCTGCTTCTCTGCTCTTGGAGAAGGCTGCTTTGCGGAGACGCTCAGCGTGGCCTGCGCCAGGTTCAACCTTCTGCTGCTCTGAACTAACGACTTACCTGCCCTCGCCCCTGGCGCAAAGTGCCTAGGCACAAGGGCACGCTCTGGCCCCGATGCCCACACTCAGTAGTCCAAAGCCTTCACAGGCTCCACGGGCGTCCTGCTTCCACTTACCCTCTGAACGCGGCTTGCTACGTGGCGGCGGCGGCAGCACTCCACAGGGTTTGGGGGCAGAACTCCTACCACTCTCCTCACGTAGGCAGTCAGTCCTCCGCCGGGCTTCCCGTAGCCTTTGCAGAGAGCACTGTCTGTGGCACACCTCTTTCTTCTCCCTGCACCCTTATCTGTATTTTCGCAGCTGGGGGCAACCGGCTTCTGCTGCTGTGGATGAGGCCTGCTTACTGCTTGGCAAACGCCAGAGAGAAATGAGCGCGGCTGCAGAGGACGAGTCCAAGGAGCTCTAGGACGTCACAGTCAACCAGTGGTCTTGCCACCGAGCTCAGAGGTCTCTTCCAGTCCAGGAAAGAATGCGCCGCTTTGGCGTTCTTTCCTAGGACAAGAAACGTTCGGTGACAGTGCGTCTGTCAAGCTCGTGCTGACCGCCGCAATCTCAGAGCCTTTCCCTGCCAATCATCTCCTTGCTTCTATTTTCTGGCAGCAAGCTCACTTAAGAAGTACCCTTACCTACCCGAGGATTTCACTAAGGGACTCTATTCGGTATGCCCATCGCGTCTGCCAAGGCAACTGGGGCCAAAACATTGCAGTGGCTGCTGGATCCAACTCTCTCAGCCTCCCCGGGAGCCGCCCGAGCCTATGGGCTGTTGGAGAAGGTCTTCGTTATGGTCCAGGTCACTCCCTTGATTGGCAGAAAGTCTCCCCGCTGCCAGTGAGGACTTTAGTTTGAGAGCTCACCCTGTTGAGAACGCGTTGGTGCAGCCCTCGTTTCTCCTGCGTACCGGACCCCTGCAAGTAACGGAGGCCTTTCACCGTGCAAACTCCTTCCTGGGGAAAACGCATACTTGTGGAGCGAGGAAGCCTAGGCAGGCTGCTTGCAGCCAGTTCACGCTCCTTTGGCTCCTGAAGCGAAGGCCTCCGGCACCTCTCCTGGCAGCCTCGCAAGCCTTTGGCAGGACCTCTAAAACTTTACCAGGCACAGCGAGCGGTGGAAGCAAGTCCCACACACCGAAAGAGCCGTAGCTGAAAAACATTGTCGTTCCTTTGCAGCACCGTACAAGCCCTTTGCTTTTGGGGGAGAGGGCCTTTCTCTTCTCTTCTTTGGCACACAGGGAAATGCCTTCACGGTGTTCGGCCTTGATACACTCGAGTGCGTGCAGCTTCCCCTTAACTGTTGAGAGTGTACTAGTGCAGCGCTCTCGAACATGACTGTCCTTTGAACACACCAAAAGAAACTTTCCATTCGAGGAGGGAACGCGCTGCACGGGAACTCTTTGTTCTCTGAGCCAAGTGGGTGCTGCCACTGCGCCTGTGTGTTTGCTGGTTCACTGGCACTCTGAGATGTTTCGGCCTCGCCATTGCGGGGCCCACGCTGTGCAGCTAACCTCACTTAGGGATCACAGGGGCCCGCATTACTTTCCAGGGGAAGACAACGCTGCCCGGATCACCCTCCAGGTGTCACTTTCTTGGCACTGAGCTACCTTCCTCGAAAGCTGTGCGTTGGTAGCCTGCTCCCAATGTGTTCCTTTGGTGACTGGACGCTCTTTGAGATGCTGGTCGAGACGGCCTCTGCTTCTCTGCTCTTGGAGAAGGCTGCTTTGCGGAGACGCTCAGCGTGGCCTGCGCCAGGTTCAACCTTCTGCTGCTCTGAACTAACGACTTACCTGCCCTCGCCCCTGGCGCAAAGTGCCTAGGCACAAGGGCACGCTCTGGCCCCGATGCCCACACTCAGTAGTCCAAAGCCTTCACAGGCTCCACGGGCGTCCTGCTTCCACTTACCCTCTGAACGCGGCTTGCTACGTGGTGGCGGCGGCAGCACTCCACAGGGTTTGGGGGCAGAACTCCTACCACTCTCCTCACGTAGGCAGTCAGTCCTCCGCCGGGCTTCCCGTAGCCTTTGCAGAGAGCACTGTCTGTGGCACACCTCTTTCTTCTCCCTGCACCCTTATCTGTATTTTCGCAGCTGGGGGCAACCGGCTTCTGCTGCTGTGGACGAGGCCTGCTTACTGCTTGGCAAACGCCAGAGAGAAATGAGCGCGCCTGCAGAGGACGAGTCCAAGGAGCTCTAGGACGTCACAGTCAACCAGTGGTCTTGCCACCGAGCTCAGAGGTCTCTTCCAGTCCAGGAAAGAATGCGCCGCTTTGGCGTTCTTTCCTAGGACAAGAAACGTTCGGTGACAGTGCGTCTGTCAAGCTCGTGCTGACCGCCGCAATCTCAGAGCCTTTCCCTGCCAATCATCTCCTTGCTTCTACTTTCTGGCAGCAAGCTCACTTAAGAAGTACCCTTACCTACCCGAGGATTTCACTCAGGGACTCTATTCGGTATGCCCATCGCCTCTGCCAAGGCAACTGGGGCCAAAACATTGCAGTGGCTGCTGGATCCAACTCTCTCCGCCTCCCCGGGAGCCGCCCGAGCCTATGGGCTGTTGGAGAAGGTCTTCGTTATGGTCCAGGTCACTCCCTTGATTGGCAGAAAGTCTCCCCGCTGCCAGTGAGGACTTTAGTTTGAGAGCTCACCCTGTTGAGAACGCGTTGGTGCAGCCCTCGTTTCTCCTGCGTACCGGACCCCTGCAAGTAACGGAGGCCTTTCACCGTGCAAACTCCTTCCTGGGGAAAATGCATACTTGTGGAGCGAGGAAGCCTAGGCAGGCTGCTTGCAGCCAGTTCACGCTCCTTTGGCTCCTGAAGCGAAGGACTCCGGCACCTCTCCTGGCAGCCTCGCAAGCCTTTGGCAGGACCTCTAAAACTTTACCAGGCACAGCGAGCGGTGGAAGCAAGTCCCACACACCGAAAGAGCCGTAGCTGAAAAACATTGTCGTTCCTTTGCAGCACCGTACAAGCCCTTTGCTTTTGGGGGAGAGGGCCTTTCTCTTCTCTTCTTTGGCACACAGGGAAATACCTTCACGGTGTTCGGCCTTGATACACTCGAGTGCGTGCAGCTTCCCCTTAACTGTTGAGAGTGTACTAGTGCAGCGCTCTCGAACATGACTGTCCTTTGAACACACCAAAAGAAACTTTCCATTCGAGGAGGGAACGCGCTGCACGGGAACTCTTTGTTCTCTGAGCCAAGTGGGTGCTGCCACTGCGCCTGTGTGTTTGCTGGTTCACTGGCACTCTGAGATGTTTCGGCCTCGCCATTGCGGGGCCCACGCTGTGCAGCTAACCTCACTTAGGGATCACAGGGGCCCGCATTACTTTCCAGGGGAAGACAACGCTGCCCGGATCACCCTCCAGGTGTCACTTTCTTGGCACTGAGCTACCTTCCTCGAAAGCTGTGCGTTGGTAGCCTGCTCCCAATGTGTTCCTTTGGTGACTGGACGCTCTTTGTGATGCTGGTCGAGACGGCCTCTGCTTCTCTGCTCTTGGAGAAGGCTGCTTTGCGGAGACGCTCAGCGTGGCCTGCGCCAGGTTCAACCTTCTGCTGCTCTGAACTAACGACTTACCTGCCCTCGCCCCTGGCGCAAAGTGCCTAGGCACAAGGGCACGCTCTGGCCCCGATGCCCACACTCAGTAGTCCAAAGCCTTCACAGGCTCCACGGGCGTCCTGCTTCCACTTACCCTCTGAACGCGGCTTGCTACGTGGCGGCGGCGGCAGCACTCCACAGGGTTTGGGGGCAGAACTCCTACCACTCTCCTCACGTAGGCAGTCAGTCCTCCGCCGGGCTTCCCGTAGCCTTTGCAGAGAGCACTGTCTGTGGCACACCTCTTTCTTCTCCCTGCACCCTTATCTGTATTTTCGCAGCTGGGGGCAACCGGCTTCTGCTGCTGTGGACGAGGCCTGCTTACTGCTTGGCAAACGCCAGAGGGAAATGAGCGCGGCTGCAGAGGACGAGTCCAAGGAGCTCTAGGACGTCACAGTCAACCAGTGGTCTTGCCACCGAGCTCAGAGGTCTCTTCCAGTCCAGGAAAGAATGCGCCGCTTTGGCGTTCTTTCCTAGGACAAGAAACGTTCGGTGACAGTGCGTCTGTCAAGCTGGTGCTGACCGCCGCAATCTCAGAGCCTTTCCCTGCCAATCATCTCCTTGCTTCTACTTTCTGGCAGCAAGCTCACTTAAGAAGTACCCTTACCTACCCGAGGATTTCACTCAGGGACTCTATTCGGTATGCCCATCGCCTCTGCCAAGGCAACTGGGGCCAAAACATTGCAGTGGCTGCTGGATCCAACTCTCTCTGCCTCCCCGGGAGCCGCCCGAGCCTATGGGCTGTTGGAGAAGGTCTTCGTTATGGTCCAGGTCACTCCCTTGATTGGCAGAAAGTCTCCCCGCTGCCAGTGAGGACTTTAGTTTGAGAGCTCACCCTGTTGAGAACGCGTTGGTGCAGCCCTCGTTTCTCCTGCGTACCGGACCCCTGCAAGTAACGGAGGCCTTTCACCGTGCAAACTCCTTCCTGGGGAAAACGCATACTTGTGGAGCGAGGAAGCCTAGGCAGGCTGCTTGCAGCCAGTTCACGCTCCTTTGGCTCCTGAAGCGAAGGCCTCCGGCACCTCTCCTGGCAGCCTCGCAAGCCTTTGGCAGGACCTCTAAAACTTTACCAGGCACAGCGAGCGGTGGAAGCAAGTCCCACACACCGAAAGAGCCGTAGCTGAAAAACATTGTCGTTCCTTTGCAGCACCGTACAAGCCCTTTGCTTTTGGGGGAGAGGGCCTTTCTCTTCTCTTCTTTGGCACACAGGGAAATGCCTTCACGGTGTTCGGCCTTGATACACTCGAGTGCGTGCAGCTTCCCCTTAACTGTTGAGAGTGTACTAGTGCAGCGCTCTCGAACATGACTGTCCTTTGAACACACCAAAAGAAACTTTCCATTCGAGGAGGGAACGCGCTGCACGGGAACTCTTTGTTCTCTGAGCCAAGTGGGTGCTGCCACTGCGCCTGTGTGTTTGCTGGTTCACTGGCACTCTGAGATGTTTCGGCCTCGCCATTGCGGGGCCCACGCTGTGCAGCTAACCTCACTTAGGGATCACAGGGGCCCGCATTACTTTCCAGGGGAAGACAACGCTGCCCGGATCACCCTCCAGGTGTCACTTTCTTGGCACTGAGCTACCTTCCTCGAAAGCTGTGCGTTGGTAGCCTGCTCCCAATGTGTTCCTTTGGTGACTGGACGCTCTTTGAGATGCTGGTCGAGACGGCCTCTGCTTCTCTGCTCTTGGAGAAGGCTGCTTTGCGGAGACGCTCAGCGTGGCCTGCGCCAGGTTCAACCTTCTGCTGCTCTGAACTAACGACTTACCTGCCCTCGCCCCTGGCGCAAAGTGCCTAGGCACAAGGGCACGCTCTGGCCCCGATGCCCACACTCAGTAGTCCAAAGCCTTCACAGGCTCCACGGGCGTCCTGCTTCCACTTACCCTCTGAACGCGGCTTGCTACGTGGCGGCGGCGGCAGCACTCCACAGGGTTTGGGGGCAGAACTCCTACCACTCTCCTCACGTAGGCAGTCAGTCCTCCGCCGGGCTTCCCGTAGCCTTTGCAGAGAGCACTGTCTGTGGCACACCTCTTTCTTCTCCCTGCACCCTTATCTGTATTTTCGCAGCTGGGGGCAACCGGCTTCTGCTGCTGTGGACGAGGCCTGCTTACTGCTTGGCAAACGCCAGAGAGAAATGAGCGCGCCTGCAGAGGACGAGTCCAAGGAGCTCTAGGACGTCACAGTCAACCAGTGGTCTTGCCACCGAGCTCAGAGGTCTCTTCCAGTCCAGGAAAGAATGCGCCGCTTTGGCGTTCTTTCCTAGGACAAGAAACGTTCGGTGACAGTGCGTCTGTCAAGCTGGTGCTGACCGCCGCAATCTCAGAGCCTTTCCCTGCCAATCATCTCCTTGCTTCTGCTTTCTGGCCGCAAGCTCACTTAAGAAGTACCCTTACCTACCCGAGGATTTCACTAAGGGACTCTATTCGGTATGCCCATCGCCTCTGCCAAGGCAACTGGGGCCAAAACATTGCAGTGGCTGCTGGATCCAACTCTCTCCGCCTCCCCGGGAGCCGCCCGAGCCTATGGGCTGTTGGAGAAGGTCTTCGTTATGGTCCAGGTCACTCCCTTGATTGGCAGAAAGTCTCCCCGCTGCCAGTGAGGACTTTAGTTTGAGAGCTCACCCTGTTGAGAACGCGTTGGTGCAGCCCTCGTTTCTCCTGCGTACCGGACCCCTGCAAGTAACGGAGGCCTTTCACCGTGCAAACTCCTTCCTGGGGAAAACGCATACTTGTGGAGCGAGGAAGCCTAGGCAGGCTGCTTGCAGCCAGTTCACGCTCCTTTGGCTCCTGAAGCGAAGGCCTCCGGCACCTCTCCTGGCAGCCTCGCAAGCCTTTGGCAGGACCTCTAAAACTTTACCAGGCACAGCGAGCGGTGGAAGCAAGTCCCACACACCGAAAGAGCCGTAGCTGAAAAACATTGTCGTTCCTTTGCAGCACCGTACAAGCCCTTTGCTTTTGGGGGAGAGGGCCTTTCTCTTCTCTTCTTTGGCACACAGGGAAATGCCTTCACGGTGTTCGGCCTTGATACACTCGAGTGCGTGCAGCTTCCCCTTAACTGTTGAGAGTGTACTAGTGCAGCGCTCTCGAACATGACTGTCCTTTGAACACACCAAAAGAAACTTTCCATTCGAGGAGGGAACGCGCTGCACGGGAACTCTTTGTTCTCTGAGCCAAGTGGGTGCTGCCACTGCGCCTGTGTGTTTGCTGGTTCACTGGCACTCTGAGATGTTTCGGCCTCGCCATTGCGGGGCCCACGCTGTGCAGCTAACCTCACTTAGGGATCACAAGGGCCCACATTACTTTCCAGGGGAAGACAACGCTGCCCGGATCACCCTCCAGGTGTCACTTTCTTGGCACTGAGCTACCTTCCTCGAAAGCTGTGCGTTGGTAGCCTGCTCCCAATGTGTTCCTTTGGTGACTGGACGCTCTTTGTGATGCTGGTCGAGACGGCCTCTGCTTCTCTGCTCTTGGAGAAGGCTGCTTTGCGGAGACGCTCAGCGTGGCCTGCGCCAGGTTCAACCTTCTGCTGCTCTGAACTAACGACTTACCTGCCCTCGCCCCTGGCGCAAAGTGCCTAGGCACAAGGGCACGCTCTGGCCCCGATGCCCACACTCAGTAGTCCAAAGCCTTCACAGGCTCCACGGGCGTCCTGCTTCCACTTACCCTCTGAACGCGGCTTGCTACGTGGCGGCGGCGGCAGCACTCCACAGGGTTTGGGGGCAGAACTCCTACCACTCTCCTCACGTAGGCAGTCAGTCCTCCGCCGGGCTTCCCGTAGCCTTTGCAGAGAGCACTGTCTGTGGCACACCTCTTTCTTCTCCCTGCACCCTTATCTGTATTTTCGCAGCTGGGGGCAACCGGCTTCTGCTGCTGTGGACGAGGCCTGCTTACTGCTTGGCAAACGCCAGAGAGAAATGAGCGCGGCTGCAGAGGACGAGTCCAAGGAGCTCTAGGACGTCACAGTCAACCAGTGGTCTTGCCACCGAGCTCAGAGGTCTCTTCCAGTCCAGGAAAGAATGCGCCGCTTTGGCGTTCTTTCCTAGGACAAGAAACGTTCGGTGACAGTGCGTCTGTCAAGCTCGTGCTGACCGCCGCAATCTCAGAGCCTTTCCCTGCCAATCATCTCCTTGCTTCTACTTTCTGGCAGCAAGCTCACTTAAGAAGTACCCTTACCTACCCGAGGATTTCACTAAGGGACTCTATTCGGTATGCCCATCGCCTCTGCCAAGGCATCTGGGGCCAAAACATTGCAGTGGCTGCTGGATCCAACTCTCTCCACCTCCCCGGGAGCCGCCCGAGCCTATGGGCTGTTGGAGAAGGTCTTCGTTATGGTCCAGGTCACTCCCTTGATTGGCAGAAAGTCTCCCCGCTGCCAGTGAGGACTTTAGTTTGAGAGCTCACCCTGTTGAGAACGCGTTGGTGCAGCCCTCGTTTCTCCTGCGTACCGGACCCCTGCAAGTAACGGAGGCCTTTCACCGTGCAAACTCCTTCCTGGGGAAAACGCATACTTGTGGAGCGAGGAAGCCTAGGCAGGCTGCTTGCAGCCAGTTCACGCTCCTTTGGCTCCTGAAGCGAAGGCCTCCGGCACCTCTCCTGGCAGCCTCGCAAGCCTTTGGCAGGACCTCTAAAACTTTACCAGGCACAGCGAGCGGTGGAAGCAAGTCCCACACACCGAAAGAGCCGTAGCTGAAAAACATTGTCGTTCCTTTGCAGCACCGTACAAGCCCTTTGCTTTTGGGGGAGAGGGCCTTTCTCTTCTCTTCTTTGGCACACAGGGAAATGCCTTCACGGTGTTCGGCCTTGATACACTCGAGTGCGTGCAGCTTCCCCTTAACTGTTGAGAGTGTACTAGTGCAGCGCTCTCGAACATGACTGTCCTTTGAACACACCAAAAGAAACTTTCCATTCGAGGAGGGAACGCGCTGCACGGGAACTCTTTGTTCTCTGAGCCAAGTGGGTGCTGCCACTGCGCCTGTGTGTTTGCTGGTTCACTGGCACTCTGAGATGTTTCGGCCTCGCCATTGCGGGGCCCACGCTGTGCAGCTAACCTCACTTAGGGATCACAAGGGCCCGCATTACTTTCCAGGGGAAGACAACGCTGCCCGGATCACCCTCCAGGTGTCACTTTCTTGGCACTGAGCTACCTTCCTCGAAAGCTGTGCGTTGGTAGCCTGCTCCCAATGTGTTCCTTTGGTGACTGGACGCTCTTTGTGATGCTGGTCGAGACGGCCTCTGCTTCTCTGCTCTTGGAGAAGGCTGCTTTGCGGAGACGCTCAGCGTGGCCTGCGCCAGGTTCAACCTTCTGCTGCTCTGAACTAACGACTTACCTGCCCTCGCCCCTGGCGCAAAGTGCCTAGGCACAAGGGCACGCTCTGGCCCCGATGCCCACACTCAGTAGTCCAAAGCCTTCACAGGCTCCACGGGCGTCCTGCTTCCACTTACCCTCTGAACGCGGCTTGCTACGTGGCGGCGGCGGCAGCACTCCACAGGGTTTGGGGGCAGAACTCCTACCACTCTCCTCACATAGGCAGTCAGTCCTCCGCCGGGCTTCCCGTAGCCTTTGCAGAGAGCACTGTCTGTGGCACACCTCTTTCTTCTCCCTGCACCCTTATCTGTATTTTCGCAGCTGGGGGCAACCGGCTTCTGCTGCTGTGGACGAGGCCTGCTTACTGCTTGGCAAACGCCAGAGAGAAATGAGCGCGGCTGCAGAGGACGAGTCCAAGGAGCTCTAGGACGTCACAGTCAACCAGTGGTCTTGCCACCGAGCTCAGAGGTCTCTTCCAGTCCAGGAAAGAATGCGCCGCTTTGGCGTTCTTTCCTAGGACAAGAAACGTTCGGTGACAGTGCGTCTGTCAAGCTCGTGCTGACCGCCGCAATCTCAGAGCCTTTCCCTGCCAATCATCTCCTTGCTTCTACTTTCTGGCAGCAAGCTCACTTAAGAAGTACCCTTACCTACCCGAGGATTTCACTAAGGGACTCTATTCGGTATGCCCATCGCCTCTGCCAAGGCATCTGGGGCCAAAACATTGCAGTGGCTGCTGGATCCAACTCTCTCCACCTCCCCGGGAGCCGCCCGAGCCTATGGGCTGTTGGAGAAGGTCTTCGTTATGGTCCAGGTCACTCCCTTGATTGGCAGAAAGTCTCCCCGCTGCCAGTGAGGACTTTAGTTTGAGAGCTCACCCTGTTGAGAACGCGTTGGTGCAGCCCTCGTTTCTCCTGCGTACCGGACCCCTGCAAGTAACGGAGGCCTTTCACCGTGCAAACTCCTTCCTGGGGAAAACGCATACTTGTGGAGCAAGGAAGCCTAGGCAGGCTGCTTGCAGCCAGTTCACGCTCCTTTGGCTCCTGAAGCGAAGGCCTCCGGCACCTCTCCTGGCAGCCTCGCAAGCCTTTGGCAGGACCTCTAAAACTTTACCAGGCACAGCGAGCGGTGGAAGCAAGTCCCACACACCGAAAGAGCCGTAGCTGAAAAACATTGTCGTTCCTTTGCAGCACCGTACAAGCCCTTTGCTTTTGGGGGAGAGGGCCTTTCTCTTCTCTTCTTTGGCACACAGGGAAATGCCTTCACGGTGTTCGGCCTTGATACACTCGAGTGCGTGCAGCTTCCCCTTAACTGTTGAGAGTGTACTAGTGCAGCGCTCTCGAACATGACTGTCCTTTGAACACACCAAAAGAAACTTTCCATTCGAGGAGGGAACGCGCTGCACGGGAACTCTTTGTTCTCTGAGCCAAGTGGGTGCTGCCACTGCACCTGTGTGTTTGCTGGTTCACTGGCACTCTGAGATGTTTCGGCCTCGCCATTGCGGGGCCCACGCTGTGCAGCTAACCTCACTTAGGGATCACAAGGGCCCGCATTACTTTCCAGGGGAAGACAACGCTGCCCGGATCACCCTCCAGGTGTCACTTTCTTGGCACTGAGCTACCTTCCTCGAAAGCTGTGCATTGGTAGCCTGCTCCCAATGTGTTCCTTTGGTGACTGGACGCTCTTTGTGATGCTGGTCGAGACGGCCTCTGCTTCTCTGCTCTTGGAGAAGGCTGCTTTGCGGAGACGCTCAGCGTGGCCTGCGCCAGGTTCAACCTTCTGCTGCTCTGAACTAACGACTTACCTGCCCTCGCCCCTGGCGCAAAGTGCCTAGGCACAAGGGCACGCTCTGGCCCCGATGCCCACACTCAGTAGTCCAAAGCCTTCACAGGCTCCACGGGCGTCCTGCTTCCACTTACCCTCTGAACGCGGCTTGCTACGTGGCGGCGGCGGCAGCACTCCACAGGGTTTGGGGGCAGAACTCCTACCACTCTCCTCACGTAGGCAGTCAGTCCTCCGCCGGGCTTCCCGTAGCCTTTGCAGAGAGCACTGTCTGTGGCACACCTCTTTCTTCTCCCTGCACCCTTATCTGTATTTTCGCAGCTGGGGGCAACCGGCTTCTGCTGCTGTGGACGAGGCCTGCTTACTGCTTGGCAAACGCCAGAGAGAAATGAGCGCGGCTGCAGAGGACGAGTCCAAGGAGCTCTAGGACGTCACAGTCAACCAGTGGTCTTGCCACCGAGCTCAGAGGTCTCTTCCAGTCCAGGAAAGAATGCGCCGCTTTGGCGTTCTTTCCTAGGACAAGAAACGTTCGGTGACAGTGCGTCTGTCAAGCTGGTGCTGACCGCCGCAATCTCAGAGCCTTTCCCTGCCAATCATCTCCTTGCTTCTACTTTCTGGCAGCAAGCTCACTTAAGAAGTACCCTTACCTACCCGAGGATTTCACTAAGGGACTCTATTCGGTATGCCCATCGCCTCTGCCAAGGCAACTGGGGCCAAAACATTGCAGTGGCTGCTGGATCCAACTCTCTCCGCCTCCCCGGGAGCCGCCCGAGCCTATGGGCTGTTGGAGAAGGTCTTCGTTATGGTCCAGGTCACTCCCTTGATTGGCAGAAAGTCTCCCCGCTGCCAGTGAGGACTTTAGTTTGAGAGCTCACCCTGTTGAGAACGCGTTGGTGCAGCCCTCGTTTCTCCTGCGTACCGGACCCCTGCAAGTAACGGAGGCCTTTCACCGTGCAAACTCCTTCCTGGGGAAAACGCATACTTGTGGAGCGAGGAAGCCTAGGCAGGCTGCTTGCAGCCAGTTCACGCTCCTTTGGCTCCTGAAGCGAAGGCCTCCGGCACCTCTCCTGGCAGCCTCGCAAGCCTTTGGCAGGACCTCTAAAACTTTACCAGGCACAGCGAGCGGTGGAAGCAAGTCCCACACACCGAAAGAGCCGTAGCTGAAAAACATTGTCGTTCCTTTGCAGCACCGTACAAGCCCTTTGCTTTTGGGGGAGAGGGCCTTTCTCTTCTCTTCTTTGGCACACAGGGAAATGCCTTCACGGTGTTCGGCCTTGATACACTCGAGTGCGTGCAGCTTCCCCTTAACTGTTGAGAGTGTACTAGTGCAGCGCTCTCGAACATGACTGTCCTTTGAACACACCAAAAGAAACTTTCCATTCGAGGAGGGAACGCGCTGCACGGGAACTCTTTGTTCTCTGAGCCAAGTGGGTGCTGCCACTGCGCCTGTGTGTTTGCTGGTTCACTGGCACTCTGAGATGTTTCGGCCTCGCCATTGCGGGGCCCACGCTGTGCAGCTAACCTCACTTAGGGATCACAGGGGCCCGCATTACTTTCCAGGGGAAGACAACGCTGCCCGGATCACCCTCCAGGTGTCACTTTCTTGGCACTGAGCTACCTTCCTCGAAAGCTGTGCGTTGGTAGCCTGCTCCCAATGTGTTCCTTTGGTGACTGGACGCTCTTTGAGATGCTGGTCGAGACGGCCTCTGCTTCTCTGCTCTTGGAGAAGGCTGCTTTGCGGAGACGCTCAGCGTGGCCTGCGCCAAGTTCAACCTTCTGCTGCTCTGAACTAACGACTTACCTGCCCTCGCCCCTGGCGCAAAGTGCCTAGGCACAAGGGCACGCTCTGGCCCCGATGCCCACACTCAGTAGTCCAAAGCCTTCACAGGCTCCACGGGCGTCCTGCTTCCACTTACCCTCTGAACGCGGCTTGCTACGTGGCGGCGGCGGCAGCACTCCACAGGGTTTGGGGGCAGAACTCCTACCACTCTCCTCACATAGGCAGTCAGTCCTCCGCCGGGCTTCCCGTAGCCTTTGCAGAGAGCACTGTCTGTGGCACACCTCTTTCTTCTCCCTGCACCCTTATCTGTATTTTCGCAGCTGGGGGCAACCGGCTTCTGCTGCTGTGGACGAGGCCTGCTTACTGCTTGGCAAACGCCAGAGAGAAATGAGCGCGGCTGCAGAGGACGAGTCCAAGGAGCTCTAGGACGTCACAGTCAACCAGTGGTCTTGCCACCGAGCTCAGAGGTCTCTTCCAGTCCAGGAAAGAATGCGCCGCTTTGGCGTTCTTTCCTAGGACAAGAAACGTTCGGTGACAGTGCGTCTGTCAAGCTGGTGCTGACCGCCGCAATCTCAGAGCCTTTCCCTGCCAATCATCTCCTTGCTTCTACTTTCTGGCAGCAAGCTCACTTAAGAAGTACCCTTACCTACCCGAGGATTTCACTAAGGGACTCTATTCGGTATGCCCATCGCCTCTGCCAAGGCAACTGGGGCCAAAACATTGCAGTGGCTGCTGGATCCAACTCTCTCCGCCTCCCCGGGAGCCGCCCGAGCCTATGGGCTGTTGGAGAAGGTCTTCGTTATGGTCCAGGTCACTCCCTTGATTGGCAGAAAGTCTCCCCGCTGCCAGTGAGGACTTTAGTTTGAGAGCTCACCCTGTTGAGAACGCGTTGGTGCAGCCCTCGTTTCTCCTGCGTACCGGACCCCTGCAAGTAACGGAGGCCTTTCACCGTGCAAACTCCTTCCTGGGGAAAACGCATACTTGTGGAGCGAGGAAGCCTAGGCAGGCTGCTTGCAGCCAGTTCACGCTCCTTTGGCTCCTGAAGCGAAGGCCTCCGGCACCTCTCCTGGCAGCCTCGCAAGCCTTTGGCAGGACCTCTAAAACTTTACCAGGCACAGCGAGCGGTGGAAGCAAGTCCCACACACCGAAAGAGCCGTAGCTGAAAAACATTGTCGTTCCTTTGCAGCACCGTACAAGCCCTTTGCTTTTGGGGGAGAGGGCCTTTCTCTTCTCTTCTTTGGCACACAGGGAAATGCCTTCACGGTGTTCGGCCTTGATACACTCGAGTGCGTGCAGCTTCCCCTTAACTGTTGAGAGTGTACTAGTGCAGCGCTCTCGAACATGACTGTCCTTTGAACACACCAAAAGAAACTTTCCATTCGAGGAGGGAACGCGCTGCACGGGAACTCTTTGTTCTCTGAGCCAAGTGGGTGCTGCCACTGCGCCTGTGTGTTTGCTGGTTCACTGGCACTCTGAGATGTTTCGGCCTCGCCATTGCGGGGCCCACGCTGTGCAGCTAACCTCACTTAGGGATCACAGGGGCCCGCATTACTTTCCAGGGGAAGACAACGCTGCCCGGATCACCCTCCAGGTGTCACTTTCTTGGCACTGAGCTACCTTCCTCGAAAGCTGTGCGTTGGTAGCCTGCTCCCAATGTGTTCCTTTGGTGACTGGACGCTCTTTGAGATGCTGGTCGAGACGGCCTCTGCTTCTCTGCTCTTGGAGAAGGCTGCTTTGCGGAGACGCTCAGCGTGGCCTGCGCCAAGTTCAACCTTCTGCTGCTCTGAACTAACGACTTACCTGCCCTCGCCCCTGGCGCAAAGTGCCTAGGCACAAGGGCACGCTCTGGCCCCGATGCCCACACTCAGTAGTCCAAAGCCTTCACAGGCTCCACGGGCGTCCTGCTTCCACTTACCCTCTGAACGCGGCTTGCTACGTGGCGGCGGCGGCAGCACTCCACAGGGTTTGGGGGCAGAACTCCTACCACTCTCCTCACATAGGCAGTCAGTCCTCCGCCGGGCTTCCCGTAGCCTTTGCAGAGAGCACTGTCTGTGGCACACCTCTTTCTTCTCCCTGCACCCTTATCTGTATTTTCGCAGCTGGGGGCAACCGGCTTCTGCTGCTGTGGACGAGGCCTGCTTACTGCTTGGCAAACGCCAGAGAGAAATGAGCGCGGCTGCAGAGGACGAGTCCAAGGAGCTCTAGGACGTCACAGTCAACCAGTGGTCTTGCCACCGAGCTCAGAGGTCTCTTCCAGTCCAGGAAAGAATGCGCCGCTTTGGCGTTCTTTCCTAGGACAAGAAACGTTCGGTGACAGTGCGTCTGTCAAGCTGGTGCTGACCGCCGCAATCTCAGAGCCTTTCCCTGCCAATCATCTCCTTGCTTCTACTTTCTGGCAGCAAGCTCACTTAAGAAGTACCCTTACCTACCCGAGGATTTCACTAAGGGACTCTATTCGGTATGCCCATCGCGTCTGCCAAGGCAACTGGGGCCAAAACATTGCAGTGGTTGCTGGATCCAACACTCTCCGCCTCCCCGGGAGCCGCCCGAGCCTATGGGCTGTTGGAGAAGGTCTTCGTTATGGTCCAGGTCACTCCCTTGATTGGCAGAAAGTCTCCCCGCTGCCAGTGAGGACTTTAGTTTGAGAGCTCACCCTGTTGAGAACGCGTTGGTGCAGCCCTCGTTTCTCCTGCGTACCGGACCCCTGCAAGTAACGGAGGCCTTTCACCGTGCAAACTCCTTCCTGGGGAAAACGCATACTTGTGGAGCAAGGAAGCCTAGGCAGGCTGCTTGCAGCCAGTTCACGCTCCTTTGGCTCCTGAAGCGAAGGCCTCCGGCACCTCTCCTGGCAGCCTCGCAAGCCTTTGGCAGGACCTCTAAAACTTTACCAGGCACAGCGAGCGGTGGAAGCAAGTCCCACACACCGAAAGAGCCGTAGCTGAAAAACATTGTCGTTCCTTTGCAGCACCGTACAAGCCCTTTGCTTTTGGGGGAGAGGGCCTTTCTCTTCTCTTCTTTGGCACACAGGGAAATGCCTTCACGGTGTTCGGCCTTGATACACTCGAGTGCGTGCAGCTTCCCCTTAACTGTTGAGAGTGTACTAGTGCAGCGCTCTCGAACATGACTGTCCTTTGAACACACCAAAAGAAACTTTCCATTCGAGGAGGGAACGCGCTGCACGGGAACTCTTTGTTCTCTGAGCCAAGTGGGTGCTGCCACTGCGCCTGTGTGTTTGCTGGTTCACTGGCACTCTGAGATGTTTCGGCCTCGCCATTGCGGGGCCCACGCTGTGCAGCTAACCTCACTTAGGGATCACAGGGGCCCGCATTACTTTCCAGGGGAAGACAACGCTGCCCGGATCACCCTCCAGGTGTCACTTTCTTGGCACTGAGCTACCTTCCTCGAAAGCTGTGCGTTGGTAGCCTGCTCCCAATGTGTTCCTTTGGTGACTGGACGCTCTTTGAGATGCTGGTCGAGACGGCCTCTGCTTCTCTGCTCTTGGAGAAGGCTGCTTTGCGGAGACGCTCAGCGTGGCCTGCGCCAGGTTCAACCTTCTGCTGCTCTGAACTAACGACTTACCTGCCCTCGCCCCTGGCGCAAAGTGCCTAGGCACAAGGGCACGCTCTGGCCCCGATGCCCACACTCAGTAGTCCAAAGCCTTCACAGGCTCCACGGGCGTCCTGCTTCCACTTACCCTCTGAACGCGGCTTGCTACGTGGCGGCGGCGGCAGCACTCCACAGGGTTTGGGGGCAGAACTCCTACCACTCTCCTCACGTAGGCAGTCAGTCCTCCGCCGGGCTTCACGTAGCCTTTGCAGAGAGCACTGTCTGTGGCACACCTCTTTCTTCTCCCTGCACCCTTATCTGTATTTTCGCAGCTGGGGGCAACCGGCTTCTGCTGCTGTGGACGAGGCCTGCTTACTGCTTGGCAAACGCCAGAGAGAAATGAGCGCGGCTGCAGAGGACGAGTCCAAGGAGCTCTAGGACGTCACAGTCAACCAGTGGTCTTGCCACCGAGCTCAGAGGTCTCTTCCAGTCCAGGAAAGAATGCGCCGCTTTGGCGTTCTTTCCTAGGACAAGAAACGTTCGGTGACAGTGCGTCTGTCAAGCTGGTGCTGACCGCCGCAATCTCAGAGCCTTTCCCTGCCAATCATCTCCTTGCTTCTACTTTCTGGCAGCAAGCTCACTTAAGAAGTACCCTTACCTACCCGAGGATTTCACTAAGGGACTCTATTCGGTATGCCCATCGCCTCTGCCAAGGCAACTGGGGCCAAAACATTGCAGTGGCTGCTGGATCCAACTCTCTCAGCCTCCCCGGGACCTGCCCGAGCCTATGGGCTGTTGGAGAAGGTCTTCGTTATGGTCCAGGTCACTCCCTTGATTGGCAGAACGTCTCCCCGCTGCCAGTGAGGACTTTAGTTTGAGAGCTCACCCTGTTGAGAACGCGTTGGTGCAGCCCTCGTTTCTCCTGCGTACCGGACCCCTGCAAGTAACGGAGGCCTTTCACCGTGCAAACTCCTTCCTGGGGAAAACGCATACTTGTGGAGCGAGGAAGCCTAGGCAGGCTGCTTGCAGCCAGTTCACGCTCCTTTGGCTCCTGAAGCGAAGGCCTCCGGCACCTCTCCTGGCAGCCTCGCAAGCCTTTGGCAGGACCTCTAAAACTTTACCAGGCACAGCGAGCGGTGGAAGCAAGTCCCACACACCGAAAGAGCCGTAGCTGAAAAACATTGTCGTTCCTTTGCAGCACCGTACAAGCCCTTTGCTTTTGGGGGAGAGGGCCTTTCTCTTCTCTTCTTTGGCACACAGGGAAATGCCTTCACGGTGTTCGGCCTTGATACACTCGAGTGCGTGCAGCTTCCCCTTAACTGTTGAGAGTGTACTAGTGCAGCGCTCTCGAACATGACTGTCCTTTGAACACACCAAAAGAAACTTTCCATTCGAGGAGGGAACGCGCTGCACGGGAACTCTTTGTTCTCTGAGCCAAGTGGGTGCTGCCACTGCGCCTGTGTGTTTGCTGGTTCACTGGCACTCTGAGATGTTTCGGCCTCGCCATTGCGGGGCCCACGCTGTGCAGCTAACCTCACTTAGGGATCACAGGGGCCCGCATTACTTTCCAGGGGAAGACAACGCTGCCCGGATCACCCTCCAGGTGTCACTTTCTTGGCACTGAGCTACCTTCCTCGAAAGCTGTGCGTTGGTAGCCTGCTCCCAATGTGTTCCTTTGGTGACTGGACGCTCTTTGAGATGCTGGTCGAGACGGCCTCTGCTTCTCTGCTCTTGGAGAAGGCTGCTTTGCGGAGACGCTCAGCGTGGCCTGCGCCAGGTTCAACCTTCTGCTGCTCTGAACTAACGACTTACCTGCCCTCGCCCCTGGCGCAAAGTGCCTAGGCACAAGGGCACGCTCTGGCCCCGATGCCCACACTCAGTAGTCCAAAGCCTTCACAGGCTCCACGGGCGTCCTGCTTCCACTTACCCTCTGAACGCGGCTTGCTACGTGGCGGCGGCGGCAGCACTCCACAGGGTTTGGGGGCAGAACTCCTACCACTCTCCTCACGTAGGCAGTCAGTCCTCCGCCGGGCTTCCCGTAGCCTTTGCAGAGAGCACTGTCTGTGGCACACCTCTTTCTTCTCCCTGCACCCTTATCTGTATTTTCGCAGCTGGGGGCAACCGGCTTCTGCTGCTGTGGACGAGGCCTGCTTACTGCTTGGCAAACGCCAGAGAGAAATGAGCGCGGCTGCAGAGGACGAGTCCAAGGAGCTCTAGGACGTCACAGTCAACCAGTGGTCTTGCCACCGAGCTCAGAGGTCTCTTCCAGTCCAGGAAAGAATGCGCCGCTTTGGCGTTCTTTCCTAGGACAAGAAACGTTCGGTGACAGTGCGTCTGTCAAGCTGGTGCTGACCGCCGCAATCTCAGAGCCTTTCCCTGCCAATCATCTCCTTGCTTCTACTTTCTGGCAGCAAGCTCACTTAAGAAGTACCCTTACCTACCCGAGGATTTCACTAAGGGACTCTATTCGGTATGCCCATCGCCTCTGCCAAGGCAACTGGGGCCAAAACATTGCAGTGGCTGCTGGATCCAACTCTCTCCGCCTCCCCGGGAGCCGCCCGAGCCTATGGGCTGTTGGAGAAGGTCTTCGTTATGGTCCAGGTCACTCCCTTGATTGGCAGAAAGTCTCCCCGCTGCCAGTGAGGACTTTAGTTTGAGAGCTCACCCTGTTGAGAACGCGTTGGTGCAGCCCTCGTTTCTCCTGCGTACCGGACCCCTGCAAGTAACGGAGGCCTTTCACCGTGCAAACTCCTTCCTGGGGAAAACGCATACTTGTGGAGCGAGGAAGCCTAGGCAGGCTGCTTGCAGCCAGTTCACGCTCCTTTGGCTCCTGAAGTGAAGGCCTCCGGCACCTCTCCTGGCAGCCTCGCAAGCCTTTGGCAGGACCTCTAAAACTTTACCAGGCACAGCGAGCGGTGGAAGCAAGTCCCACACACCGAAAGAGCCGTAGCTGAAAAACATTGTCGTTCCTTTGCAGCACCGTACAAGCCCTTTGCTTTTGGGGGAGAGGGCCTTTCTCTTCTCTTCTTTGGCACACAGGGAAATGCCTTCACGGTGTTCGGCCTTGATACACTCGAGTGCGTGCAGCTTCCCCTTAACTGTTGAGAGTGTACTAGTGCAGCGCTCTCGAACATGACTGTCCTTTGAACACACCAAAAGAAACTTTCCATTCGAGGAGGGAACGCGCTGCACGGGAACTCTTTGTTCTCTGAGCCAAGTGGGTGCTGCCACTGCGCCTGTGTGTTTGCTGGTTCACTGGCACTCTGAGATGTTTCGGCCTCGCCATTGCGGGGCCCACGCTGTGCAGCTAACCTCACTTAGGGATCACAGGGGCCCGCATTACTTTCCAGGGGAAGACAACGCTGCCCGGATCACCCTCCAGGTGTCACTTTCTTGGCACTGAGCTACCTTCCTCGAAAGCTGTGCGTTGGTAGCCTGCTCCCAATGTGTTCCTTTGGTGACTGGACGCTCTTTGAGATGCTGGTCGAGACGGCCTCTGCTTCTCTGCTCTTGGAGAAGGCTGCTTTGCGGAGACGCTCAGCGTGGCCTGCGCCAAGTTCAACCTTCTGCTGCTCTGAACTAACGACTTACCTGCCCTCGCCCCTGGCGCAAAGTGCCTAGGCACAAGGGCACGCTCTGGCCCCGATGCCCACACTCAGTAGTCCAAAGCCTTCACAGGCTCCACGGGCGTCCTGCTTCCACTTACCCTCTGAACGCGGCTTGCTACGTGGCGGCGGCGGCAGCACTCCACAGGGTTTGGGGGCAGAACTCCTACCACTCTCCTCACATAGGCAGTCAGTCCTCCGCCGGGCTTCCCGTAGCCTTTGCAGAGAGCACTGTCTGTGGCACACCTCTTTCTTCTCCCTGCACCCTTATCTGTATTTTCGCAGCTGGGGGCAACCGGCTTCTGCTGCTGTGGACGAGGCCTGCTTACTGCTTGGCAAACGCCAGAGAGAAATGAGCGCGGCTGCAGAGGACGAGTCCAAGGAGCTCTAGGACGTCACAGTCAACCAGTGGTCTTGCCACCGAGCTCAGAGGTCTCTTCCAGTCCAGGAAAGAATGCGCCGCTTTGGCGTTCTTTCCTAGGACAAGAAACGTTCGGTGACAGTGCGTCTGTCAAGCTGGTGCTGACCGCCGCAATCTCAGAGCCTTTCCCTGCCAATCATCTCCTTGCTTCTACTTTCTGGCAGCAAGCTCACTTAAGAAGTACCCTTACCTACCCGAGGATTTCACTAAGGGACTCTATTCGGTATGCCCATCGCGTCTGCCAAGGCAACTGGGGCCAAAACATTGCAGTGGTTGCTGGATCCAACACTCTCCGCCTCCCCGGGAGCCGCCCGAGCCTATGGGCTGTTGGAGAAGGTCTTCGTTATGGTCCAGGTCACTCCCTTGATTGGCAGAAAGTCTCCCCGCTGCCAGTGAGGACTTTAGTTTGAGAGCTCACCCTGTTGAGAACGCGTTGGTGCAGCCCTCGTTTCTCCTGCGTACCGGACCCCTGCAAGTAACGGAGGCCTTTCACCGTGCAAACTCCTTCCTGGGGAAAACGCATACTTGTGGAGCGAGGAAGCCTAGGCAGGCTGCTTGCAGCCAGTTCACGCTCCTTTGGCTCCTGAAGCGAAGGCCTCCGGCACCTCTCCTGGCAGCCTCGCAAGCCTTTGGCAGGACCTCTAAAACTTTACCAGGCACAGCGAGCGGTGGAAGCAAGTCCCACACACCGAAAGAGCCGTAGCTGAAAAACATTGTCGTTCCTTTGCAGCACCGTACAAGCCCTTTGCTTTTGGGGGAGAGGGCCTTTCTCTTCTCTTCTTTGGCACACAGGGAAATGCCTTCACGGTGTTCGGCCTTGATACACTCGAGTGCGTGCAGCTTCCCCTTAACTGTTGAGAGTGTACTAGTGCAGCGCTCTCGAACATGACTGTCCTTTGAACACACCAAAAGAAACTTTCCATTCGAGGAGGGAACGCGCTGCACGGGAACTCTTTGTTCTCTGAGCCAAGTGGGTGCTGCCACTGCGCCTGTGTGTTTGCTGGTTCACTGGCACTCTGAGATGTTTCGGCCTCGCCATTGCGGGGCCCACGCTGTGCAGCTAACCTCACTTAGGGATCACAGGGGCCCGCATTACTTTCCAGGGGAAGACAACGCTGCCCGGATCACCCTCCAGGTGTCACTTTCTTGGCACTGAGCTACCTTCCTCGAAAGCTGTGCGTTGGTAGCCTGCTCCCAATGTGTTCCTTTGGTGACTGGACGCTCTTTGAGATGCTGGTCGAGACGGCCTCTGCTTCTCTGCTCTTGGAGAAGGCTGCTTTGCGGAGACGCTCAGCGTGGCCTGCGCCAGGTTCAACCTTCTGCTGCTCTGAACTAACGACTTACCTGCCCTCGCCCCTGGCGCAAAGTGCCTAGGCACAAGGGCACGCTCTGGCCCCGATGCCCACACTCAGTAGTCCAAAGCCTTCACAGGCTCCACGGGCGTCCTGCTTCCACTTACCCTCTGAACGCGGCTTGCTACGTGGCGGCGGCGGCAGCACTCCACAGGGTTTGGGGGCAGAACTCCTACCACTCTCCTCACGTAGGCAGTCAGTCCTCCGCCGGGCTTCCCGTAGCCTTTGCAGAGAGCACTGTCTGTGGCACACCTCTTTCTTCTCCCTGCACCCTTATCTGTATTTTCGCAGCTGGGGGCAACCGGCTTCTGCTGCTGTGGACGAGGCCTGCTTACTGCTTGGCAAACGCCAGAGAGAAATGAGCGCGGCTGCAGAGGACGAGTCCAAGGAGCTCTAGGACGTCACAGTCAACCAGTGGTCTTGCCACCGAGCTCAGAGGTCTCTTCCAGTCCAGGAAAGAATGCGCCGCTTTGGCGTTCTTTCCTAGGACAAGAAACGTTCGGTGACAGTGCGTCTGTCAAGCTGGTGCTGACCGCCGCAATCTCAGAGCCTTTCCCTGCCAATCATCTCCTTGCTTCTACTTTCTGGCAGCAAGCTCACTTAAGAAGTACCCTTACCTACCCGAGGATTTCACTAAGGGACTCTATTCGGTATGCCCATCGCGTCTGCCAAGGCAACTGGGGCCAAAACATTGCAGTGGTTGCTGGATCCAACACTCTCCGCCTCCCCGGGAGCCGCCCGAGCTTATGGGCTGTTGGAGAAGGTCTTCGTTATGGTCCAGGTCACTCCCTTGATTGGCAGAAAGTCTCCCCGCTGCCAGTGAGGACTTTAGTTTGAGAGCTCACCCTGTTGAGAACGCGTTGGTGCAGCCCTCGTTTCTCCTGCGTACCGGACCCCTGCAAGTAACGGAGGCCTTTCACCGTGCAAACTCCTTCCTGGGGAAAACGCATACTTGTGGAGCGAGGAAGCCTAGGCAGGCTGCTTGCAGCCAGTTCACGCTCCTTTGGCTCCTGAAGCGAAGGCCTCCGGCACCTCTCCTGGCAGCCTCGCAAGCCTTTGGCAGGACCTCTAAAACTTTACCAGGCACAGCGAGCGGTGGAAGCAAGTCCCACACACCGAAAGAGCCGTAGCTGAAAAACATTGTCGTTCCTTTGCAGCACCGTACAAGCCCTTTGCTTTTGGGGGAGAGGGCCTTTCTCTTCTCTTCTTTGGCACACAGGGAAATGCCTTCACGGTGTTCGGCCTTGATACACTCGAGTGCGTGCAGCTTCCCCTTAACTGTTGAGAGTGTACTAGTGCAGCGCTCTCGAACATGACTGTCCTTTGAACACACCAAAAGAAACTTTCCATTCGAGGAGGGAACGCGCTGCACGGGAACTCTTTGTTCTCTGAGCCAAGTGGGTGCTGCCACTGCGCCTGTGTGTTTGCTGGTTCACTGGCACTCTGAGATGTTTCGGCCTCGCCATTGCGGGGCCCACGCTGTGCAGCTAACCTCACTTAGGGATCACAGGGGCCCGCATTACTTTCCAGGGGAAGACAACGCTGCCCGGATCACCCTCCAGGTGTCACTTTCTTGGCACTGAGCTACCTTCCTCGAAAGCTGTGCGTTGGTAGCCTGCTCCCAATGTGTTCCTTTGGTGACTGGACGCTCTTTGAGATGCTGGTCGAGACGGCCTCTGCTTCTCTGCTCTTGGAGAAGGCTGCTTTGCGGAGACGCTCAGCGTGGCCTGCGCCAGGTTCAACCTTCTGCTGCTCTGAACTAACGACTTACCTGCCCTCGCCCCTGGCGCAAAGTGCCTAGGCACAAGGGCACGCTCTGGCCCCGATGCCCACACTCAGTAGTCCAAAGCCTTCACAGGCTCCACGGGCGTCCTGCTTCCACTTACCCTCTGAACGCGGCTTGCTACGTGGCGGCGGCGGCAGCACTCCACAGGGTTTGGGGGCAGAACTCCTACCACTCTCCTCACGTAGGCAGTCAGTCCTCCGCCGGGCTTCCCGTAGCCTTTGCAGAGAGCACTGTCTGTGGCACACCTCTTTCTTCTCCCTGCACCCTTATCTGTATTTTCGCAGCTGGGGGCAACCGGCTTCTGCTGCTGTGGACGAGGCCTGCTTACTGCTTGGCAAACGCCAGAGAGAAATGAGCGCGGCTGCAGAGGACGAGTCCAAGGAGCTCTAGGACGTCACAGTCAACCAGTGGTCTTGCCACCGAGCTCAGAGGTCTCTTCCAGTCCAGGAAAGAATGCGCCGCTTTGGCGTTCTTTCCTAGGACAAGAAACGTTCGGTGACAGTGCGTCTGTCAAGCTGGTGCTGACCGCCGCAATCTCAGAGCCTTTCCCTGCCAATCATCTCCTTGCTTCTGCTTTCTGGCAGCAAGCTCACTTAAGAAGTACCCTTACCTACCCGAGGATTTCACTAAGGGACTCTATTCGGTATGCCCATCGTGTCTGCCAAGGCAACTGGGGCCAAAACATTGCAGTGGTTGCTGGATCCAACACTCTCCGCCTCCCCGGGAGCCGCCCGAGCCTATGGGCTGTTGGAGAAGGTCTTCGTTATGGTCCAGGTCACTCCCTTGATTGGCAGAAAGTCTCCCCGCTGCCAGTGAGGACTTTAGTTTGAGAGCTCACCCTGTTGAGAACGCGTTGGTGCAGCCCTCGTTTCTCCTGCGTACCGGACCCCTGCAAGTAACGGAGGCCTTTCACCGTGCAAACTCCTTCCTGGGGAAAACGCATACTTGTGGAGCGAGGAAGCCTAGGCAGGCTGCTTGCAGCCAGTTCACGCTCCTTTGGCTCCTGAAGCGAAGGCCTCCGGCACCTCTCCTGGCAGCCTCGCAAGCCTTTGGCAGGACCTCTAAAACTTTACCAGGCACAGCGAGCGGTGGAAGCAAGTCCCACACACCGAAAGAGCCGTAGCTGAAAAACATTGTCGTTCCTTTGCAGCACCGTACAAGCCCTTTGCTTTTGGGGGAGAGGGCCTTTCTCTTCTCTTCTTTGGCACACAGGGAAATGCCTTCACGGTGTTCGGCCTTGATACACTCGAGTGCGTGCAGCTTCCCCTTAACTGTTGAGAGTGTACTAGTGCAGCGCTCTCGAACATGACTGTCCTTTGAACACACCAAAAGAAACTTTCCATTCGAGGAGGGAACGCGCTGCACGGGAACTCTTTGTTCTCTGAGCCAAGTGGGTGCTGCCACTGCGCCTGTGTGTTTGCTGGTTCACTGGCACTCTGAGATGTTTCGGCCTCGCCATTGCGGGGCCCACGCTGTGCAGCTAACCTCACTTAGGGATCACAAGGGCCCGCATTACTTTCCAGGGGAAGACAACGCTGCCCGGATCACCCTCCAGGTGTCACTTTCTTGGCACTGAGCTACCTTCCTCGAAAGCTGTGCGTTGGTAGCCTGCTCCCAATGTGTTCCTTTGGTGACTGGACGCTCTTTGTGATGCTGGTCGAGACGGCCTCTGCTTCTCTGCTCTTGGAGAAGGCTGCTTTGCGGAGACGCTCAGCGTGGCCTGCGCCAGGTTCAACCTTCTGCTGCTCTGAACTAACGACTTACCTGCCCTCGCCCCTGGCGCAAAGTGCCTAGGCACAAGGGCACGCTCTGGCCCCGATGCCCACACTCAGTAGTCCAAAGCCTTCACAGGCTCCACGGGCGTCCTGCTTCCACTTACCCTCTGAACGCGGCTTGCTACGTGGCGGCGGCGGCAGCACTCCACAGGGTTTGGGGGCAGAACTCCTACCACTCTCCTCACGTAGGCAGTCAGTCCTCCGCCGGGCTTCCCGTAGCCTTTGCAGAGAGCACTGTCTGTGGCACACCTCTTTCTTCTCCCTGCACCCTTATCTGTATTTTCGCAGCTGGGGGCAACCGGCTTCTGCTGCTGTGGACGAGGCCTGCTTACTGCTTGGCAAACGCCAGAGAGAAATGAGCGCGGCTGCAGAGGACGAGTCCAAGGAGCTCTAGGACGTCACAGTCAACCAGTGGTCTTGCCACCGAGCTCAGAGGTCTCTTCCAGTCCAGGAAAGAATGCGCCGCTTTGGCGTTCTTTCCTAGGACAAGAAACGTTCGGTGACAGTGCGTCTGTCAAGCTGGTGCTGACCGCCGCAATCTCAGAGCCTTTCCCTGCCAATCATCTCCTTGCTTCTACTTTCTGGCAGCAAGCTCACTTAAGAAGTACCCTTACCTACCCGAGGATTTCACTAAGGGACTCTATTCGGTATGCCCATCGCGTCTGCCAAGGCAACTGGGGCCAAAACATTGCAGTGGCTGCTGGATCCAACTCTCTCCGCCTCCCCGGGAGCCGCCCGAGCCTATGGGCTGTTGGAGAAGGTCTTCGTTATGGTCCAGGTCACTCCCTTGATTGGCAGAAAGTCTCCCCGCTGCCAGTGAGGACTTTAGTTTGAGAGCTCACCCTGTTGAGAACGCGTTGGTGCAGCCCTCGTTTCTCCTGCGTACCGGACCCCTGCAAGTAACGGAGGCCTTTCACCGTGCAAACTCCTTCCTGGGGAAAACGCATACTTGTGGAGCGAGGAAGCCTAGGCAGGCTGCTTGCAGCCAGTTCACGCTCCTTTGGCTCCTGAAGCGAAGGCCTCCGGCACCTCTCCTGGCAGCCTCGCAAGCCTTTGGCAGGACCTCTAAAACTTTACCAGGCACAGCGAGCGGTGGAAGCAAGTCCCACACACCGAAAGAGCCGTAGCTGAAAAACATTGTCGTTCCTTTGCAGCACCGTACAAGCCCTTTGCTTTTGGGGGAGAGGGCCTTTCTCTTCTCTTCTTTGGCACACAGGGAAATGCCTTCACGGTGTTCGGCCTTGATACACTCGAGTGCGTGCAGCTTCCCCTTAACTGTTGAGAGTGTACTAGTGCAGCGCTCTCGAACATGACTGTCCTTTGAACACACCAAAAGAAACTTTCCATTCGAGGAGGGAACGCGCTGCACGGGAACTCTTTGTTCTCTGAGCCAAGTGGGTGCTGCCACTGCGCCTGTGTGTTTGCTGGTTCACTGGCACTCTGAGATGTTTCGGCCTCGCCATTGCGGGGCCCACGCTGTGCAGCTAACCTCACTTAGGGATCACAGGGGCCCGCATTACTTTCCAGGGGAAGACAACGCTGCCCGGATCACCCTCCAGGTGTCACTTTCTTGGCACTGAGCTACCTTCCTCGAAAGCTGTGCGTTGGTAGCCTGCTCCCAATGTGTTCCTTTGGTGACTGGACGCTCTTTGAGATGCTGGTCGAGACGGCCTCTGCTTCTCTGCTCTTGGAGAAGGCTGCTTTGCGGAGACGCTCAGCGTGGCCTGCGCCAGGTTCAACCTTCTGCTGCTCTGAACTAACGACTTACCTGCCCTCGCCCCTGGCGCAAAGTGCCTAGGCACAAGGGCACGCTCTGGCCCCGATGCCCACACTCAGTAGTCCAAAGCCTTCACAGGCTCCACGGGCGTCCTGCTTCCACTTACCCTCTGAACGCGGCTTGCTACGTGGCGGCGGCGGCAGCACTCCACAGGGTTTGGGGGCAGAACTCCTACCACTCTCCTCACGTAGGCAGTCAGTCCTCCGCCGGGCTTCCCGTAGCCTTTGCAGAGAGCACTGTCTGTGGCACACCTCTTTCTTCTCCCTGCACCCTTATCTGTATTTTCGCAGCTGGGGGCAACCGGCTTCTGCTGCTGTGGACGAGGCCTGCTTACTGCTTGGCAAACGCCAGAGAGAAATGAGCGCGGCTGCAGAGGACGAGTCCAAGGAGCTCTAGGACGTCACAGTCAACCAGTGGTCTTGCCACCGAGCTCAGAGGTCTCTTCCAGTCCAGGAAAGAATGCGCCGCTTTGGCGTTCTTTCCTAGGACAAGAAACGTTCGGTGACAGTGCGTCTGTCAAGCTGGTGCTGACCGCCGCAATCTCAGAGCCTTTCCCTGCCAATCATCTCCTTGCTTCTGCTTTCTGGCAGCAAGCTCACTTAAGAAGTACCCTTACCTACCCGAGGATTTCACTAAGGGACTCTATTCGGTATGCCCATCGCGTCTGCCAAGGCAACTGGGGCCAAAACATTGCAGTGGTTGCTGGATCCAACACTCTCCGCCTCCCCGGGAGCCGCCCGAGCCTATGGGCTGTTGGAGAAGGTCTTCGTTATGGTCCAGGTCACTCCCTTGATTGGCAGAAAGTCTCCCCGCTGCCAGTGAGGACTTTAGTTTGAGAGCTCACCCTGTTGAGAACGCGTTGGTGCAGCCCTCGTTTCTCCTGCGTACCGGACCCCTGCAAGTAACGGAGGCCTTTCACCGTGCAAACTCCTTCCTGGGGAAAACGCATACTTGTGGAGCGAGGAAGCCTAGGCAGGCTGCTTGCAGCCAGTTCACGCTCCTTTGGCTCCTGAAGCGAAGGCCTCCGGCACCTCTCCTGGCAGCCTCGCAAGCCTTTGGCAGGACCTCTAAAACTTTACCAGGCACAGCGAGCGGTGGAAGCAAGTCCCACACACCGAAAGAGCCGTAGCTGAAAAACATTGTCGTTCCTTTGCAGCACCGTACAAGCCCTTTGCTTTTGGGGGAGAGGGCCTTTCTCTTCTCTTCTTTGGCACACAGGGAAATGCCTTCACGGTGTTCGGCCTTGATACACTCGAGTGCGTGCAGCTTCCCCTTAACTGTTGAGAGTGTACTAGTGCAGCGCTCTCGAACATGACTGTCCTTTGAACACACCAAAAGAAACTTTCCATTCGAGGAGGGAACGCGCTGCACGGGAACTCTTTGTTCTCTGAGCCAAGTGGGTGCTGCCACTGCGCCTGTGTGTTTGCTGGTTCACTGGCACTCTGAGATGTTTCGGCCTCGCCATTGCGGGGCCCACGCTGTGCAGCTAACCTCACTTAGGGATCACAAGGGCCCGCATTACTTTCCAGGGGAAGACAACGCTGCCCGGATCACCCTCCAGGTGTCACTTTCTTGGCACTGAGCTACCTTCCTCGAAAGCTGTGCGTTGGTAGCCTGCTCCCAATGTGTTCCTTTGGTGACTGGACGCTCTTTGTGATGCTGGTCGAGACGGCCTCTGCTTCTCTGCTCTTGGAGAAGGCTGCTTTGCGGAGACGCTCAGCGTGGCCTGCGCCAGGTTCAACCTTCTGCTGCTCTGAACTAACGACTTACCTGCCCTCGCCCCTGGCGCAAAGTGCCTAGGCACAAGGGCACGCTCTGGCCCCGATGCCCACACTCAGTAGTCCAAAGCCTTCACAGGCTCCACGGGCGTCCTGCTTCCACTTACCCTCTGAACGCGGCTTGCTACGTGGCGGCGGCGGCAGCACTCCACAGGGTTTGGGGGCAGAACTCCTACCACTCTCCTCACGTAGGCAGTCAGTCCTCCGCCGGGCTTCCCGTAGCCTTTGCAGAGAGCACTGTCTGTGGCACACCTCTTTCTTCTCCCTGCACCCTTATCTGTATTTTCGCAGCTGGGGGCAACCGGCTTCTGCTGCTGTGGACGAGGCCTGCTTACTGCTTGGCAAACGCCAGAGAGAAATGAGCGCGGCTGCAGAGGACGAGTCCAAGGAGCTCTAGGACGTCACAGTCAACCAGTGGTCTTGCCACCGAGCTCAGAGGTCTCTTCCAGTCCAGGAAAGAATGCGCCGCTTTGGCGTTCTTTCCTAGGACAAGAAACGTTCGGTGACAGTGCGTCTGTCAAGCTGGTGCTGACCGCCGCAATCTCAGAGCCTTTCCCTGCCAATCATCTCCTTGCTTCTACTTTCTGGCAGCAAGCTCACTTAAGAAGTACCCTTACCTACCCGAGGATTTCACTAAGGGACTCTATTCGGTATGCCCATCGCCTCTGCCAAGGCAACTGGGGCCAAAACATTGCAGTGGCTGCTGGATCCAACTCTCTCCGCCTCCCCGGGAGCCGCCCGAGCCTATGGGCTGTTGGAGAAGGTCTTCGTTATGGTCCAGGTCACTCCCTTGATTGGCAGAAAGTCTCCCCGCTGCCAGTGAGGACTTTAGTTTGAGAGCTCACCCTGTTGAGAACGCGTTGGTGCAGCCCTCGTTTCTCCTGCGTACCGGACCCCTGCAAGTAACGGAGGCCTTTCACCGTGCAAACTCCTTCCTGGGGAAAACGCATACTTGTGGAGCGAGGAAGCCTAGGCAGGCTGCTTGCAGCCAGTTCACGCTCCTTTGGCTCCTGAAGCGAAGGCCTCCGGCACCTCTCCTGGCAGCCTCGCAAGCCTTTGGCAGGACCTCTAAAACTTTACCAGGCACAGCGAGCGGTGGAAGCAAGTCCCACACACCGAAAGAGCCGTAGCTGAAAAACATTGTCGTTCCTTTGCAGCACCGTACAAGCCCTTTGCTTTTGGGGGAGAGGGCCTTTCTCTTCTCTTCTTTGGCACACAGGGAAATGCCTTCACGGTGTTCGGCCTTGATACACTCGAGTGCGTGCAGCTTCCCCTTAACTGTTGAGAGTGTACTAGTGCAGCGCTCTCGAACATGACTGTCCTTTGAACACACCAAAAGAAACTTTCCATTCGAGGAGGGAACGCGCTGCACGGGAACTCTTTGTTCTCTGAGCCAAGTGGGTGCTGCCACTGCGCCTGTGTGTTTTCTGGTTCACTGGCACTCTGAGATGTTTCGGCCTCGCCATTGCGGGGCCCACGCTGTGCAGCTAACCTCACTTAGGGATCACAAGGGCCCGCATTACTTTCCAGGGGAAGACAACGCTGCCCGGATCACCCTCCAGGTGTCACTTTCTTGGCACTGAGCTACCTTCCTCGAAAGCTGTGCGTTGGTAGCCTGCTCCCAATGTGTTCCTTTGGTGACTGGACGCTCTTTGTGATGCTGGTCGAGACGGCCTCTGCTTCTCTGCTCTTGGAGAAGGCTGCTTTGCGGAGACGCTCAGCGTGGCCTGCGCCAGGTTCAACCTTTTGCTGCTCTGAACTAACGACTTACCTGCCCTCGCCCCTGGCGCAAAGTGCCTAGGCACAAGGGCACGCTCTGGCCCCGATGCCCACACTCAGTAGTCCAAAGCCTTCACAGGCTCCACGGGCGTCCTGCTTCCACTTACCCTCTGAACGCGGCTTGCTACGTGGCGGCGGCTGCAGCACTCCACAGGGTTTGGGGGCAGAACTCCTACCACTCTCCTCACGTAGGCAGTCAGTCCTCCACCGGGCTTCCCGTAGCCTTTGCAGAGAGCACTGTCTGTGGCACACCTCTTTCTTCTCCCTGCATCCTTATCTGTATTTTCGCAGCTGGGGGCAACCGGCTTCTGCTGCTGTGGACGAGGCCTGCTTACTGCTTGGCAAACGCCAGAGAGAAATGAGCGCGGCTGCAGAGGACGAGTCCAAGGAGCTCTAGGACGTCACAGTCAACCAGTGGTCTTGCCACCGAGCTCAGAGGTCTCTTCCAGTCCAGGAAAGAATGCGCCGTTTTGGCGTTCTTTCCTAGGACAAGAAACGTTCGGTGACAGTGCGTCTGTCAAGCTGGTGCTGACCGCCGCAATCTCAGAGCCTTTCCCTGCCAATCATCTCCTTGCTTCTACTTTCTGGCAGCAAGCTCACTTAAGAAGTACCCTTACCTACCCGAGGATTTCACTAAGGGACTCTATTCGGTATGCCCATCGCCTCTGCCAAGGCAACTGGGGCCAAAACATTGCAGTGGCTGCTGGATCCAACTCTCTCAGCCTCCCCGGGAGCCGCCCGAGCCTATGGGCTGTTGGAGAAGGTCTTCGTTATGGTCCAGGTCACTCCCTTGATTGGCAGAAAGTCTCCCCGCTGCCAGTGAGGACTTTAGTTTGAGAGCTCACCCTGTTGAGAACGCGTTGGTGCAGCCCTCGTTTCTCCTGCGTACCGGACCCCTGCAAGTAACGGAGGCCTTTCACCGTGCAAACTCCTTCCTCGGGAAAACGCATACTTGTGGAGCGAGGAAGCCTAGGCAGGCTGCTTGCAGCCAGTTCACGCTCCTTTGGCTCCTGAAGCGAAGGCCTCCGGCACCTCTCCTGGCAGCCTCGCAAGCCTTTGGCAGGACCTCTAAAACTTTACCAGGCACAGCGAGCGGTGGAAGCAAGTCCCACACACCGAAAGAGCCGTAGCTGAAAAACATTGTCGTTCCTTTGCAGCACCGTACAAGCCCTTTGCTTTTGGGGGAGAGGGCCTTTCTCTTCTCTTCTTTGGCACACAGGGAAATGCCTTCACGGTGTTCGGCCTTGATACACTCGAGTGCGTGCAGCTTCCCCTTAACTGTTGAGAGTGTACTAGTGCAGCGCTCTCGAACATGACTGTCCTTTGAACACACCAAAAGAAACTTTCCATTCAAGGAGGGAACGCGCTGCACGGGAACTCTTTGTTCTCTGAGCCAAGTGGGTGCTGCCACTGCGCCTGTGTGTTTGCTGGTTCACTGGCACTCTGAGATGTTTCGGCCTCGCCATTGCGGGGCCCACGCTGTGCAGCTAACCTCACTTAGGGATCACAGGGGCCCGCATTACTTTCCAGGGGAAGACAACGCTGCCCGGATCACCCTCCAGGTGTCACTTTCTTGGCACTGAGCTACCTTCCTCGAAAGCTGTGCGTTGGTAGCCTGCTCCCAATGTGTTCCTTTGGTGACTGGACGCTCTTTGAGATGCTGGTCGAGACGGCCTCTGCTTCTCTGCTCTTGGAGAAGGCTGCTTTGCGGAGACGCTCAGCGTGGCCTGCGCCAGGTTCAACCTTCTGCTGCTCTGAACTAACGACTTACCTGCCCTCGCCCCTGGCGCAAAGTGCCTAGGCACAAGGGCACGCTCTGGCCCCGATGCCCACACTCAGTAGTCCAAAGCCTTCACAGGCTCCACGGGCGTCCTGCTTCCACTTACCCTCTGAACGCGGCTTGCTACGTGGCGGCGGCGGCAGCACTCCACAGGGTTTGGGGGCAGAACTCCTACCACTCTCCTCACGTAGGCAGTCAGTCCTCCGCCGGGCTTCCCGTAGCCTTTGCAGAGAGCACTGTCTGTGGCACACCTCTTTCTTCTCCCTGCACCCTTATCTGTATTTTCGCAGCTGGGGGCAACCGGCTTCTGCTGCTGTGGACGAGGCCTGCTTACTGCTTGGCAAACGCCAGAGAGAAATGAGCGCGGCTGCAGAGGACGAGTCCAAGGAGCTCTAGGACGTCACAGTCAACCAGTGGTCTTGCCACCGAGCTCAGAGGTCTCTTCCAGTCCAGGAAAGAATGCGCCGCTTTGGCGTTCTTTCCTAGGACAAGAAACGTTCGGTGACAGTGCGTCTGTCAAGCTCGTGCTGACCGCCGCAATCTCAGAGCCTTTCCCTGCCAATCATCTCCTTGCTTCTATTTTCTGGCAGCAAGCTCACTTAAGAAGTACCCTTACCTACCCGAGGATTTCACTAAGGGACTCTATTCGGTATGCCCATCGCGTCTGCCAAGGCAACTGGGGCCAAAACATTGCAGTGGCTGCTGGATCCAACTCTCTCAGCCTCCCCGGGAGCCGCCCGAGCCTATGGGCTGTTGGAGAAGGTCTTCGTTATGGTCCAGGTCACTCCCTTGATTGGCAGAAAGTCTCCCCGCTGCCAGTGAGGACTTTAGTTTGAGAGCTCACCCTGTTGAGAACGCGTTGGTGCAGCCCTCGTTTCTCCTGCGTACCGGACCCCTGCAAGTAACGGAGGCCTTTCACCGTGCAAACTCCTTCCTGGGGAAAACGCATACTTGTGGAGCGAGGAAGCCTAGGCAGGCTGCTTGCAGCCAGTTCACGCTCCTTTGGCTCCTGAAGCGAAGGCCTCCGGCACCTCTCCTGGCAGCCTCGCAAGCCTTTGGCAGGACCTCTAAAACTTTACCAGGCACAGCGAGCGGTGGAAGCAAGTCCCACACACCGAAAGAGCCGTAGCTGAAAAACATTGTCGTTCCTTTGCAGCACCGTACAAGCCCTTTGCTTTTGGGGGAGAGGGCCTTTCTCTTCTCTTCTTTGGCACACAGGGAAATGCCTTCACGGTGTTCGGCCTTGATACACTCGAGTGCGTGCAGCTTCCCCTTAACTGTTGAGAGTGTACTAGTGCAGCGCTCTCGAACATGACTGTCCTTTGAACACACCAAAAGAAACTTTCCATTCGAGGAGGGAACGCGCTGCACGGGAACTCTTTGTTCTCTGAGCCAAGTGGGTGCTGCCACTGCGCCTGTGTGTTTGCTGGTTCACTGGCACTCTGAGATGTTTCGGCCTCGCCATTGCGGGGCCCACGCTGTGCAGCTAACCTCACTTAGGGATCACAGGGGCCCGCATTACTTTCCAGGGGAAGACAACGCTGCCCGGATCACCCTCCAGGTGTCACTTTCTTGGCACTGAGCTACCTTCCTCGAAAGCTGTGCGTTGGTAGCCTGCTCCCAATGTGTTCCTTTGGTGACTGGACGCTCTTTGAGATGCTGGTCGAGACGGCCTCTGCTTCTCTGCTCTTGGAGAAGGCTGCTTTGCGGAGACGCTCAGCGTGGCCTGCGCCAGGTTCAACCTTCTGCTGCTCTGAACTAACGACTTACCTGCCCTCGCCCCTGGCGCAAAGTGCCTAGGCACAAGGGCACGCTCTGGCCCCGATGCCCACACTCAGTAGTCCAAAGCCTTCACAGGCTCCACGGGCGTCCTGCTTCCACTTACCCTCTGAACGCGGCTTGCTACGTGGTGGCGGCGGCAGCACTCCACAGGGTTTGGGGGCAGAACTCCTACCACTCTCCTCACGTAGGCAGTCAGTCCTCCGCCGGGCTTCCCGTAGCCTTTGCAGAGAGCACTGTCTGTGGCACACCTCTTTCTTCTCCCTGCACCCTTATCTGTATTTTCGCAGCTGGGGGCAACCGGCTTCTGCTGCTGTGGACGAGGCCTGCTTACTGCTTGGCAAACGCCAGAGAGAAATGAGCGCGCCTGCAGAGGACGAGTCCAAGGAGCTCTAGGACGTCACAGTCAACCAGTGGTCTTGCCACCGAGCTCAGAGGTCTCTTCCAGTCCAGGAAAGAATGCGCCGCTTTGGCGTTCTTTCCTAGGACAAGAAACGTTCGGTGACAGTGCGTCTGTCAAGCTCGTGCTGACCGCCGCAATCTCAGAGCCTTTCCCTGCCAATCATCTCCTTGCTTCTACTTTCTGGCAGCAAGCTCACTTAAGAAGTACCCTTACCTACCCGAGGATTTCACTCAGGGACTCTATTCGGTATGCCCATCGCCTCTGCCAAGGCAACTGGGGCCAAAACATTGCAGTGGCTGCTGGATCCAACTCTCTCCGCCTCCCCGGGAGCCGCCCGAGCCTATGGGCTGTTGGAGAAGGTCTTCGTTATGGTCCAGGTCACTCCCTTGATTGGCAGAAAGTCTCCCCGCTGCCAGTGAGGACTTTAGTTTGAGAGCTCACCCTGTTGAGAACGCGTTGGTGCAGCCCTCGTTTCTCCTGCGTACCGGACCCCTGCAAGTAACGGAGGCCTTTCACCGTGCAAACTCCTTCCTGGGGAAAATGCATACTTGTGGAGCGAGGAAGCCTAGGCAGGCTGCTTGCAGCCAGTTCACGCTCCTTTGGCTCCTGAAGCGAAGGACTCCGGCACCTCTCCTGGCAGCCTCGCAAGCCTTTGGCAGGACCTCTAAAACTTTACCAGGCACAGCGAGCGGTGGAAGCAAGTCCCACACACCGAAAGAGCCGTAGCTGAAAAACATTGTCGTTCCTTTGCAGCACCGTACAAGCCCTTTGCTTTTGGGGGAGAGGGCCTTTCTCTTCTCTTCTTTGGCACACAGGGAAATGCCTTCACGGTGTTCGGCCTTGATACACTCGAGTGCGTGCAGCTTCCCCTTAACTGTTGAGAGTGTACTAGTGCAGCGCTCTCGAACATGACTGTCCTTTGAACACACCAAAAGAAACTTTCCATTCGAGGAGGGAACGCGCTGCACGGGAACTCTTTGTTCTCTGAGCCAAGTGGGTGCTGCCACTGCGCCTGTGTGTTTGCTGGTTCACTGGCACTCTGAGATGTTTCGGCCTCGCCATTGCGGGGCCCACGCTGTGCAGCTAACCTCACTTAGGGATCACAGGGGCCCGCATTACTTTCCAGGGGAAGACAACGCTGCCCGGATCACCCTCCAGGTGTCACTTTCTTGGCACTGAGCTACCTTCCTCGAAAGCTGTGCGTTGGTAGCCTGCTCCCAATGTGTTCCTTTGGTGACTGGACGCTCTTTGAGATGCTGGTCGAGACGGCCTCTGCTTCTCTGCTCTTGGAGAAGGCTGCTTTGCGGAGACGCTCAGCGTGGCCTGCGCCAGGTTCAACCTTCTGCTGCTCTGAACTAACGACTTACCTGCCCTCGCCCCTGGCGCAAAGTGCCTAGGCACAAGGGCACGCTCTGGCCCCGATGCCCACACTCAGTAGTCCAAAGCCTTCACAGGCTCCACGGGCGTCCTGCTTCCACTTACCCTCTGAACGCGGCTTGCTACGTGGCGGCGGCGGCAGCACTCCACAGGGTTTGGGGGCAGAACTCCTACCACTCTCCTCACGTAGGCAGTCAGTCCTCCGCCGGGCTTCCCGTAGCCTTTGCAGAGAGCACTGTCTGTGGCACACCTCTTTCTTCTCCCTGCACCCTTATCTGTATTTTCGCAGCTGGGGGCAACCGGCTTCTGCTGCTGTGGACGAGGCCTGCTTACTGCTTGGCAAACGCCAGAGAGAAATGAGCGCGGCTGCAGAGGACGAGTCCAAGGAGCTCTAGGACGTCACAGTCAACCAGTGGTCTTGCCACCGAGCTCAGAGGTCTCTTCCAGTCCAGGAAAGAATGCGCCGCTTTGGCGTTCTTTCCTAGGACAAGAAACGTTCGGTGACAGTGCGTCTGTCAAGCTGGTGCTGACCGCCGCAATCTCAGAGCCTTTCCCTGCCAATCATCTCCTTGCTTCTACTTTCTGGCAGCAAGCTCACTTAAGAAGTACCCTTACCTACCCGAGGATTTCACTAAGGGACTCTATTCGGTATGCCCATCGCCTCTGCCAAGGCAACTGGGGCCAAAACATTGCAGTGGCTGCTGGATCCAACTCTCTCCGCCTCCCCGGGAGCCGCCCGAGCCTATGGGCTGTTGGAGAAGGTCTTCGTTATGGTCCAGGTCACTCCCTTGATTGGCAGAAAGTCTCCCCGCTGCCAGTGAGGACTTTAGTTTGAGAGCTCACCCTGTTGAGAACGCGTTGGTGCAGCCCTCGTTTCTCCTGCGTACCGGACCCCTGCAAGTAACGGAGGCCTTTCACCGTGCAAACTCCTTCCTGGGGAAAACGCATACTTGTGGAGCGAGGAAGCCTAGGCAGGCTGCTTGCAGCCAGTTCACGCTCCTTTGGCTCCTGAAGCGAAGGCCTCCGGCACCTCTCCTGGCAGCCTCGCAAGCCTTTGGCAGGACCTCTAAAACTTTACCAGGCACAGCGAGCGGTGGAAGCAAGTCCCACACACCGAAAGAGCCGTAGCTGAAAAACATTGTCGTTCCTTTGCAGCACCGTACAAGCCCTTTGCTTTTGGGGGAGAGGGCCTTTCTCTTCTCTTCTTTGGCACACAGGGAAATGCCTTCACGGTGTTCGGCCTTGATACACTCGAGTGCGTGCAGCTTCCCCTTAACTGTTGAGAGTGTACTAGTGCAGCGCTCTCGAACATGACTGTCCTTTGAACACACCAAAAGAAACTTTCCATTCGAGGAGGGAACGCGCTGCACGGGAACTCTTTGTTCTCTGAGCCAAGTGGGTGCTGCCACTGCGCCTGTGTGTTTGCTGGTTCACTGGCACTCTGAGATGTTTCGGCCTCGCCATTGCGGGGCCCACGCTGTGCAGCTAACCTCACTTAGGGATCACAGGGGCCCGCATTACTTTCCAGGGGAAGACAACGCTGCCCGGATCACCCTCCAGGTGTCACTTTCTTGGCACTGAGCTACCTTCCTCGAAAGCTGTGCGTTGGTAGCCTGCTCCCAATGTGTTCCTTTGGTGACTGGACGCTCTTTGAGATGCTGGTCGAGACGGCCTCTGCTTCTCTGCTCTTGGAGAAGGCTGCTTTGCGGAGACGCTCAGCGTGGCCTGCGCCAGGTTCAACCTTCTGCTGCTCTGAACTAACGACTTACCTGCCCTCGCCCCTGGCGCAAAGTGCCTAGGCACAAGGGCACGCTCTGGCCCCGATGCCCACACTCAGTAGTCCAAAGCCTTCACAGGCTCCACGGGCGTCCTGCTTCCACTTACCCTCTGAACGCGGCTTGCTACGTGGCGGCGGCGGCAGCACTCCACAGGGTTTGGGGGCAGAACTCCTACCACTCTCCTCACGTAGGCAGTCAGTCCTCCGCCGGGCTTCCCGTAGCCTTTGCAGAGAGCACTGTCTGTGGCACACCTCTTTCTTCTCCCTGCACCCTTATCTGTATTTTCGCAGCTGGGGGCAACCGGCTTCTGCTGCTGTGGACGAGGCCTGCTTACTGCTTGGCAAACGCCAGAGAGAAATGAGCGCGGCTGCAGAGGACGAGTCCAAGGAGCTCTAGGACGTCACAGTCAACCAGTGGTCTTGCCACCGAGCTCAGAGGTCTCTTCCAGTCCAGGAAAGAATGCGCCGCTTTGGCGTTCTTTCCTAGGACAAGAAACGTTCGGTGACAGTGCGTCTGTCAAGCTGGTGCTGACCGCCGCAATCTCAGAGCCTTTCCCTGCCAATCATCTCCTTGCTTCTACTTTCTGGCAGCAAGCTCACTTAAGAAGTACCCTTACCTACCCGAGGATTTCACTAAGGGACTCTATTCGGTATGCCCATCGCCTCTGCCAAGGCAACTGGGGCCAAAACATTGCAGTGGCTGCTGGATCCAACTCTCTCCGCCTCCCCGGGAGCCGCCCGAGCCTATGGGCTGTTGGAGAAGGTCTTCGTTATGGTCCAGGTCACTCCCTTGATTGGCAGAAAGTCTCCCCGCTGCCAGTGAGGACTTTAGTTTGAGAGCTCACCCTGTTGAGAACGCGTTGGTGCAGCCCTCGTTTCTCCTGCGTACCGGACCCCTGCAAGTAACGGAGGCCTTTCACCGTGCAAACTCCTTCCTGGGGAAAACGCATACTTGTGGAGCGAGGAAGCCTAGGCAGGCTGCTTGCAGCCAGTTCACGCTCCTTTGGCTCCTGAAGCGAAGGCCTCCGGCACCTCTCCTGGCAGCCTCGCAAGCCTTTGGCAGGACCTCTAAAACTTTACCAGGCACAGCGAGCGGTGGAAGCAAGTCCCACACACCGAAAGAGCCGTAGCTGAAAAACATTGTCGTTCCTTTGCAGCACCGTACAAGCCCTTTGCTTTTGGGGGAGAGGGCCTTTCTCTTCTCTTCTTTGGCACACAGGGAAATGCCTTCACGGTGTTCGGCCTTGATACACTCGAGTGCGTGCAGCTTCCCCTTAACTGTTGAGAGTGTACTAGTGCAGCGCTCTCGAACATGACTGTCCTTTGAACACACCAAAAGAAACTTTCCATTCGAGGAGGGAACGCGCTGCACGGGAACTCTTTGTTCTCTGAGCCAAGTGGGTGCTGCCACTGCGCCTGTGTGTTTGCTGGTTCACTGGCACTCTGAGATGTTTCGGCCTCGCCATTGCGGGGCCCACGCTGTGCAGCTAACCTCACTTAGGGATCACAGGGGCCCGCATTACTTTCCAGGGGAAGACAACGCTGCCCGGATCACCCTCCAGGTGTCACTTTCTTGGCACTGAGCTACCTTCCTCGAAAGCTGTGCGTTGGTAGCCTGCTCCCAATGTGTTCCTTTGGTGACTGGACGCTCTTTGAGATGCTGGTCGAGACGGCCTCTGCTTCTCTGCTCTTGGAGAAGGCTGCTTTGCGGAGACGCTCAGCGTGGCCTGCGCCAGGTTCAACCTTCTGCTGCTCTGAACTAACGACTTACCTGCCCTCGCCCCTGGCGCAAAGTGCCTAGGCACAAGGGCACGCTCTGGCCCCGATGCCCACACTCAGTAGTCCAAAGCCTTCACAGGCTCCACGGGCGTCCTGCTTCCACTTACCCTCTGAACGCGGCTTGCTACGTGGCGGCGGCGGCAGCACTCCACAGGGTTTGGGGGCAGAACTCCTACCACTCTCCTCACGTAGGCAGTCAGTCCTCCGCCGGGCTTCCCGTAGCCTTTGCAGAGAGCACTGTCTGTGGCACACCTCTTTCTTCTCCCTGCACCCTTATCTGTATTTTCGCAGCTGGGGGCAACCGGCTTCTGCTGCTGTGGACGAGGCCTGCTTACTGCTTGGCAAACGCCAGAGAGAAATGAGCGCGGCTGCAGAGGACGAGTCCAAGGAGCTCTAGGACGTCACAGTCAACCAGTGGTCTTGCCACCGAGCTCAGAGGTCTCTTCCAGTCCAGGAAAGAATGCGCCGCTTTGGCGTTCTTTCCTAGGACAAGAAACGTTCGGTGACAGTGCGTCTGTCAAGCTGGTGCTGACCGCCGCAATCTCAGAGCCTTTCCCTGCCAATCATCTCCTTGCTTCTGCTTTCTGGCAGCAAGCTCACTTAAGAAGTACCCTTACCTACCCGAGGATTTCACTAAGGGACTCTATTCGGTATGCCCATCGCGTCTGCCAAGGCAACTGGGGCCAAAACATTGCAGTGGTTGCTGGATCCAACACTCTCCGCCTCCCCGGGAGCCGCCCGAGCCTATGGGCTGTTGGAGAAGGTCTTCGTTATGGTCCAGGTCACTCCCTTGATTGGCAGAAAGTCTCCCCGCTGCCAGTGAGGACTTTAGTTTGAGAGCTCACCCTGTTGAGAACGCGTTGGTGCAGCCCTCGTTTCTCCTGCGTACCGGACCCCTGCAAGTAACGGAGGCCTTTCACCGTGCAAACTCCTTCCTGGGGAAAACGCATACTTGTGGAGCGAGGAAGCCTAGGCAGGCTGCTTGCAGCCAGTTCACGCTCCTTTGGCTCCTGAAGCGAAGGCCTCCGGCACCTCTCCTGGCAGCCTCGCAAGCCTTTGGCAGGACCTCTAAAACTTTACCAGGCACAGCGAGCGGTGGAAGCAAGTCCCACACACCGAAAGAGCCGTAGCTGAAAAACATTGTCGTTCCTTTGCAGCACCGTACAAGCCCTTTGCTTTTGGGGGAGAGGGCCTTTCTCTTCTCTTCTTTGGCACACAGGGAAATGCCTTCACGGTGTTCGGCCTTGATACACTCGAGTGCGTGCAGCTTCCCCTTAACTGTTGAGAGTGTACTAGTGCAGCGCTCTCGAACATGACTGTCCTTTGAACACACCAAAAGAAACTTTCCATTCGAGGAGGGAACGCGCTGCACGGGAACTCTTTGTTCTCTGAGCCAAGTGGGTGCTGCCACTGCGCCTGTGTGTTTGCTGGTTCACTGGCACTCTGAGATGTTTCGGCCTCGCCATTGCGGGGCCCACGCTGTGCAGCTAACCTCACTTAGGGATCACAAGGGCCCGCATTACTTTCCAGGGGAAGACAACGCTGCCCGGATCACCCTCCAGGTGTCACTTTCTTGGCACTGAGCTACCTTCCTCGAAAGCTGTGCGTTGGTAGCCTGCTCCCAATGTGTTCCTTTGGTGACTGGACGCTCTTTGTGATGCTGGTCGAGACGGCCTCTGCTTCTCTGCTCTTGGAGAAGGCTGCTTTGCGGAGACGCTCAGCGTGGCCTGCGCCAGGTTCAACCTTCTGCTGCTCTGAACTAACGACTTACCTGCCCTCGCCCCTGGCGCAAAGTGCCTAGGCACAAGGGCACGCTCTGGCCCCGATGCCCACACTCAGTAGTCCAAAGCCTTCACAGGCTCCACGGGCGTCCTGCTTCCACTTACCCTCTGAACGCGGCTTGCTACGTGGCGGCGGCGGCAGCACTCCACAGGGTTTGGGGGCAGAACTCCTACCACTCTCCTCACGTAGGCAGTCAGTCCTCCGCCGGGCTTCCCGTAGCCTTTGCAGAGAGCACTGTCTGTGGCACACCTCTTTCTTCTCCCTGCACCCTTATCTGTATTTTCGCAGCTGGGGGCAACCGGCTTCTGCTGCTGTGGACGAGGCCTGCTTACTGCTTGGCAAACGCCAGAGAGAAATGAGCGCGGCTGCAGAGGACGAGTCCAAGGAGCTCTAGGACGTCACAGTCAACCAGTGGTCTTGCCACCGAGCTCAGAGGTCTCTTCCAGTCCAGGAAAGAATGCGCCGCTTTGGCGTTCTTTCCTAGGACAAGAAACGTTCGGTGACAGTGCGTCTGTCAAGCTGGTGCTGACCGCCGCAATCTCAGAGCCTTTCCCTGCCAATCATCTCCTTGCTTCTACTTTCTGGCAGCAAGCTCACTTAAGAAGTACCCTTACCTACCCGAGGATTTCACTAAGGGACTCTATTCGGTATGCCCATCGCCTCTGCCAAGGCAACTGGGGCCAAAACATTGCAGTGGCTGCTGGATCCAACTCTCTCCGCCTCCCCGGGAGCCGCCCGAGCCTATGGGCTGTTGGAGAAGGTCTTCGTTATGGTCCAGGTCACTCCCTTGATTGGCAGAAAGTCTCCCCGCTGCCAGTGAGGACTTTAGTTTGAGAGCTCACCCTGTTGAGAACGCGTTGGTGCAGCCCTCGTTTCTCCTGCGTACCGGACCCCTGCAAGTAACGGAGGCCTTTCACCGTGCAAACTCCTTCCTGGGGAAAACGCATACTTGTGGAGCGAGGAAGCCTAGGCAGGCTGCTTGCAGCCAGTTCACGCTCCTTTGGCTCCTGAAGCGAAGGCCTCCGGCACCTCTCCTGGCAGCCTCGCAAGCCTTTGGCAGGACCTCTAAAACTTTACCAGGCACAGCGAGCGGTGGAAGCAAGTCCCACACACCGAAAGAGCCGTAGCTGAAAAACATTGTCGTTCCTTTGCAGCACCGTACAAGCCCTTTGCTTTTGGGGGAGAGGGCCTTTCTCTTCTCTTCTTTGGCACACAGGGAAATGCCTTCACGGTGTTCGGCCTTGATACACTCGAGTGCGTGCAGCTTCCCCTTAACTGTTGAGAGTGTACTAGTGCAGCGCTCTCGAACATGACTGTCCTTTGAACACACCAAAAGAAACTTTCCATTCGAGGAGGGAACGCGCTGCACGGGAACTCTTTGTTCTCTGAGCCAAGTGGGTGCTGCCACTGCGCCTGTGTGTTTTCTGGTTCACTGGCACTCTGAGATGTTTCGGCCTCGCCATTGCGGGGCCCACGCTGTGCAGCTAACCTCACTTAGGGATCACAAGGGCCCGCATTACTTTCCAGGGGAAGACAACGCTGCCCGGATCACCCTCCAGGTGTCACTTTCTTGGCACTGAGCTACCTTCCTCGAAAGCTGTGCGTTGGTAGCCTGCTCCCAATGTGTTCCTTTGGTGACTGGACGCTCTTTGTGATGCTGGTCGAGACGGCCTCTGCTTCTCTGCTCTTGGAGAAGGCTGCTTTGCGGAGACGCTCAGCGTGGCCTGCGCCAGGTTCAACCTTTTGCTGCTCTGAACTAACGACTTACCTGCCCTCGCCCCTGGCGCAAAGTGCCTAGGCACAAGGGCACGCTCTGGCCCCGATGCCCACACTCAGTAGTCCAAAGCCTTCACAGGCTCCACGGGCGTCCTGCTTCCACTTACCCTCTGAACGCGGCTTGCTACGTGGCGGCGGCTGCAGCACTCCACAGGGTTTGGGGGCAGAACTCCTACCACTCTCCTCACGTAGGCAGTCAGTCCTCCACCGGGCTTCCCGTAGCCTTTGCAGAGAGCACTGTCTGTGGCACACCTCTTTCTTCTCCCTGCATCCTTATCTGTATTTTCGCAGCTGGGGGCAACCGGCTTCTGCTGCTGTGGACGAGGCCTGCTTACTGCTTGGCAAACGCCAGAGAGAAATGAGCGCGGCTGCAGAGGACGAGTCCAAGGAGCTCTAGGACGTCACAGTCAACCAGTGGTCTTGCCACCGAGCTCAGAGGTCTCTTCCAGTCCAGGAAAGAATGCGCCGTTTTGGCGTTCTTTCCTAGGACAAGAAACGTTCGGTGACAGTGCGTCTGTCAAGCTGGTGCTGACCGCCGCAATCTCAGAGCCTTTCCCTGCCAATCATCTCCTTGCTTCTACTTTCTGGCAGCAAGCTCACTTAAGAAGTACCCTTACCTACCCGAGGATTTCACTAAGGGACTCTATTCGGTATGCCCATCGCCTCTGCCAAGGCAACTGGGGCCAAAACATTGCAGTGGCTGCTGGATCCAACTCTCTCAGCCTCCCCGGGAGCCGCCCGAGCCTATGGGCTGTTGGAGAAGGTCTTCGTTATGGTCCAGGTCACTCCCTTGATTGGCAGAAAGTCTCCCCGCTGCCAGTGAGGACTTTAGTTTGAGAGCTCACCCTGTTGAGAACGCGTTGGTGCAGCCCTCGTTTCTCCTGCGTACCGGACCCCTGCAAGTAACGGAGGCCTTTCACCGTGCAAACTCCTTCCTCGGGAAAACGCATACTTGTGGAGCGAGGAAGCCTAGGCAGGCTGCTTGCAGCCAGTTCACGCTCCTTTGGCTCCTGAAGCGAAGGCCTCCGGCACCTCTCCTGGCAGCCTCGCAAGCCTTTGGCAGGACCTCTAAAACTTTACCAGGCACAGCGAGCGGTGGAAGCAAGTCCCACACACCGAAAGAGCCGTAGCTGAAAAACATTGTCGTTCCTTTGCAGCACCGTACAAGCCCTTTGCTTTTGGGGGAGAGGGCCTTTCTCTTCTCTTCTTTGGCACACAGGGAAATGCCTTCACGGTGTTCGGCCTTGATACACTCGAGTGCGTGCAGCTTCCCCTTAACTGTTGAGAGTGTACTAGTGCAGCGCTCTCGAACATGACTGTCCTTTGAACACACCAAAAGAAACTTTCCATTCAAGGAGGGAACGCGCTGCACGGGAACTCTTTGTTCTCTGAGCCAAGTGGGTGCTGCCACTGCGCCTGTGTGTTTGCTGGTTCACTGGCACTCTGAGATGTTTCGGCCTCGCCATTGCGGGGCCCACGCTGTGCAGCTAACCTCACTTAGGGATCACAGGGGCCCGCATTACTTTCCAGGGGAAGACAACGCTGCCCGGATCACCCTCCAGGTGTCACTTTCTTGGCACTGAGCTACCTTCCTCGAAAGCTGTGCGTTGGTAGCCTGCTCCCAATGTGTTCCTTTGGTGACTGGACGCTCTTTGAGATGCTGGTCGAGACGGCCTCTGCTTCTCTGCTCTTGGAGAAGGCTGCTTTGCGGAGACGCTCAGCGTGGCCTGCGCCAGGTTCAACCTTCTGCTGCTCTGAACTAACGACTTGCCTGCCCTCGCCCCTGGCGCAAAGTGCCTAGGCACAAGGGCACGCTCTGGCCCCGATGCCCACACTCAGTAGTCCAAAGCCTTCACAGGCTCCACGGGCGTCCTGCTTCCACTTACCCTCTGAACGCGGCTTGCTACGTGGCGGCGGCGGCAGCACTCCACAGGGTTTGGGGGCAGAACTCCTACCACTCTCCTCACGTAGGCAGTCAGTCCTCCGCCGGGCTTCCCGTAGCCTTTGCAGAGAGCACTGTCTGTGGCACACCTCTTTCTTCTCCCTGCACCCTTATCTGTATTTTCGCAGCTGGGGGCAACCGGCTTCTGCTGCTGTGGACGAGGCCTGCTTACTGCTTGGCAAACGCCAGAGAGAAATGAGCGCGGCTGCAGAGGACGAGTCCAAGGAGCTCTAGGACGTCACAGTCAACCAGTGGTCTTGCCACCGAGCTCAGAGGTCTCTTCCAGTCCAGGAAAGAATGCGCCGCTTTGGCGTTCTTTCCTAGGACAAGAAACGTTCGGTGACAGTGCGTCTGTCAAGCTCGTGCTGACCGCCGCAATCTCAGAGCCTTTCCCTGCCAATCATCTCCTTGCTTCTATTTTCTGGCAGCAAGCTCACTTAAGAAGTACCCTTACCTACCCGAGGATTTCACTAAGGGACTCTATTCGGTATGCCCATCGCGTCTGCCAAGGCAACTGGGGCCAAAACATTGCAGTGGCTGCTGGATCCAACTCTCTCAGCCTCCCCGGGAGCCGCCCGAGCCTATGGGCTGTTGGAGAAGGTCTTCGTTATGGTCCAGGTCACTCCCTTGATTGGCAGAAAGTCTCCCCGCTGCCAGTGAGGACTTTAGTTTGAGAGCTCACCCTGTTGAGAACGCGTTGGTGCAGCCCTCGTTTCTCCTGCGTACCGGACCCCTGCAAGTAACGGAGGCCTTTCACCGTGCAAACTCCTTCCTGGGGAAAACGCATACTTGTGGAGCGAGGAAGCCTAGGCAGGCTGCTTGCAGCCAGTTCACGCTCCTTTGGCTCCTGAAGCGAAGGCCTCCGGCACCTCTCCTGGCAGCCTCGCAAGCCTTTGGCAGGACCTCTAAAACTTTACCAGGCACAGCGAGCGGTGGAAGCAAGTCCCACACACCGAAAGAGCCGTAGCTGAAAAACATTGTCGTTCCTTTGCAGCACCGTACAAGCCCTTTGCTTTTGGGGGAGAGGGCCTTTCTCTTCTCTTCTTTGGCACACAGGGAAATGCCTTCACGGTGTTCGGCCTTGATACACTCGAGTGCGTGCAGCTTCCCCTTAACTGTTGAGAGTGTACTAGTGCAGCGCTCTCGAACATGACTGTCCTTTGAACACACCAAAAGAAACTTTCCATTCGAGGAGGGAACGCGCTGCACGGGAACTCTTTGTTCTCTGAGCCAAGTGGGTGCTGCCACTGCGCCTGTGTGTTTGCTGGTTCACTGGCACTCTGAGATGTTTCGGCCTCGCCATTGCGGGGCCCACGCTGTGCAGCTAACCTCACTTAGGGATCACAGGGGCCCGCATTACTTTCCAGGGGAAGACAACGCTGCCCGGATCACCCTCCAGGTGTCACTTTCTTGGCACTGAGCTACCTTCCTCGAAAGCTGTGCGTTGGTAGCCTGCTCCCAATGTGTTCCTTTGGTGACTGGACGCTCTTTGAGATGCTGGTCGAGACGGCCTCTGCTTCTCTGCTCTTGGAGAAGGCTGCTTTGCGGAGACGCTCAGCGTGGCCTGCGCCAGGTTCAACCTTCTGCTGCTCTGAACTAACGACTTACCTGCCCTCGCCCCTGGCGCAAAGTGCCTAGGCACAAGGGCACGCTCTGGCCCCGATGCCCACACTCAGTAGTCCAAAGCCTTCACAGGCTCCACGGGCGTCCTGCTTCCACTTACCCTCTGAACGCGGCTTGCTACGTGGTGGCGGCGGCAGCACTCCACAGGGTTTGGGGGCAGAACTCCTACCACTCTCCTCACGTAGGCAGTCAGTCCTCCGCCGGGCTTCCCGTAGCCTTTGCAGAGAGCACTGTCTGTGGCACACCTCTTTCTTCTCCCTGCACCCTTATCTGTATTTTCGCAGCTGGGGGCAACCGGCTTCTGCTGCTGTGGACGAGGCCTGCTTACTGCTTGGCAAACGCCAGAGAGAAATGAGCGCGCCTGCAGAGGACGAGTCCAAGGAGCTCTAGGACGTCACAGTCAACCAGTGGTCTTGCCACCGAGCTCAGAGGTCTCTTCCAGTCCAGGAAAGAATGCGCCGCTTTGGCGTTCTTTCCTAGGACAAGAAACGTTCGGTGACAGTGCGTCTGTCAAGCTCGTGCTGACCGCCGCAATCTCAGAGCCTTTCCCTGCCAATCATCTCCTTGCTTCTACTTTCTGGCAGCAAGCTCACTTAAGAAGTACCCTTACCTACCCGAGGATTTCACTCAGGGACTCTATTCGGTATGCCCATCGCCTCTGCCAAGGCAACTGGGGCCAAAACATTGCAGTGGCTGCTGGATCCAACTCTCTCCGCCTCCCCGGGAGCCGCCCGAGACTATGGGCTGTTGGAGAAGGTCTTCGTTATGGTCCAGGTCACTCCCTTGATTGGCAGAAAGTCTCCCCGCTGCCAGTGAGGACTTTAGTTTGAGAGCTCACCCTGTTGAGAACGCGTTGGTGCAGCCCTCGTTTCTCCTGCGTACCGGACCCCTGCAAGTAACGGAGGCCTTTCACCGTGCAAACTCCTTCCTGGGGAAAATGCATACTTGTGGAGCGAGGAAGCCTAGGCAGGCTGCTTGCAGCCAGTTCACGCTCCTTTGGCTCCTGAAGCGAAGGACTCCGGCACCTCTCCTGGCAGCCTCGCAAGCCTTTGGCAGGACCTCTAAAACTTTACCAGGCACAGCGAGCGGTGGAAGCAAGTCCCACACACCGAAAGAGCCGTAGCTGAAAAACATTGTCGTTCCTTTGCAGCACCGTACAAGCCCTTTGCTTTTGGGGGAGAGGGCCTTTCTCTTCTCTTCTTTGGCACACAGGGAAATGCCTTCACGGTGTTCGGCCTTGATACACTCGAGTGCGTGCAGCTTCCCCTTAACTGTTGAGAGTGTACTAGTGCAGCGCTCTCGAACATGACTGTCCTTTGAACACACCAAAAGAAACTTTCCATTCGAGGAGGGAACGCGCTGCACGGGAACTCTTTGTTCTCTGAGCCAAGTGGGTGCTGCCACTGCGCCTGTGTGTTTGCTGGTTCACTGGCACTCTGAGATGTTTCGGCCTCGCCATTGCGGGGCCCACGCTGTGCAGCTAACCTCACTTAGGGATCACAGGGGCCCGCATTACTTTCCAGGGGAAGACAACGCTGCCCGGATCACCCTCCAGGTGTCACTTTCTTGGCACTGAGCTACCTTCCTCGAAAGCTGTGCGTTGGTAGCCTGCTCCCAATGTGTTCCTTTGGTGACTGGACGCTCTTTGAGATGCTGGTCGAGACGGCCTCTGCTTCTCTGCTCTTGGAGAAGGCTGCTTTGCGGAGACGCTCAGCGTGGCCTGCGCCAGGTTCAACCTTCTGCTGCTCTGAACTAACGACTTACCTGCCCTCGCCCCTGGCGCAAAGTGCCTAGGCACAAGGGCACGCTCTGGCCCCGATGCCCACACTCAGTAGTCCAAAGCCTTCACAGGCTCCACGGGCGTCCTGCTTCCACTTACCCTCTGAACGCGGCTTGCTACGTGGCGGCGGCGGCAGCACTCCACAGGGTTTGGGGGCAGAACTCCTACCACTCTCCTCACGTAGGCAGTCAGTCCTCCGCCGGGCTTCCCGTAGCCTTTGCAGAGAGCACTGTCTGTGGCACACCTCTTTCTTCTCCCTGCACCCTTATCTGTATTTTCGCAGCTGGGGGCAACCGGCTTCTGCTGCTGTGGACGAGGCCTGCTTACTGCTTGGCAAACGCCAGAGAGAAATGAGCGCGGCTGCAGAGGACGAGTCCAAGGAGCTCTAGGACGTCACACTCAACCAGTGGTCTTGCCACCGAGCTCAGAGGTCTCTTCCAGTCCAGGAAAGAATGCGCCGCTTTGGCGTTCTTTCCTAGGACAAGAAACGTTCGGTGACAGTGCGTCTGTCAAGCTCGTGCTGACCGCCGCAATCTCAGAGCCTTTCCCTGCCAATCATCTCCTTGCTTCTACTTTCTGGCAGCAAGCTCACTTAAGAAGTACCCTTACCTACCCGAGGATTTCACTCAGGGACTCTATTCGGTATGCCCATCGCCTCTGCCAAGGCAACTGGGGCCAAAACATTGCAGTGGCTGCTGGATCCAACTCTCTCCGCCTCCCCGGGAGCCGCCCGAGCCTATGGGCTGTTGGAGAAGGTCTTCGTTATGGTCCAGGTCACTCCCTTGATTGGCAGAAAGTCTCCCCGCTGCCAGTGAGGACTTTAGTTTGAGAGCTCACCCTGTTGAGAACGCGTTGGTGCAGCCCTCGTTTCTCCTGCGTACCGGACCCCTGCAAGTAACGGAGGCCTTTCACCGTGCAAACTCCTTCCTGGGGAAAACGCATACTTGTGGAGCGAGGAAGCCTAGGCAGGCTGCTTGCAGCCAGTTCACGCTCCTTTGGCTCCTGAAGCGAAGGCCTCCGGCACCTCTCCTGGCAGCCTCGCAAGCCTTTGGCAGGACCTCTAAAACTTTACCAGGCACAGCGAGCGGTGGAAGCAAGTCCCACACACCGAAAGAGCCGTAGCTGAAAAACATTGTCGTTCCTTTGCAGCACCGTACAAGCCCTTTGCTTTTGGGGGAGAGGGCCTTTCTCTTCTCTTCTTTGGCACACAGGGAAATGCCTTCACGGTGTTCGGCCTTGATACACTCGAGTGCGTGCAGCTTCCCCTTAACTGTTGAGAGTGTACTAGTGCAGCGCTCTCGAACATGACTGTCCTTTGAACACACCAAAAGAAACTTTCCATTCGAGGAGGGAACGCGCTGCACGGGAACTCTTTGTTCTCTGAGCCAAGTGGGTGCTGCCACTGCGCCTGTGTGTTTGCTGGTTCACTGGCACTCTGAGATGTTTCGGCCTCGCCATTGCGGGGCCCACGCTGTGCAGCTAACCTCACTTAGGGATCACAGGGGCCCGCATTACTTTCCAGGGGAAGACAACGCTGCCCGGATCACCCTCCAGGTGTCACTTTCTTGGCACTGAGCTACCTTCCTCGAAAGCTGTGCGTTGGTAGCCTGCTCCCAATGTGTTCCTTTGGTGACTGGACGCTCTTTGAGATGCTGGTCGAGACGGCCTCTGCTTCTCTGCTCTTGGAGAAGGCTGCTTTGCGGAGACGCTCAGCGTGGCCTGCGCCAGGTTCAACCTTCTGCTGCTCTGAACTAACGACTTACCTGCCCTCGCCCCTGGCGCAAAGTGCCTAGGCACAAGGGCACGCTCTGGCCCCGATGCCCACACTCAGTAGTCCAAAGCCTTCACAGGCTCCACGGGCGTCCTGCTTCCACTTACCCTCTGAACGCGGCTTGCTACGTGGTGGCGGCGGCAGCACTCCACAGGGTTTGGGGGCAGAACTCCTACCACTCTCCTCACGTAGGCAGTCAGTCCTCCGCCGGGCTTCCCGTAGCCTTTGCAGAGAGCACTGTCTGTGGCACACCTCTTTCTTCTCCCTGCACCCTTATCTGTATTTTCGCAGCTGGGGGCAACCGGCTTCTGCTGCTGTGGACGAGGCCTGCTTACTGCTTGGCAAACGCCAGAGAGAAATGAGCGCGGCTGCAGAGGACGAGTCCAAGGAGCTCTAGGACGTCACAGTCAACCAGTGGTCTTGCCACCGAGCTCAGAGGTCTCTTCCAGTCCAGGAAAGAATGCGCCGCTTTGGCGTTCTTTCCTAGGACAAGAAACGTTCGGTGACAGTGCGTCTGTCAAGCTGGTGCTGACCGCCGCAATCTCAGAGCCTTTCCCTGCCAATCATCTCCTTGCTTCTGCTTTCTGGCAGCAAGCTCACTTAAGAAGTACCCTTACCTACCCGAGGATTTCACTAAGGGACTCTATTCGGTATGCCCATCGCCTCTGCCAAGGCAACTGGGGCCAAAACATTGCAGTGGCTGCTGGATCCAACTCTCTCCGCCTCCCCGGGAGCCGCCCGAGCCTATGGGCTCTTGGAGAAGGTCTTCGTTATGGTCCAGGTCACTCCCTTGATTGGCAGAAAGTCTCCCCGCTGCCAGTGAGGACTTTAGTTTGAGAGCTCACCCTGTTGAGAACGCGTTGGTGCAGCCCTCGTTTCTCCTGCGTACCGGACCCCTGCAAGTAACGGAGGCCTTTCACCGTGCAAACTCCTTCCTGGGGAAAACGCATACTTGTGGAGCGAGGAAGCCTAGGCAGGCTGCTTGCAGCCAGTTCACGCTCCTTTGGCTCCTGAAGCGAAGGCCTCCGGCACCTCTCCTGGCAGCCTCGCAAGCCTTTGGCAGGACCTCTAAAACTTTACCAGGCACAGCGAGCGGTGGAAGCAAGTCCCACACACCGAAAGAGCCGTAGCTGAAAAACATTGTCGTTCCTTTGCAGCACCGTACAAGCCCTTTGCTTTTGGGGGAGAGGGCCTTTCTCTTCTCTTCTTTGGCACACAGGGAAATGCCTTCACGGTGTTCGGCCTTGATACACTCGAGTGCGTGCAGCTTCCCCTTAACTGTTGAGAGTGTACTAGTGCAGCGCTCTCGAACATGACTGTCCTTTGAACACACCAAAAGAAACTTTCCATTCGAGGAGGGAACGCGCTGCACGGGAACTCTTTGTTCTCTGAGCCAAGTGGGTGCTGCCAGTGCGCCTGTGTGTTTGCTGGTTCACTGGCACTCTGAGATGTTTCGGCCTCGCCATTGCGGGGCCCACGCTGTGCAGCTAACCTCACTTAGGGATCACAAGGGCCCGCATTACTTTCCAGGGGAAGACAACGCTGCCCGGATCACCCTCCAGGTGTCACTTTCTTGGCACTGAGCTACCTTCCTCGAAAGCTGTGCGTTGGTAGCCTGCTCCCAATGTGTTCCTTTGGTGACTGGACGCTCTTTGTGATGCTGGTCGAGACGGCCTCTGCTTCTCTGCTCTTGGAGAAGGCTGCTTTGCGGAGACGCTCAGCGTGGCCTGCGCCAGGTTCAACCTTCTGCTGCTCTGAACTAACGACTTACCTGCCCTCGCCCCTGGCGCAAAGTGCCTAGGCACAAGGGCACGCTCTGGCCCCGATGCCCACACTCAGTAGTCCAAAGCCTTCACAGGCTCCACGGGCGTCCTGCTTCCACTTACCCTCTGAACGCGGCTTGCTACGTGGCGGCGGCGGCAGCACTCCACAGGGTTTGGGGGCAGAACTCCTACCACTCTCCTCACGTAGGCAGTCAGTCCTCCGCCGGGCTTCCCGTAGCCTTTGCAGAGAGCACTGTCTGTGGCACACCTCTTTCTTCTCCCTGCACCCTTATCTGTATTTTCGCAGCTGGGGGCAACCGGCTTCTGCTGCTGTGGACGAGGCCTGCTTACTGCTTGGCAAACGCCAGAGAGAAATGAGCGCGGCTGCAGAGGACGAGTCCAAGGAGCTCTAGGACGTCACAGTCAACCAGTGGTCTTGCCACCGAGCTCAGAGGTCTCTTCCAGTCCAGGAAAGAATGCGCCGCTTTGGCGTTCTTTCCTAGGACAAGAAACGTTCGGTGACAGTGCGTCTGTCAAGCTCGTGCTGACCGCCGCAATCTCAGAGCCTTTCCCTGCCAATCATCTCCTTGCTTCTACTTTCTGGCAGCAAGCTCACTTAAGAAGTACCCTTACCTACCCGAGGATTTCACTAAGGGACTCTATTCGGTATGCCCATCGCCTCTGCCAAGGCATCTGGGGCCAAAACATTGCAGTGGCTGCTGGATCCAACTCTCTCCGCCTCCCCGGGAGCCGCCCGAGCCTATGGGCTGTTGGAGAAGGTCTTCGTTATGGTCCAGGTCACTCCCTTGATTGGCAGAAAGTCTCCCCGCTGCCAGTGAGGACTTTAGTTTGAGAGCTCACCCTGTTGAGAACGCGTTGGTGCAGCCCTCGTTTCTCCTGTGTACCGAACCCCTGCAAGTAACGGAGGCCTTTCACCGTGCAAACTCCTTCCTGGGGAAAACGCATACTTGTGGAGCGAGGAAGCCTAGGCAGGCTGCTTGCAGCCAGTTCACGCTCCTTTGGCTCCTGAAGCGAAGGCCTCCGGCACCTCTCCTGGCAGCCTCGCAAGCCTTTGGCAGGACCTCTAAAACTTTACCAGGCACAGCGAGCGGTGGAAGCAAGTCCCACACACCGAAAGAGCCGTAGCTGAAAAACATTGTCGTTCCTTTGCAGCACCGTACAAGCCCTTTGCTTTTGGGGGAGAGGGCCTTTCTCTTCTCTTCTTTGGCACACAGGGAAATGCCTTCACGGTGTTCGGCCTTGATACACTCGAGTGCGTGCAGCTTACCCTTAACTGTTGAGAGTGTACTAGTGCAGCGCTCTCGAACATGACTGTCCTTTGAACACACCAAAAGAAACTTTCCATTCGAGGAGGGAACGCGCTGCACGGGAACTCTTTGTTCTCTGAGCCAAGTGGGTGCTGCCACTGCGCCTGTGTGTTTGCTGGTTCACTGGCATTCTGAGATGTTTCGGCCTCGCCATTGCGGGGCCCACGCTGTGCAGCTAACCTCACTTAGGGATCACAGGGGCCCGCATTACTTTCCAGGGGAAGACAACGCTGCCCGGATCACCCTCCAGGTGTCACTTTCTTGGCACTGAGCTACCTTCCTCGAAAGCTGTGCGTTGGTAGCCTGCTCCCAATGTGTTCCTTTGGTGACTGGACGCTCTTTGAGATGCTGGTCGAGACGGCCTCTGCTTCTCTGCTCTTGGAGAAGGCTGCTTTGCGGAGACGCTCAGCGTGGCCTGCGCCAAGTTCAACCTTCTGCTGCTCTGAACTAACGACTTACCTGCCCTCGCCCCTGGCGCAAAGTGCCTAGGCACAAGGGCACGCTCTGGCCCCGATGCCCACACTCAGTAGTCCAAAGCCTTCACAGGCTCCACGGGCGTCCTGCTTCCACTTACCCTCTGAACGCGGCTTGCTACGTGGCGGTGGCGGCAGCACTCCACAGGGTTTGGGGGCAGAACTCCTACCACTCTCCTCACATAGGCAGTCAGTCCTCCGCCGGGCTTCCCGTAGCCTTTGCAGAGAGCACTGTCTGTGGCACACCTCTTTCTTCTCCCTGCACCCTTATCTGTATTTTCGCAGCTGGGGGCAACCGGCTTCTGCTGCTGTGGACGAGGCCTGCTTACTGCTTGGCAAACGCCAGAGAGAAATGAGCGCGGCTGCAGAGGACGAGTCCAAGGAGCTCTAGGACGTCACAGTCAACCAGTGGTCTTGCCACCGAGCTCAGAGGTCTCTTCCAGTCCAGGAAAGAATGCGCCGCTTTGGCGTTCTTTCCTAGGACAAGAAACGTTCGGTGACAGTGCGTCTGTCAAGCTGGTGCTGACCGCCGCAATCTCAGAGCCTTTCCCTGCCAATCATCTCCTTGCTTCTACTTTCTGGCAGCAAGCTCACTTAAGAAGTACCCTTACCTACCCGAGGATTTCACTAAGGGACTCTATTCGGTATGCCCATCGCCTCTGCCAAGGCAACTGGGGCCAAAACATTGCAGTGGCTGCTGGATCCAACTCTCTCCGCCTCCCCGGGAGCCGCCCGAGCCTATGGGCTGTTGGAGAAGGTCTTCGTTATGGTCCAGGTCACTCCCTTGATTGGCAGAAAGTCTCCCCGCTGCCAGTGAGGACTTTAGTTTGAGAGCTCACCCTGTTGAGAACGCGTTGGTGCAGCCCTCGTTTCTCCTGCGTACCGGACCCCTGCAAGTAACGGAGGCCTTTCACCGTGCAAACTCCTTCCTGGGGAAAACGCATACTTGTGGAGCGAGGAAGCCTAGGCAGGCTGCTTGCAGCCAGTTCACGCTCCTTTGGCTCCTGAAGCGAAGGCCTCCGGCACCTCTCCTGGCAGCCTCGCAAGCCTTTGGCAGGACCTCTAAAACTTTACCAGGCACAGCGAGCGGTGGAAGCAAGTCCCACACACCGAAAGAGCCGTAGCTGAAAAACATTGTCGTTCCTTTGCAGCACCGTACAAGCCCTTTGCTTTTGGGGGAGAGGGCCTTTCTCTTCTCTTCTTTGGCACACAGGGAAATGCCTTCACGGTGTTCGGCCTTGATACACTCGAGTGCGTGCAGCTTCCCCTTAACTGTTGAGAGTGTACTAGTGCAGCGCTCTCGAACATGACTGTCCTTTGAACACACCAAAAGAAACTTTCCATTCGAGGAGGGAACGCGCTGCACGGGAACTCTTTGTTCTCTGAGCCAAGTGGGTGCTGCCACTGCGCCTGTGTGTTTGCTGGTTCACTGGCACTCTGAGATGTTTCGGCCTCGCCATTGCGGGGCCCACGCTGTGCAGCTAACCTCACTTAGGGATCACAGGGGCCCGCATTACTTTCCAGGGGAAGACAACGCTGCCCGGATCACCCTCCAGGTGTCACTTTCTTGGCACTGAGCTACCTTCCTCGAAAGCTGTGCGTTGGTAGCCTGCTCCCAATGTGTTCCTTTGGTGACTGGACGCTCTTTGAGATGCTGGTCGAGACGGCCTCTGCTTCTCTGCTCTTGGAGAAGGCTGCTTTGCGGAGACGCTCAGCGTGGCCTGCGCCAAGTTCAACCTTCTGCTGCTCTGAACTAACGACTTACCTGCCCTCGCCCCTGGCGCAAAGTGCCTAGGCACAAGGGCACGCTCTGGCCCCGATGCCCACACTCAGTAGTCCAAAGCCTTCACAGGCTCCACGGGCGTCCTGCTTCCACTTACCCTCTGAACGCGGCTTGCTACGTGGCGGCGGCGGCAGCACTCCACAGGGTTTGGGGGCAGAACTCCTACCACTCTCCTCACATAGGCAGTCAGTCCTCCGCCGGGCTTCCCGTAGCCTTTGCAGAGAGCACTGTCTGTGGCACACCTCTTTCTTCTCCCTGCACCCTTATCTGTATTTTCGCAGCTGGGGGCAACCGGCTTCTGCTGCTGTGGACGAGGCCTGCTTACTGCTTGGCAAACGCCAGAGAGAAATGAGCGCGGCTGCAGAGGACGAGTCCAAGGAGCTCTAGGACGTCACAGTCAACCAGTGGTCTTGCCACCGAGCTCAGAGGTCTCTTCCAGTCCAGGAAAGAATGCGCCGCTTTGGCGTTCTTTCCTAGGACAAGAAACGTTCGGTGACAGTGCGTCTGTCAAGCTCGTGCTGACCGCCGCAATCTCAGAGCCTTTCCCTGCCAATCATCTCCTTGCTTCTACTTTCTGGCAGCAAGCTCACTTAAGAAGTACCCTTACCTACCCGAGGATTTCACTAAGGGACTCTATTCGGTATGCCCATCGCGTCTGCCAAGGCAACTGGGGCCAAAACATTGCAGTGGTTGCTGGATCCAACACTCTCCGCCTCCCCGGGAGCCGCCCGAGCCTATGGGCTGTTGGAGAAGGTCTTCGTTATGGTCCAGGTCACTCCCTTGATTGGCAGAAAGTCTCCCCGCTGCCAGTGAGGACTTTAGTTTGAGAGCTCACCCTGTTGAGAACGCGTTGGTGCAGCCCTCGTTTCTCCTGCGTACCGGACCCCTGCAAGTAACGGAGGCCTTTCACCGTGCAAACTCCTTCCTGGGGAAAACGCATACTTGTGGAGCGAGGAAGCCTAGGCAGGCTGCTTGCAGCCAGTTCACGCTCCTTTGGCTCCTGAAGCGAAGGCCTCCGGCACCTCTCCTGGCAGCCTCGCAAGCCTTTGGCAGGACCTCTAAAACTTTACCAGGCACAGCGAGCGGTGGAAGCAAGTCCCACACACCGAAAGAGCCGTAGCTGAAAAACATTGTCGTTCCTTTGCAGCACCGTACAAGCCCTTTGCTTTTGGGGGAGAGGGCCTTTCTCTTCTCTTCTTTGGCACACAGGGAAATGCCTTCACGGTGTTCGGCCTTGATACACTCGAGTGCGTGCAGCTTCCCCTTAACTGTTGAGAGTGTACTAGTGCAGCGCTCTCGAACATGACTGTCCTTTGAACACACCAAAAGAAACTTTCCATTCGAGGAGGGAACGCGCTGCACGGGAACTCTTTGTTCTCTGAGCCAAGTGGGTGCTGCCACTGCGCCTGTGTGTTTGCTGGTTCACTGGCACTCTGAGATGTTTCGGCCTCGCCATTGCAGGGCCCACGCTGTGCAGCTAACCTCACTTAGGGATCACAGGGGCCCGCATTACTTTCCAGGGTACGACAACGCTGCCCGGATCACCCTCCAGGTGTCACTTTCTTGGCACTGAGCTACCTTCCTCGAAAGCTGTGCGTTGGTAGCCTGCTCCCAATGTGTTCCTTTGGTGACTGGACGCTCTTTGAGATGCTGGTCGAGACGGCCTCTGCTTCTCTGCTCTTGGAGAAGGCTGCTTTGCGGAGACGCTCAGCGTGGCCTGCGCCAGGTTCAACCTTCTGCTGCTCTGAACTAACGACTTACCTGCCCTCGCCCCTGGCGCAAAGTGCCTAGGCACAAGGGCACGCTCTGGCCCCGATGCCCACACTCAGTAGTCCAAAGCCTTCACAGGCTCCACGGGCGTCCTGCTTCCACTTACCCTCTGAACGCGGCTTGCTACGTGGCGGCGGCGGCAGCACTCCACAGGGTTTGGGGGCAGAACTCCTACCACTCTCCTCACGTAGGCAGTCAGTCCTCCGCCGGGCTTCACGTAGCCTTTGCAGAGAGCACTGTCTGTGGCACACCTCTTTCTTCTCCCTGCACCCTTATCTGTATTTTCGCAGCTGGGGGCAACCGGCTTCTGCTGCTGTGGACGAGGCCTGCTTACTGCTTGGCAAACGCCAGAGAGAAATGAGCGCGGCTGCAGAGGACGAGTCCAAGGAGCTCTAGGACGTCACAGTCAACCAGTGGTCTTGCCACCGAGCTCAGAGGTCTCTTCCAGTCCAGGAAAGAATGCGCCGCTTTGGCGTTCTTTCCTAGGACAAGAAACGTTCGGTGACAGTGCGTCTGTCAAGCTGGTGCTGACCGCCGCAATCTCAGAGCCTTTCCCTGCCAATCATCTCCTTGCTTCTACTTTCTGGCAGCAAGCTCACTTAAGAAGTACCCTTACCTACCCGAGGATTTCACTAAGGGACTCTATTCGGTATGCCCATCGCCTCTGCCAAGGCAACTGGGGCCAAAACATTGCAGTGGCTGCTGGATCCAACTCTCTCAGCCTCCCCGGGACCTGCCCGAGCCTATGGGCTGTTGGAGAAGGTCTTCGTTATGGTCCAGGTCACTCCCTTGATTGGCAGAACGTCTCCCCGCTGCCAGTGAGGACTTTAGTTTGAGAGCTCACCCTGTTGAGAACGCGTTGGTGCAGCCCTCGTTTCTCCTGCGTACCGGACCCCTGCAAGTAACGGAGGCCTTTCACCGTGCAAACTCCTTCCTGGGGAAAACGCATACTTGTGGAGCGAGGAAGCCTAGGCAGGCTGCTTGCAGCCAGTTCACGCTCCTTTGGCTCCTGAAGCGAAGGCCTCCGGCACCTCTCCTGGCAGCCTCGCAAGCCTTTGGCAGGACCTCTAAAACTTTACCAGGCACAGCGAGCGGTGGAAGCAAGTCCCACACACCGAAAGAGCCGTAGCTGAAAAACATTGTCGTTCCTTTGCAGCACCGTACAAGCCCTTTGCTTTTGGGGGAGAGGGCCTTTCTCTTCTCTTCTTTGGCACACAGGGAAATGCCTTCACGGTGTTCGGCCTTGATACACTCGAGTGCGTGCAGCTTCCCCTTAACTGTTGAGAGTGTACTAGTGCAGCGCTCTCGAACATGACTGTCCTTTGAACACACCAAAAGAAACTTTCCATTCGAGGAGGGAACGCGCTGCACGGGAACTCTTTGTTCTCTGAGCCAAGTGGGTGCTGCCACTGCGCCTGTGTGTTTGCTGGTTCACTGGCACTCTGAGATGTTTCGGCCTCGCCATTGCGGGGCCCACGCTGTGCAGCTAACCTCACTTAGGGATCACAGGGGCCCGCATTACTTTCCAGGGGAAGACAACGCTGCCCGGATCACCCTCCAGGTGTCACTTTCTTGGCACTGAGCTACCTTCCTCGAAAGCTGTGCGTTGGTAGCCTGCTCCCAATGTGTTCCTTTGGTGACTGGACGCTCTTTGAGATGCTGGTCGAGACGGCCTCTGCTTCTCTGCTCTTGGAGAAGGCTGCTTTGCGGAGACGCTCAGCGTGGCCTGCGCCAGGTTCAACCTTCTGCTGCTCTGAACTAACGACTTACCTGCCCTCGCCCCTGGCGCAAAGTGCCTAGGCACAAGGGCACGCTCTGGCCCCGATGCCCACACTCAGTAGTCCAAAGCCTTCACAGGCTCCACGGGCGTCCTGCTTCCACTTACCCTCTGAACGCGGCTTGCTACGTGGCGGCGGCGGCAGCACTCCACAGGGTTTGGGGGCAGAACTCCTACCACTCTCCTCACGTAGGCAGTCAGTCCTCCGCCGGGCTTCCCGTAGCCTTTGCAGAGAGCACTGTCTGTGGCACACCTCTTTCTTCTCCCTGCACCCTTATCTGTATTTTCGCAGCTGGGGGCAACCGGCTTCTGCTGCTGTGGACGAGGCCTGCTTACTGCTTGGCAAACGCCAGAGAGAAATGAGCGCGGCTGCAGAGGACGAGTCCAAGGAGCTCTAGGACGTCACAGTCAACCAGTGGTCTTGCCACCGAGCTCAGAGGTCTCTTCCAGTCCAGGAAAGAATGCGCCGCTTTGGCGTTCTTTCCTAGGACAAGAAACGTTCGGTGACAGTGCGTCTGTCAAGCTGGTGCTGACCGCCGCAATCTCAGAGCCTTTCCCTGCCAATCATCTCCTTGCTTCTACTTTCTGGCAGCAAGCTCACTTAAGAAGTACCCTTACCTACCCGAGGATTTCACTAAGGGACTCTATTCGGTATGCCCATCGCCTCTGCCAAGGCAACTGGGGCCAAAACATTGCAGTGGCTGCTGGATCCAACTCTCTCCGCCTCCCCGGGAGCCGCCCGAGCCTATGGGCTGTTGGAGAAGGTCTTCGTTATGGTCCAGGTCACTCCCTTGATTGGCAGAAAGTCTCCCCGCTGCCAGTGAGGACTTTAGTTTGAGAGCTCACCCTGTTGAGAACGCGTTGGTGCAGCCCTCGTTTCTCCTGCGTACCGGACCCCTGCAAGTAACGGAGGCCTTTCACCGTGCAAACTCCTTCCTGGGGAAAACGCATACTTGTGGAGCGAGGAAGCCTAGGCAGGCTGCTTGCAGCCAGTTCACGCTCCTTTGGCTCCTGAAGCGAAGGCCTCCGGCACCTCTCCTGGCAGCCTCGCAAGCCTTTGGCAGGACCTCTAAAACTTTACCAGGCACAGCGAGCGGTGGAAGCAAGTCCCACACACCGAAAGAGCCGTAGCTGAAAAACATTGTCGTTCCTTTGCAGCACCGTACAAGCCCTTTGCTTTTGGGGGAGAGGGCCTTTCTCTTCTCTTCTTTGGCACACAGGGAAATGCCTTCACGGTGTTCGGCCTTGATACACTCGAGTGCGTGCAGCTTCCCCTTAACTGTTGAGAGTGTACTAGTGCAGCGCTCTCGAACATGACTGTCCTTTGAACACACCAAAAGAAACTTTCCATTCGAGGAGGGAACGCGCTGCACGGGAACTCTTTGTTCTCTGAGCCAAGTGGGTGCTGCCACTGCGCCTGTGTGTTTGCTGGTTCACTGGCACTCTGAGATGTTTCGGCCTCGCCATTGCGGGGCCCACGCTGTGCAGCTAACCTCACTTAGGGATCACAGGGGCCCGCATTACTTTCCAGGGGAAGACAACGCTGCCCGGATCACCCTCCAGGTGTCACTTTCTTGGCACTGAGCTACCTTCCTCGAAAGCTGTGCGTTGGTAGCCTGCTCCCAATGTGTTCCTTTGGTGACTGGACGCTCTTTGAGATGCTGGTCGAGACGGCCTCTGCTTCTCTGCTCTTGGAGAAGGCTGCTTTGCGGAGACGCTCAGCGTGGCCTGCGCCAAGTTCAACCTTCTGCTGCTCTGAACTAACGACTTACCTGCCCTCGCCCCTGGCGCAAAGTGCCTAGGCACAAGGGCACGCTCTGGCCCCGATGCCCACACTCAGTAGTCCAAAGCCTTCACAGGCTCCACGGGCGTCCTGCTTCCACTTACCCTCTGAACGCGGCTTGCTACGTGGCGGCGGCGGCAGCACTCCACAGGGTTTGGGGGCAGAACTCCTACCACTCTCCTCACATAGGCAGTCAGTCCTCCGCCGGGCTTCCCGTAGCCTTTGCAGAGAGCACTGTCTGTGGCACACCTCTTTCTTCTCCCTGCACCCTTATCTGTATTTTCGCAGCTGGGGGCAACCGGCTTCTGCTGCTGTGGACGAGGCCTGCTTACTGCTTGGCAAACGCCAGAGAGAAATGAGCGCGGCTGCAGAGGACGAGTCCAAGGAGCTCTAGGACGTCACAGTCAACCAGTGGTCTTGCCACCGAGCTCAGAGGTCTCTTCCAGTCCAGGAAAGAATGCGCCGCTTTGGCGTTCTTTCCTAGGACAAGAAACGTTCGGTGACAGTGCGTCTGTCAAGCTGGTGCTGACCGCCGCAATCTCAGAGCCTTTCCCTGCCAATCATCTCCTTGCTTCTACTTTCTGGCAGCAAGCTCACTTAAGAAGTACCCTTACCTACCCGAGGATTTCACTAAGGGACTCTATTCGGTATGCCCATCGCGTCTGCCAAGGCAACTGGGGCCAAAACATTGCAGTGGTTGCTGGATCCAACAGTCTCCGCCTCCCCGGGAGCCGCCCGAGCCTATGGGCTGTTGGAGAAGGTCTTCGTTATGGTCCAGGTCACTCCCTTGATTGGCAGAAAGTCTCCCCGCTGCCAGTGAGGACTTTAGTTTGAGAGCTCACCCTGTTGAGAACGCGTTGGTGCAGCCCTCGTTTCTCCTGCGTACCGGACCCCTGCAAGTAACGGAGGCCTTTCACCGTGCAAACTCCTTCCTGGGGAAAACGCATACTTGTGGAGCGAGGAAGCCTAGGCAGGCTGCTTGCAGCCAGTTCACGCTCCTTTGGCTCCTGAAGCGAAGGCCTCCGGCACCTCTCCTGGCAGCCTCGCAAGCCTTTGGCAGGACCTCTAAAACTTTACCAGGCACAGCGAGCGGTGGAAGCAAGTCCCACACACCGAAAGAGCCGTAGCTGAAAAACATTGTCGTTCCTTTGCAGCACCGTACAAGCCCTTTGCTTTTGGGGGAGAGGGCCTTTCTCTTCTCTTCTTTGGCACACAGGGAAATGCCTTCACGGTGTTCGGCCTTGATACACTCGAGTGCGTGCAGCTTCCCCTTAACTGTTGAGAGTGTACTAGTGCAGCGCTCTCGAACATGACTGTCCTTTGAACACACCAAAAGAAACTTTCCATTCGAGGAGGGAACGCGCTGCACGGGAACTCTTTGTTCTCTGAGCCAAGTGGGTGCTGCCACTGCGCCTGTGTGTTTGCTGGTTCACTGGCACTCTGAGATGTTTCGGCCTCGCCATTGCGGGGCCCACGCTGTGCAGCTAACCTCACTTAGGGATCACAGGGGCCCGCATTACTTTCCAGGGGACGACAACGCTGCCCGGATCACCCTCCAGGTGTCACTTTCTTGGCACTGAGCTACCTTCCTCGAAAGCTGTGCGTTGGTAGCCTGCTCCCAATGTGTTCCTTTGGTGACTGGACGCTCTTTGAGATGCTGGTCGAGACGGCCTCTGCTTCTCTGCTCTTGGAGAAGGCTGCTTTGCGGAGACGCTCAGCGTGGCCTGCGCCAGGTTCAACCTTCTGCTGCTCTGAACTAACGACTTACCTGCCCTCGCCCCTGGCGCAAAGTGCCTAGGCACAAGGGCACGCTCTGGCCCCGATGCCCACACTCAGTAGTCCAAAGCCTTCACAGGCTCCACGGGCGTCCTGCTTCCACTTACCCTCTGAACGCGGCTTGCTACGTGGCGGCGGCGGCAGCACTCCACAGGGTTTGGGGGCAGAACTCCTACCACTCTCCTCACGTAGGCAGTCAGTCCTCCGCCGGGCTTCACGTAGCCTTTGCAGAGAGCACTGTCTGTGGCACACCTCTTTCTTCTCCCTGCACCCTTATCTGTATTTTCGCAGCTGGGGGCAACCGGCTTCTGCTGCTGTGGACGAGGCCTGCTTACTGCTTGGCAAACGCCAGAGAGAAATGAGCGCGGCTGCAGAGGACGAGTCCAAGGAGCTCTAGGACGTCACAGTCAACCAGTGGTCTTGCCACCGAGCTCAGAGGTCTCTTCCAGTCCAGGAAAGAATGCGCCGCTTTGGCGTTCTTTCCTAGGACAAGAAACGTTCGGTGACAGTGCGTCTGTCAAGCTGGTGCTGACCGCCGCAATCTCAGAGCCTTTCCCTGCCAATCATCTCCTTGCTTCTACTTTCTGGCAGCAAGCTCACTTAAGAAGTACCCTTACCTACCCGAGGATTTCACTAAGGGACTCTATTCGGTATGCCCATCGCCTCTGCCAAGGCAACTGGGGCCAAAACATTGCAGTGGCTGCTGGATCCAACTCTCTCAGCCTCCCCGGGACCTGCCCGAGCCTATGGGCTGTTGGAGAAGGTCTTCGTTATGGTCCAGGTCACTCCCTTGATTGGCAGAACGTCTCCCCGCTGCCAGTGAGGACTTTAGTTTGAGAGCTCACCCTGTTGAGAACGCGTTGGTGCAGCCCTCGTTTCTCCTGCGTACCGGACCCCTGCAAGTAACGGAGGCCTTTCACCGTGCAAACTCCTTCCTGGGGAAAACGCATACTTGTGGAGCGAGGAAGCCTAGGCAGGCTGCTTGCAGCCAGTTCACGCTCCTTTGGCTCCTGAAGCGAAGGCCTCCAGCACCTCTCCTGGCAGCCTCGCAAGCCTTTGGCAGGACCTCTAAAACTTTACCAGGCACAGCGAGCGGTGGAAGCAAGTCCCACACACCGAAAGAGCCGTAGCTGAAAAACATTGTCGTTCCTTTGCAGCACCGTACAAGCCCTTTGCTTTTGGGGGAGAGGGCCTTTCTCTTCTCTTCTTTGGCACACAGGGAAATGCCTTCACGGTGTTCGGCCTTGATACACTCGAGTGCGTGCAGCTTCCCCTTAACTGTTGAGAGTGTACTAGTGCAGCGCTCTCGAACATGACTGTCCTTTGAACACACCAAAAGAAACTTTCCATTCGAGGAGGGAACGCGCTGCACGGGAACTCTTTGTTCTCTGAGCCAAGTGGGTGCTGCCACTGCGCCTGTGTGTTTGCTGGTTCACTGGCACTCTGAGATGTTTCGGCCTCGCCATTGCGGGGCCCACGCTGTGCAGCTAACCTCACTTAGGGATCACAGGGGCCCGCATTACTTTCCAGGGGAAGACAACGCTGCCCGGATCACCCTCCAGGTGTCACTTTCTTGGCACTGAGCTACCTTCCTCGAAAGCTGTGCGTTGGTAGCCTGCTCCCAATGTGTTCCTTTGGTGACTGGACGCTCTTTGAGATGCTGGTCGAGACGGCCTCTGCTTCTCTGCTCTTGGAGAAGGCTGCTTTGCGGAGACGCTCAGCGTGGCCTGCGCCAGGTTCAACCTTCTGCTGCTCTGAACTAACGACTTACCTGCCCTCGCCCCTGGCGCAAAGTGCCTAGGCACAAGGGCACGCTCTGGCCCCGATGCCCACACTCAGTAGTCCAAAGCCTTCACAGGCTCCACGGGCGTCCTGCTTCCACTTACCCTCTGAACGCGGCTTGCTACGTGGCGGCGGCGGCAGCACTCCACAGGGTTTGGGGGCAGAACTCCTACCACTCTCCTCACGTAGGCAGTCAGTCCTCCGCCGGGCTTCCCGTAGCCTTTGCAGAGAGCACTGTCTGTGGCACACCTCTTTCTTCTCCCTGCACCCTTATCTGTATTTTCGCAGCTGGGGGCAACCGGCTTCTGCTGCTGTGGACGAGGCCTGCTTACTGCTTGGCAAACGCCAGAGAGAAATGAGCGCGGCTGCAGAGGACGAGTCCAAGGAGCTCTAGGACGTCACAGTCAACCAGTGGTCTTGCCACCGAGCTCAGAGGTCTCTTCCAGTCCAGGAAAGAATGCGCCGCTTTGGCGTTCTTTCCTAGGACAAGAAACGTTCGGTGACAGTGCGTCTGTCAAGCTGGTGCTGACCGCCGCAATCTCAGAGCCTTTCCCTGCCAATCATCTCCTTGCTTCTACTTTCTGGCAGCAAGCTCACTTAAGAAGTACCCTTACCTACCCGAGGATTTCACTAAGGGACTCTATTCGGTATGCCCATCGCCTCTGCCAAGGCAACTGGGGCCAAAACATTGCAGTGGCTGCTGGATCCAACTCTCTCCGCCTCCCCGGGAGCCGCCCGAGCCTATGGGCTGTTGGAGAAGGTCTTCGTTATGGTCCAGGTCACTCCCTTGATTGGCAGAAAGTCTCCCCGCTGCCAGTGAGGACTTTAGTTTGAGAGCTCACCCTGTTGAGAACGCGTTGGTGCAGCCCTCGTTTCTCCTGCGTACCGGACCCCTGCAAGTAACGGAGGCCTTTCACCGTGCAAACTCCTTCCTGGGGAAAACGCATACTTGTGGAGCGAGGAAGCCTAGGCAGGCTGCTTGCAGCCAGTTCACGCTCCTTTGGCTCCTGAAGCGAAGGCCTCCGGCACCTCTCCTGGCAGCCTCGCAAGCCTTTGGCAGGACCTCTAAAACTTTACCAGGCACAGCGAGCGGTGGAAGCAAGTCCCACACACCGAAAGAGCCGTAGCTGAAAAACATTGTCGTTCCTTTGCAGCACCGTACAAGCCCTTTGCTTTTGGGGGAGAGGGCCTTTCTCTTCTCTTCTTTGGCACACAGGGAAATGCCTTCACGGTGTTCGGCCTTGATACACTCGAGTGCGTGCAGCTTCCCCTTAACTGTTGAGAGTGTACTAGTGCAGCGCTCTCGAACATGACTGTCCTTTGAACACACCAAAAGAAACTTTCCATTCGAGGAGGGAACGCGCTGCACGGGAACTCTTTGTTCTCTGAGCCAAGTGGGTGCTGCCACTGCGCCTGTGTGTTTGCTGGTTCACTGGCACTCTGAGATGTTTCGGCCTCGCCATTTCGGGGCCCACGCTGTGCAGCTAAGCTCACTTAGGGATCACAGGGGCCCGCATTACTTTCCAGGGGAAGACAACGCTGCCCGGATCACCCTCCAGGTGTCACTTTCTTGGCACTGAGCTACCTTCCTCGAAAGCTGTGCGTTGGTAGCCTGCTCCCAATGTGTTCCTTTGGTGACTGGACGCTCTTTGAGATGCTGGTCGAGACGGCCTCTGCTTCTCTGCTCTTGGAGAAGGCTGCTTTGCGGAGACGCTCAGCGTGGCCTGCGCCAAGTTCAACCTTCTGCTGCTCTGAACTAACGACTTACCTGCCCTCGCCCCTGGCGCAAAGTGCCTAGGCACAAGGGCACGCTCTGGCCCCGATGCCCACACTCAGTAGTCCAAAGCCTTCACAGGCTCCACGGGCGTCCTGCTTCCACTTACCCTCTGAACGCGGCTTGCTACGTGGCGGCGGCGGCAGCACTCCACAGGGTTTGGGGGCAGAACTCCTACCACTCTCCTCACATAGGCAGTCAGTCCTCCGCCGGGCTTCCCGTAGCCTTTGCAGAGAGCACTGTCTGTGGCACACCTCTTTCTTCTCCCTGCACCCTTATCTGTATTTTCGCAGCTGGGGGCAACCGGCTTCTGCTGCTGTGGACGAGGCCTGCTTACTGCTTGGCAAACGCCAGAGAGAAATGAGCGCGGCTGCAGAGGACGAGTCCAAGGAGCTCTAGGACGTCACAGTCAACCAGTGGTCTTGCCACCGAGCTCAGAGGTCTCTTCCAGTCCAGGAAAGAATGCGCCGCTTTGGCGTTCTTTCCTAGGACAAGAAACGTTCGGTGACAGTGCGTCTGTCAAGCTGGTGCTGACCGCCGCAATCTCAGAGCCTTTCCCTGCCAATCATCTCCTTGCTTCTACTTTCTGGCAGCAAGCTCACTTAAGAAGTACCCTTACCTACCCGAGGATTTCACTAAGGGACTCTATTCGGTATGCCCATCGCCTCTGCCAAGGCAACTGGGGCCAAAACATTGCAGTGGCTGCTGGATCCAACTCTCTCCGCCTCCCCGGGAGCCGCCCGAGCCTATGGGCTGTTGGAGAAGGTCTTCGTTATGGTCCAGGTCACTCCCTTGATTGGCAGAAAGTCTCCCCGCTGCCAGTGAGGACTTTAGTTTGAGAGCTCACCCTGTTGAGAACGCGTTGGTGCAGCCCTCGTTTCTCCTGCGTACCGGACCCCTGCAAGTAACGGAGGCCTTTCACCGTGCAAACTCCTTCCTGGGGAAAACGCATACTTGTGGAGCGAGGAAGCCTAGGCAGGCTGCTTGCAGCCAGTTCACGCTCCTTTGGCTCCTGAAGCGAAGGCCTCCGGCACCTCTCCTGGCAGCCTCGCAAGCCTTTGGCAGGACCTCTAAAACTTTACCAGGCACAGCGAGCGGTGGAAGCAAGTCCCACACACCGAAAGAGCCGTAGCTGAAAAACATTGTCGTTCCTTTGCAGCACCGTACAAGCCCTTTGCTTTTGGGGGAGAGGGCCTTTCTCTTCTCTTCTTTGGCACACAGGGAAATGCCTTCACGGTGTTCGGCCTTGATACACTCGAGTGCGTGCAGCTTCCCCTTAACTGTTGAGAGTGTACTAGTGCAGCGCTCTCGAACATGACTGTCCTTTGAACACACCAAAAGAAACTTTCCATTCGAGGAGGGAACGCGCTGCACGGGAACTCTTTGTTCTCTGAGCCAAGTGGGTGCTGCCACTGCGCCTGTGTGTTTGCTGGTTCACTGGCACTCTGAGATGTTTCGGCCTCGCCATTGCGGGGCCCACGCTGTGCAGCTAACCTCACTTAGGGATCACAGGGGCCCGCATTACTTTCCAGGGGACGACAACGCTGCCCGGATCACCCTCCAGGTGTCACTTTCTTGGCACTGAGCTACCTTCCTCGAAAGCTGTGCGTTGGTAGCCTGCTCCCAATGTGTTCCTTTGGTGACTGGACGCTCTTTGAGATGCTGGTCGAGACGGCCTCTGCTTCTCTGCTCTTGGAGAAGGCTGCTTTGCGGAGACGCTCAGCGTGGCCTGCGCCAGGTTCAACCTTCTGCTGCTCTGAACTAACGACTTACCTGCCCTCGCCCCTGGCGCAAAGTGCCTAGGCACAAGGGCACGCTCTGGCCCCGATGCCCACACTCAGTAGTCCAAAGCCTTCACAGGCTCCACGGGCGTCCTGCTTCCACTTACCCTCTGAACGCGGCTTGCTACGTGGCGGCGGCGGCAGCACTCCACAGGGTTTGGGGGCAGAACTCCTACCACTCTCCTCACGTAGGCAGTCAGTCCTCCGCCGGGCTTCACGTAGCCTTTGCAGAGAGCACTGTCTGTGGCACACCTCTTTCTTCTCCCTGCACCCTTATCTGTATTTTCGCAGCTGGGGGCAACCGGCTTCTGCTGCTGTGGACGAGGCCTGCTTACTGCTTGGCAAACGCCAGAGAGAAATGAGCGCGGCTGCAGAGGACGAGTCCAAGGAGCTCTAGGACGTCACAGTCAACCAGTGGTCTTGCCACCGAGCTCAGAGGTCTCTTCCAGTCCAGGAAAGAATGCGCCGCTTTGGCGTTCTTTCCTAGGACAAGAAACGTTCGGTGACAGTGCGTCTGTCAAGCTGGTGCTGACCGCCGCAATCTCAGAGCCTTTCCCTGCCAATCATCTCCTTGCTTCTACTTTCTGGCAGCAAGCTCACTTAAGAAGTACCCTTACCTACCCGAGGATTTCACTAAGGGACTCTATTCGGTATGCCCATCGCCTCTGCCAAGGCAACTGGGGCCAAAACATTGCAGTGGCTGCTGGATCCAACTCTCTCAGCCTCCCCGGGACCTGCCCGAGCCTATGGGCTGTTGGAGAAGGTCTTCGTTATGGTCCAGGTCACTCCCTTGATTGGCAGAACGTCTCCCCGCTGCCAGTGAGGACTTTAGTTTGAGAGCTCACCCTGTTGAGAACGCGTTGGTGCAGCCCTCGTTTCTCCTGCGTACCGGACCCCTGCAAGTAACGGAGGCCTTTCACCGTGCAAACTCCTTCCTGGGGAAAACGCATACTTGTGGAGCGAGGAAGCCTAGGCAGGCTGCTTGCAGCCAGTTCACGCTCCTTTGGCTCCTGAAGCGAAGGCCTCCGGCACCTCTCCTGGCAGCCTCGCAAGCCTTTGGCAGGACCTCTAAAACTTTACCAGGCACAGCGAGCGGTGGAAGCAAGTCCCACACACCGAAAGAGCCGTAGCTGAAAAACATTGTCGTTCCTTTGCAGCACCGTACAAGCCCTTTGCTTTTGGGGGAGAGGGCCTTTCTCTTCTCTTCTTTGGCACACAGGGAAATGCCTTCACGGTGTTCGGCCTTGATACACTCGAGTGCGTGCAGCTTCCCCTTAACTGTTGAGAGTGTACTAGTGCAGCGCTCTCGAACATGACTGTCCTTTGAACACACCAAAAGAAACTTTCCATTCGAGGAGGGAACGCGCTGCACGGGAACTCTTTGTTCTCTGAGCCAAGTGGGTGCTGCCACTGCGCCTGTGTGTTTGCTGGTTCACTGGCACTCTGAGATGTTTCGGCCTCGCCATTGCGGGGCCCACGCTGTGCAGCTAACCTCACTTAGGGATCACAGGGGCCCGCATTACTTTCCAGGGGAAGACAACGCTGCCCGGATCACCCTCCAGGTGTCACTTTCTTGGCACTGAGCTACCTTCCTCGAAAGCTGTGCGTTGGTAGCCTGCTCCCAATGTGTTCCTTTGGTGACTGGACGCTCTTTGAGATGCTGGTCGAGACGGCCTCTGCTTCTCTGCTCTTGGAGAAGGCTGCTTTGCGGAGACGCTCAGCGTGGCCTGCGCCAGGTTCAACCTTCTGCTGCTCTGAACTAACGACTTACCTGCCCTCGCCCCTGGCGCAAAGTGCCTAGGCACAAGGGCACGCTCTGGCCCCGATGCCCACACTCAGTAGTCCAAAGCCTTCACAGGCTCCACGGGCGTCCTGCTTCCACTTACCCTCTGAACGCGGCTTGCTACGTGGCGGCGGCGGCAGCACTCCACAGGGTTTGGGGGCAGAACTCCTACCACTCTCCTCACGTAGGCAGTCAGTCCTCCGCCGGGCTTCCCGTAGCCTTTGCAGAGAGCACTGTCTGTGGCACACCTCTTTCTTCTCCCTGCACCCTTATCTGTATTTTCGCAGCTGGGGGCAACCGGCTTCTGCTGCTGTGGACGAGGCCTGCTTACTGCTTGGCAAACGCCAGAGAGAAATGAGCGCGGCTGCAGAGGACGAGTCCAAGGAGCTCTAGGACGTCACAGTCAACCAGTGGTCTTGCCACCGAGCTCAGAGGTCTCTTCCAGTCCAGGAAAGAATGCGCCGCTTTGGCGTTCTTTCCTAGGACAAGAAACGTTCGGTGACAGTGCGTCTGTCAAGCTGGTGCTGACCGCCGCAATCTCAGAGCCTTTCCCTGCCAATCATCTCCTTGCTTCTACTTTCTGGCAGCAAGCTCACTTAAGAAGTACCCTTACCTACCCGAGGATTTCACTAAGGGACTCTATTCGGTATGCCCATCGCCTCTGCCAAGGCAACTGGGGCCAAAACATTGCAGTGGCTGCTGGATCCAACTCTCTCCGCCTCCCCGGGAGCCGCCCGAGCCTATGGGCTGTTGGAGAAGGTCTTCGTTATGGTCCAGGTCACTCCCTTGATTGGCAGAAAGTCTCCCCGCTGCCAGTGAGGACTTTAGTTTGAGAGCTCACCCTGTTGAGAACGCGTTGGTGCAGCCCTCGTTTCTCCTGCGTACCGGACCCCTGCAAGTAACGGAGGCCTTTCACCGTGCAAACTCCTTCCTGGGGAAAACGCATACTTGTGGAGCGAGGAAGCCTAGGCAGGCTGCTTGCAGCCAGTTCACGCTCCTTTGGCTCCTGAAGCGAAGGCCTCCGGCACCTCTCCTGGCAGCCTCGCAAGCCTTTGGCAGGACCTCTAAAACTTTACCAGGCACAGCGAGCGGTGGAAGCAAGTCCCACACACCGAAAGAGCCGTAGCTGAAAAACATTGTCGTTCCTTTGCAGCACCGTACAAGCCCTTTGCTTTTGGGGGAGAGGGCCTTTCTCTTCTCTTCTTTGGCACACAGGGAAATGCCTTCACGGTGTTCGGCCTTGATACACTCGAGTGCGTGCAGCTTCCCCTTAACTGTTGAGAGTGTACTAGTGCAGCGCTCTCGAACATGACTGTCCTTTGAACACACCAAAAGAAACTTTCCATTCGAGGAGGGAACGCGCTGCACGGGAACTCTTTGTTCTCTGAGCCAAGTGGGTGCTGCCACTGCGCCTGTGTGTTTGCTGGTTCACTGGCACTCTGAGATGTTTCGGCCTCGCCATTGCGGGGCCCACGCTGTGCAGCTAACCTCACTTAGGGATCACAGGGGCCCGCATTACTTTCCAGGGGACGACAACGCTGCCCGGATCACCCTCCAGGTGTCACTTTCTTGGCACTGAGCTACCTTCCTCGAAAGCTGTGCGTTGGTAGCCTGCTCCCAATGTGTTCCTTTGGTGACTGGACGCTCTTTGAGATGCTGGTCGAGACGGCCTCTGCTTCTCTGCTCTTGGAGAAGGCTGCTTTGCGGAGACGCTCAGCGTGGCCTGCGCCAAGTTCAACCTTCTGCTGCTCTGAACTAACGACTTACCTGCCCTCGCCCCTGGCGCAAAGTGCCTAGGCACAAGGGCACGCTCTGGCCCCGATGCCCACACTCAGTAGTCCAAAGCCTTCACAGGCTCCACGGGCGTCCTGCTTCCACTTACCCTCTGAACGCGGCTTGCTACGTGGCGGCGGCGGCAGCACTCCACAGGGTTTGGGGGCAGAACTCCTACCACTCTCCTCACATAGGCAGTCAGTCCTCCGCCGGGCTTCCCGTAGCCTTTGCAGAGAGCACTGTCTGTGGCACACCTCTTTCTTCTCCCTGCACCCTTATCTGTATTTTCGCAGCTGGGGGCAACCGGCTTCTGCTGCTGTGGACGAGGCCTGCTTACTGCTTGGCAAACGCCAGAGAGAAATGAGCGCGGCTGCAGAGGACGAGTCCAAGGAGCTCTAGGACGTCACAGTCAACCAGTGGTCTTGCCACCGAGCTCAGAGGTCTCTTCCAGTCCAGGAAAGAATGCGCCGCTTTGGCGTTCTCCCTAGGACAAGAAACGTTCGGTGACAGTGCGTCTGTCAAGCTGGTGCTGACCGCCGCAATCTCAGAGCCTTTCCCTGCCAATCATCTCCTTGCTTCTACTTTCTGGCAGCAAGCTCACTTAAGAAGTACCCTTACCTACCCGAGGATTTCACTAAGGGACTCTATTCGGTATGCCCATCGCGTCTGCCAAGGCAACTGGGGCCAAAACATTGCAGTGGTTGCTGGATCCAACACTCTCCGCCTCCCCGGGAGCCGCCCGAGCCTATGGGCTGTTGGAGAAGGTCTTCGTTATGGTCCAGGTCACTCCCTTGATTGGCAGAAAGTCTCCCCGCTGCCAGTGAGGACTTTAGTTTGAGAGCTCACCCTGTTGAGAACGCGTTGGTGCAGCCCTCGTTTCTCCTGCGTACCGGACCCCTGCAAGTAACGGAGGCCTTTCACCGTGCAAACTCCTTCCTGGGGAAAACGCATACTTGTGGAGCGAGGAAGCCTAGGCAGGCTGCTTGCAGCCAGTTCACGCTCCTTTGGCTCCTGAAGCGAAGGCCTCCGGCACCTCTCCTGGCAGCCTCGCAAGCCTTTGGCAGGACCTCTAAAACTTTACCAGGCACAGCGAGCGGTGGAAGCAAGTCCCACACACCGAAAGAGCCGTAGCTGAAAAACATTGTCGTTCCTTTGCAGCACCGTACAAGCCCTTTGCTTTTGGGGGAGAGGGCCTTTCTCTTCTCTTCTTTGGCACACAGGGAAATGCCTTCACGGTGTTCGGCCTTGATACACTCGAGTCCGTGCAGCTTCCCCTTAACTGTTGAGAGTGTACTAGTGCAGCGCTCTCGAACATGACTGTCCTTTGAACACACCAAAAGAAACTTTCCATTCGAGGAGGGAACGCGCTGCACGGGAACTCTTTGTTCTCTGAGCCAAGTGGGTGCTGCCACTGCGCCTGTGTGTTTGCTGGTTCACTGGCACTCTGAGATGTTTCGGCCTCGCCATTGCGGGGCCCACGCTGTGCAGCTAACCTCACTTAGGGATCACAGGGGCCCGCATTACTTTCCAGGGGAAGACAACGCTGCCCGGATCACCCTCCAGGTGTCACTTTCTTGGCACTGAGCTACCTTCCTCGAAAGCTGTGCGTTGGTAGCCTGCTCCCAATGTGTTCCTTTGGTGACTGGACGCTCTTTGAGATGCTGGTCGAGACGGCCTCTGCTTCTCTGCTCTTGGAGAAGGCTGCTTTGCGGAGACGCTCAGCGTGGCCTGCGCCAGGTTCAACCTTCTGCTGCTCTGAACTAACGACTTACCTGCCCTCGCCCCTGGCGCAAAGTGCCTAGGCACAAGGGCACGCTCTGGCCCCGATGCCCACACTCAGTAGTCCAAAGCCTTCACAGGCTCCACGGGCGTCCTGCTTCCACTTACCCTCTGAACGCGGCTTGCTACGTGGCGGCGGCGGCAGCACTCCACAGGGTTTGGGGGCAGAACTCCTACCACTCTCCTCACGTAGGCAGTCAGTCCTCCGCCGGGCTTCCCGTAGCCTTTGCAGAGAGCACTGTCTGTGGCACACCTCTTTCTTCTCCCTGCACCCTTATCTGTATTTTCGCAGCTGGGGGCAACCGGCTTCTGCTGCTGTGGACGAGGCCTGCTTACTGCTTGGCAAACGCCAGAGAGAAATGAGCGCGGCTGCAGAGGACGAGTCCAAGGAGCTCTAGGACGTCACAGTCAACCAGTGGTCTTGCCACCGAGCTCAGAGGTCTCTTCCAGTCCAGGAAAGAATGCGCCGCTTTGGCGTTCTTTCCTAGGACAAGAAACGTTCGGTGACAGTGCGTCTGTCAAGCTGGTGCTGACCGCCGCAATCTCAGAGCCTTTCCCTGCCAATCATCTCCTTGCTTCTACTTTCTGGCAGCAAGCTCACTTAAGAAGTACCCTTACCTACCCGAGGATTTCACTAAGGGACTCTATTCGGTATGCCCATCGCCTCTGCCAAGGCAACTGGGGCCAAAACATTGCAGTGGCTGCTGGATCCAACTCTCTCCGCCTCCCCGGGAGCCGCCCGAGCCTATGGGCTGTTGGAGAAGGTCTTCGTTATGGTCCAGGTCACTCCCTTGATTGGCAGAAAGTCTCCCCGCTGCCAGTGAGGACTTTAGTTTGAGAGCTCACCCTGTTGAGAACGCGTTGGTGCAGCCCTCGTTTCTCCTGCGTACCGGACCCCTGCAAGTAACGGAGGCCTTTCACCGTGCAAACTCCTTCCTGGGGAAAACGCATACTTGTGGAGCGAGGAAGCCTAGGCAGGCTGCTTGCAGCCAGTTCACGCTCCTTTGGCTCCTGAAGCGAAGGCCTCCGGCACCTCTCCTGGCAGCCTCGCAAGCCTTTGGCAGGACCTCTAAAACTTTACCAGGCACAGCGAGCGGTGGAAGCAAGTCCCACACACCGAAAGAGCCGTAGCTGAAAAACATTGTCGTTCCTTTGCAGCACCGTACAAGCCCTTTGCTTTTGGGGGAGAGGGCCTTTCTCTTCTCTTCTTTGGCACACAGGGAAATGCCTTCACGGTGTTCGGCCTTGATACACTCGAGTGCGTGCAGCTTCCCCTTAACTGTTGAGAGTGTACTAGTGCAGCGCTCTCGAACATGACTGTCCTTTGAACACACCAAAAGAAACTTTCCATTCGAGGAGGGAACGCGCTGCACGGGAACTCTTTGTTCTCTGAGCCAAGTGGGTGCTGCCACTGCGCCTGTGTGTTTGCTGGTTCACTGGCACTCTGAGATGTTTCGGCCTCGCCATTGCGGGGCCCACGCTGTGCAGCTAACCTCACTTAGGGATCACAGGGGCCCGCATTACTTTCCAGGGGAAGACAACGCTGCCCGGATCACCCTCCAGGTGTCACTTTCTTGGCACTGAGCTACCTTCCTCGAAAGCTGTGCGTTGGTAGCCTGCTCCCAATGTGTTCCTTTGGTGACTGGACGCTCTTTGAGATGCTGGTCGAGACGGCCTCTGCTTCTCTGCTCTTGGAGAAGGCTGCTTTGCGGAGACGCTCAGCGTGGCCTGCGCCAGGTTCAACCTTCTGCTGCTCTGAACTAACGACTTACCTGCCCTCGCCCCTGGCGCAAAGTGCCTAGGCACAAGGGCACGCTCTGGCCCCGATGCCCACACTCAGTAGTCCAAAGCCTTCACAGGCTCCACGGGCGTCCTGCTTCCACTTACCCTCTGAACGCGGCTTGCTACGTGGCGGCGGCGGCAGCACTCCACAGGGTTTGGGGGCAGAACTCCTACCACTCTCCTCACGTAGGCAGTCAGTCCTCCGCCGGGCTTCCCGTAGCCTTTGCAGAGAGCACTGTCTGTGGCACACCTCTTTCTTCTCCCTGCACCCTTATCTGTATTTTCGCAGCTGGGGGCAACCGGCTTCTGCTGCTGTGGACGAGGCCTGCTTACTGCTTGGCAAACGCCAGAGAGAAATGAGCGCGGCTGCAGAGGACGAGTCCAAGGAGCTCTAGGACGTCACAGTCAACCAGTGGTCTTGCCACCGAGCTCAGAGGTCTCTTCCAGTCCAGGAAAGAATGCGCCGCTTTGGCGTTCTTTCCTAGGACAAGAAACGTTCGGTGACAGTGCGTCTGTCAAGCTGGTGCTGACCGCCGCAATCTCAGAGCCTTTCCCTGCCAATCATCTCCTTGCTTCTACTTTCTGGCAGCAAGCTCACTTAAGAAGTACCCTTACCTACCCGAGGATTTCACTAAGGGACTCTATTCGGTATGCCCATCGCCTCTGCCAAGGCAACTGGGGCCAAAACATTGCAGTGGCTGCTGGATCCAACTCTCTCAGCCTCCCCGGGAGCCGCCCGAGCCTATGGGCTGTTGGAGAAGGTCTTCGTTATGGTCCAGGTCACTCCCTTGATTGGCAGAAAGTCTCCCCGCTGCCAGTGAGGACTTTAGTTTGAGAGCTCACCCTGTTGAGAACGCGTTGGTGCAGCCCTCGTTTCTCCTGCGTACCGGACCCCTGCAAGTAACGGAGGCCTTTCACCGTGCAAACTCCTTCCTGGGGAAAACGCATACTTGTGGAGCGAGGAAGCCTAGGCAGGCTGCTTGCAGCCAGTTCACGCTCCTTTGGCTCCTGAAGCGAAGGCCTCCGGCACCTCTCCTGGCAGCCTCGCAAGCCTTTGGCAGGACCTCTAAAACTTTACCAGGCACAGCGAGCGGTGGAAGCAAGTCCCACACACCGAAAGAGCCGTAGCTGAAAAACATTGTCGTTCCTTTGCAGCACCGTACAAGCCCTTTGCTTTTGGGGGAGAGGGCCTTTCTCTTCTCTTCTTTGGCACACAGGGAAATGCCTTCACGGTGTTCGGCCTTGATACACTCGAGTGCGTGCAGCTTCCCCTTAACTGTTGAGAGTGTACTAGTGCAGCGCTCTCGAACATGACTGTCCTTTGAACACACCAAAAGAAACTTTCCATTCGAGGAGGGAACGCGCTGCACGGGAACTCTTTGTTCTCTGAGCCAAGTGGGTGCTGCCACTGCGCCTGTGTGTTTGCTGGTTCACTGGCACTCTGAGATGTTTCGGCCTCGCCATTGCGGGGCCCACGCTGTGCAGCTAACCTCACTTAGGGATCACAGGGGCCCGCATTACTTTCCAGGGGAAGACAACGCTGCCCGGATCACCCTCCAGGTGTCACTTTCTTGGCACTGAGCTACCTTCCTCGAAAGCTGTGCGTTGGTAGCCTGCTCCCAATGTGTTCCTTTGGTGACTGGACGCTCTTTGAGATGCTGGTCGAGACGGCCTCTGCTTCTCTGCTCTTGGAGAAGGCTGCTTTGCGGAGACGCTCAGCGTGGCCTGTGCCAGGTTCAACCTTCTGCTGCTCTGAACTAACGACTTACCTGCCCTCGCCCCTGGCGCAAAGTGCCTAGGCACAAGGGCACGCTCTGGCCCCGATGCCCACACTCAGTAGTCCAAAGCCTTCACAGGCTCCACGGGCGTCCTGCTTCCACTTACCCTCTGAACGCGGCTTGCTACGTGGCGGCGGCGGCAGCACTCCACAGGGTTTGGGGGCAGAACTCCTACCACTCTCCTCACGTAGGCAGTCAGTCCTCCGCCGGGCTTCCCGTAGCCTTTGCAGAGAGCACTGTCTGTGGCACACCTCTTTCTTCTCCCTGCACCCTTATCTGTATTTTCGCAGCTGGGGGCAACCGGCTTCTGCTGCTGTGGACGAGGCCTGCTTACTGCTTGGCAAACGCCAGAGAGAAATGAGCGCGGCTGCAGAGGACGAGTCCAAGGAGCTCTAGGACGTCACAGTCAACCAGTGGTCTTGCCACCGAGCTCAGAGGTCTCTTCCAGTCCAGGAAAGAATGCGCCGCTTTGGCGTTCTTTCCTAGGACAAGAAACGTTCGGTGACAGTGCGTCTGTCAAGCTGGTGCTGACCGCCGCAATCTCAGAGCCTTTCCCTGCCAATCATCTCCTTGCTTCTGCTTTCTGGCAGCAAGCTCACTTAAGAAGTACCCTTACCTACCCGAGGATTTCACTAAGGGACTCTATTCGGTATGCCCATCGCGTCTGCCAAGGCAACTGGGGCCAAAACATTGCAGTGGTTGCTGGATCCAACACTCTCCGCCTCCCCGGGAGCCGCCCGAGCCTATGGGCTGTTGGAGAAGGTCTTCGTTATGGTCCAGGTCACTCCCTTGATTGGCAGAAAGTCTCCCCGCTGCCAGTGAGGACTTTAGTTTGAGAGCTCACCCTGTTGAGAACGCGTTGGTGCAGCCCTCGTTTCTCCTGCGTACCGGACCCCTGCAAGTAACGGAGGCCTTTCACCGTGCAAACTCCTTCCTGGGGAAAACGCATACTTGTGGAGCGAGGAAGCCTAGGCAGGCTGCTTGCAGCCAGTTCACGCTCCTTTGGCTCCTGAAGCGAAGGCCTCCGGCACCTCTCCTGGCAGCCTCGCAAGCCTTTGGCAGGACCTCTAAAACTTTACCAGGCACAGCGAGCGGTGGAAGCAAGTCCCACACACCGAAAGAGCCGTAGCTGAAAAACATTGTCGTTCCTTTGCAGCACCGTACAAGCCCTCTGCTTTTGGGGGAGAGGGCCTTTCTCTTCTCTTCTTTGGCACACAGGGAAATGCCTTCACGGTGTTCGGCCTTGATACACTCGAGTGCGTGCAGCTTCCCCTTAACTGTTGAGAGTGTACTAGTGCAGCGCTCTCGAACATGACTGTCCTTTGAACACACCAAAAGAAACTTTCCATTCGAGGAGGGAACGCGCTGCACGGGAACTCTTTGTTCTCTGAGCCAAGTGGGTGCTGCCACTGCGCCTGTGTGTTTGCTGGTTCACTGGCACTCTGAGATGTTTCGGCCTCGCCATTGCGGGGCCCACGCTGTGCAGCTAACCTCACTTAGGGATCACAGGGGCCCGCATTACTTTCCAGGGGAAGACAACGCTGCCCGGATCACCCTCCAGGTGTCACTTTCTTGGCACTGAGCTACCTTCTTCGAAAGCTGTGCGTTGGTAGCCTGCTCCCAATGTGTTCCTTTGGTGACTGGACGCTCTTTGTGATGCTGGTCGAGACGGCCTCTGCTTCTCTGCTCTTGGAGAAGGCTGCTTTGCGGAGACGCTCAGCGTGGCCTGCGCCAGGTTCAACCTTCTGCTGCTCTGAACTAACGACTTACCTGCCCTCGCCCCTGGCGCAAAGTGCCTAGGCACAAGGGCACGCTCTGGCCCCGATGCCCACACTCAGTAGTCCAAAGACTTCACAGGCTCCACGGGCGTCCTGCTTCCACTTACCCTCTGAACGCGGCTTGCTACGTGGCGGCGGTGGCAGCACTCCACAGGGTTTGGGGGCAGAACTCCTACCACTCTCCTCACGTAGGCAGTCAGTCCTCCGCCGGGCTTCCCGTAGCCTTTGCAGAGAGCACTGTCTGTGGCACACCTCTTTCTTCTCCCTGCACCCTTATCTGTATTTTCGCAGCTGGGGGCAACCGGCTTCTGCTGCTGTGGACGAGGCCTGCTTACTGCTTGGCAAACGCCAGAGAGAAATGAGCGCGGCTGCAGAGGACGAGTCCAAGGAGCTCTAGGACGTCACAGTCAACCAGTGGTCTTGCCACCGAGCTCAGAGGTCTCTTCCAGTCCAGGAAAGAATGCGCCGCTTTGGCGTTCTTTCCTAGGACAAGAAACGTTCGGTGACAGTGCGTCTGTCAAGCTGGTGCTGACCGCCGCAATCTCAGAGCCTTTCCCTGCCAATCATCTCCTTGCTTCTGCTTTCTGGCAGCAAGCTCACTTAAGAAGTACCCTTACCTACCCGAGGATTTCACTAAGGGACTCTATTCGGTATGCCCATCGCGTCTGCCAAGGCAACTGGGGCCAAAACATTGCAGTGGCTGCTGGATCCAACTCTCTCCGCCTCCCCGGGAGCCGCCCGAGCCTATGGGCTGTTGGAGAAGGTCTTCGTTATGGTCCAGGTCACTCCCTTGATTGGCAGAAAGTCTCCCCGCTGCCAGTGAGGACTTTAGTTTGAGAGCTCACTCTGTTGAGAACGCGTTGGTGCAGCCCTCGTTTCTCCTGCGTACCGGACCCCTGCAAGTAACGGAGGCCTTTCACCGTGCAAACTCCTTCCTGGGGAAAAGGCATACTTGTGGAGCGAGGAAGCCTAGGCAGGCTGCTTGCAGCCAGTTCACGCTCCTTTGGCTCCTGAAGCGAAGGCTTCGGGCACCTCTCCTGGCAGCCTCGCAAGCCTTTGGCAGGACCTCTAAAACTTTACCAGGCACAGCGAGCGGTGGAAGCAAGTCCCACACACCGAAAGAGCCGTAGCTGAAAAATATTGTCGTTCCTTTGCAGCACCGTACAAGCCCTCTGCTTTTGGGGGAGAGGGCCTTTCTCTTCTCTTCTTTGGCACACAGGGAAATGCCTTCACGGTGTTCGGCCTTGATACACTCGAGTGCGTGCAGCTTCCCCTTAACTGTTGAGAGTGTACTAGTGCAGCGCTCTCGAACATGACTGTCCTTTGAACACACCAAAAGAAACTTTCCATTCGAGGAGGGAACGCGCTGCACGGGAACTCTTTGTTCTCTGAGCCAAGTGGGTGCTGCCACTGCGCCTGTGTGTTTGCTGGTTCACTGGCACTCTGAGATGTTTCGGCCTCGCCATTGCGGGGCCCACGCTGTGCAGCTAACCTCACTTAGGGATCACAGGGGCCCGCATTACTTTCCAGGGGAAGACAACGCTGCCCGGATCACCCTCCAGGTGTCACTTTCTTGGCACTGAGCTACCTTCCTCGAAAGCTGTGCGTTGGTAGCCTCCTCCCAATGTGTTCCTTTGGTGACTGGACGCTCTTTGAGATGCTGGTCGAGACGGCCTCTGCTTCTCTGCTCTTGGAGAAGGCTGCTTTGCGGAGACGCTCAGCGTGGCCTGCGCCAGGTTCAACCTTCTGCTGCTCTGAACTAACGACTTACCTGCCCTCGCCCCTGGCGCAAAGTGCCTAGGCACAAGGGCACGCTCTGGCCCCGATGCCCACACTCAGTAGTCCAAAGCCTTCACAGGCTCCACGGGCGTCCTGCTTCCACTTACCCTCTGAACGCGGCTTGCTACGTGGCGGCGGCTGCAGCACTCCACAGGGTTTGGGGGCAGAACTCCTACCACTCTCCTCACGTAGGCAGTCAGTCCTCCGCCGGGCTTCCCGTAGCCTTTGCAGAGAGCACTGTCTGTGGCACACCTCTTTCTTCTCCCTGCACCCTTATCTGTATTTTCGCAGCTGGGGGCAACCGGCTTCTGCTGCTGTGGACGAGGCCTGCTTACTGCTTGGCAAACGCCAGAGAGAAATGAGCGCGGCTGCAGAGGACGAGTCCAAGGAGCTCTAGGACGTCACAGTCAACCAGTGGTCTTGCCACCGAGCTCAGAGGTCTCTTCCAGTCCAGGAAAGAATGCGCCGCTTTGGCGTTCTTTCCTAGGACAAGAAACGTTCGGTGACAGTGCGTCTGTCAAGCTCGTGCTGACCGCCGCAATCTCAGAGCCTTTCCCTGCCAATCATCTCCTTGCTTCTGCTTTCTGGCAGCAAGCTCACTTAAGAAGTACCCTTACCTACCCGAGGATTTCACTAAGGGACTCTATTCGGTATGCCCATCGCGTCTGCCAAGGCAACTGGGGCCAAAACATTGCAGTGGTTGCTGGATCCAACTCTCTCCGCCTCCCCGGGAGCCGCCCGAGCCTATGGGCTGTTGGAGAAGGTCTTCGTTATGGTCCAGGTCACTCCCTTGATTGGCAGAAAGTCTCCCCGCTGCCAGTGAGGACTTTAGTTTGAGAGCTCACCCTGTTGAGAACGCGTTGGTGCAGCCCTCGTTTCTCCTGCGTACCGGACCCCTGCAAGTAACGGAGGCCTTTCACCGTGCAAACTCCTTCCTGGGGAAAACGCATACTTGTGGAGCGAGGAAGCCTAGGCAGGCTGCTTGCAGCCAGTTCACGCTCCTTTGGCTCCTGAAGCGAAGGCCTCCGGCACCTCTCCTGGCAGCCTCGCAAGCCTTTGGCAGGACCTCTAAAACTTTACCAGGCACAGCGAGCGGTGGAAGCAAGTCCCACACACCGAAAGAGCCGTAGCTGAAAAACATTGTCGTTCCTTTGCAGCACCGTACAAGCCCTTTGCTTTTGGGGGAGAGGGCCTTTCTCTTCTCTTCTTTGGCACACAGGGAAATGCCTTCACGGTGTTCGGCCTTGATACACTCGAGTGCGTGCAGCTTCCCCTTAACTGTTGAGAGTGTACTAGTGCAGCGCTCTCGAACATGACTGTCCTTTGAACACACCAAAAGAAACTTTCCATTCGAGGAGGGAACGCGCTGCACGGGAACTCTTTGTTCTCTGAGCCAAGTGGGTGCTGCCACTGCGCCTGTGTGTTTGCTGGTTCACTGGCACTCTGAGATGTTTCGGCCTCGCCATTGCGGGGCCCACGCTGTGCAGCTAACCTCACTTAGGGATCACAGGGGCCCGCATTACTTTCCAGGGGAAGACAACGCTGCCCGGATCACCCTCCAGGTGTCACTTTCTTGGCACTGAGCTACCTTCCTCGAAAGCTGTGCGTTGGTAGCCTGCTCCCAATGTGTTCCTTTGGTGACTGGACGCTCTTTGTGATGCTGGTCGAGACGGCCTCTGCTTCTCTGCTCTTGGAGAAGGCTGCTTTGCGGAGACGCTCAGCGTGGCCTGCGCCAGGTTCAACCTTCTGCTGCTCTGAACTAACGACTTACCTGCCCTCGCCCCTGGCGCAAAGTGCCTAGGCACAAGGGCACGCTCTGGCCCCGATGCCCACACTCAGTAGTCCAAAGCCTTCACAGGCTCCACGGGCGTCCTGCTTCCACTTACCCTCTGAACGCGGCTTGCTACGTGGCGGCGGCGGCAGCACTCCACAGGGTTTGGGGGCAGAACTCCTACCACTCTCCTCACGTAGGCAGTCAGTCCTCCGCCGGGCTTCCCGTAGCCTTTGCAGAGAGCACTGTCTGTGGCACACCTCTTTCTTCTCCCTGCACCCTTATCTGTATTTTCGCAGCTGGGGGCAACCGGCTTCTGCTGCTGTGGACGAGGCCTGCTTACTGCTTGGCAAACGCCAGAGAGAAATGAGCGCGGCTGCAGAGGACGAGTCCAAGGAGCTCTAGGACGTCACAGTCAACCAGTGGTCTTGCCACCGAGCTCAGAGGTCTCTTCCAGTCCAGGAAAGAATGCGCCGCTTTGGCGTTCTTTCCTAGGACAAGAAACGTTCGGTGACAGTGCGTCTGTCAAGCTGGTGCTGACCGCCGCAATCTCAGAGCCTTTCCCTGCCAATCATCTCCTTGCTTCTGCTTTCTGGCAGCAAGCTCACTTAAGAAGTACCCTTACCTACCCGAGGATTTCACTAAGGGACTCTATTCGGTATGCCCATCGCGTCTGCCAAGGCAACTGGGGCCAAAACATTGCAGTGGCTGCTGGATCCAACTCTCTCCGCCTCCCCGGGAGCCGCCCGAGCCTATGGGCTGTTGGAGAAGGTCTTCGTTATGGTCCAGGTCACTCCCTTGATTGGCAGAAAGTCTCCCCGCTGCCAGTGAGGACTTTAGTTTGAGAGCTCACCCTGTTGAGAACGCGTTGGTACAGCCCTCGTTTCTCCTGCGTACCGAACCCCTGCAAGTAACGGAGGCCTTTCACCGTGCAAACTCCTTCCTGGGGAAAACGCATACTTGTGGAGCGAGGAAGCCTAGGCAGGCTGCTTGCAGCCAGTTCACGCTCCTTTGGCTCCTGAAGCGAAGGCCTCCGGCACCTCTCCTGGCAGCCTCGCAAGCCTTTGGCAGGACCTCTAAAACTTTACCAGGCACAGCGAGCGGTGGAAGCAAGTCCCACACACCGAAAGAGCCGTAGCTGAAAAACATTGTCGTTCCTTTGCAGCACCGTACAAGCCCTCTGCTTTTGGGGGAGAGGGCCTTTCTCTTCTCTTCTTTGGCACACAGGGAAATGCCTTCACGGTGTTCGGCCTTGATACACTCGAGTGAGTGCAGCTTCCCCTTAACTGTTGAGAGTGTACTAGTGCAGCGCTCTCGAACATGACTGTCCTTTGAACACACCAAAAGAAACTTTCCATTCGAGGAGGGAACGCGCTGCACGGGAACTCTTTGTTCTCTGAGCCAAGTGGGTGCTGCCACTGCGCCTGTGTGTTTGCTGGTTCACTGGCACTCTGAGATGTTTCGGCCTCGCCATTGCGGGGCCCACGCTGTGCAGCTAACCTCACTTAGGGATCACAGGGGCCCGCATTACTTTCCAGGGGAAGACAACGCTGCCCGGATCACCCTCCAGGTGTCACTTTCTTGGCACTGAGCTACCTTCCTCGAAAGCTGTGCGTTGGTAGCCTCCTCCCAATGTGTTCCTTTGGTGACTGGACGCTCTTTGAGATGCTGGTCGAGACGGCCTCTGCTTCTCTGCTCTTGGAGAAGGCTGCTTTGCGGAGACGCTCAGCGTGGCCTGCGCCAGGTTCAACCTTCTGCTGCTCTGAACTAACGACTTACCTGCCCTCGCCCCTGGCGCAAAGTGCCTAGGCACAAGGGCACGCTCTGGCCCCGATGCCCACACTCAGTAGTCCAAAGCCTTCACAGGCTCCACGGGCGTCCTGCTTCCACTTACCCTCTGAACGCGGCTTGCTACGTGGCGGCGGCTGCAGCACTCCACAGGGTTTGGGGGCAGAACTCCTACCACTCTCCTCACGTAGGCAGTCAGTCCTCCGCCGGGCTTCCCGTAGCCTTTGCAGAGAGCACTGTCTGTGGCACACCTCTTTCTTCTCCCTGCACCCTTATCTGTATTTTCGCAGCTGGGGGCAACCGGCTTCTGCTGCTGTGGACGAGGCCTGCTTACTGCTTGGCAAACGCCAGAGAGAAATGAGCGCGGCTGCAGAGGACGAGTCCAAGGAGCTCTAGGACGTCACAGTCAACCAGTGGTCTTGCCACCGAGCTCAGAGGTCTCTTCCAGTCCAGGAAAGAATGCGCCGCTTTGGCGTTCTTTCCTAGGACAAGAAACGTTCGGTGACAGTGCGTCTGTCAAGCTCGTGCTGACCGCCGCAATCTCAGAGCCTTTCCCTGCCAATCATCTCCTTGCTTCTGCTTTCTGGCAGCAAGCTCACTTAAGAAGTACCCTTACCTACCCGAGGATTTCACTAAGGGACTCTATTCGGTATGCCCATCGCGTCTGCCAAGGCAACTGGGGCCAAAACATTGCAGTGGTTGCTGGATCCAACTCTCTCCGCCTCCCCGGGAGCCGCCCGAGCCTATGGGCTGTTGGAGAAGGTCTTCGTTATGGTCCAGGTCACTCCCTTGATTGGCAGAAAGTCTCCCCGCTGCCAGTGAGGACTTTAGTTTGAGAGCTCACCCTGTTGAGAACGCGTTGGTGCAGCCCTCGTTTCTCCTGCGTACCGGACCCCTGCAAGTAACGGAGGCCTTTCACCGTGCAAACTCCTTCCTGGGGAAAACGCATACTTGTGGAGCGAGGAAGCCTAGGCAGGCTGCTTGCAGCCAGTTCACGCTCCTTTGGCTCCTGAAGCGAAGGCCTCCGGCACCTCTCCTGGCAGCCTCGCAAGCCTTTGGCAGGACCTCTAAAACTTTACCAGGCACAGCGAGCGGTGGAAGCAAGTCCCACACACCGAAAGAGCCGTAGCTGAAAAACATTGTCGTTCCTTTGCAGCACCGTACAAGCCCTTTGCTTTTGGGGGAGAGGGCCTTTCTCTTCTCTTCTTTGGCACACAGGGAAATGCCTTCACGGTGTTCGGCCTTGATACACTCGAGTGCGTGCAGCTTCCCCTTAACTGTTGAGAGTGTACTAGTGCAGCGCTCTCGAACATGACTGTCCTTTGAACACACCAAAAGAAACTTTCCATTCGAGGAGGGAACGCGCTGCACGGGAACTCTTTGTTCTCTGAGCCAAGTGGGTGCTGCCACTGCGCCTGTGTGTTTGCTGGTTCACTGGCACTCTGAGATGTTTCGGCCTCGCCATTGCGGGGCCCACGCTGTGCAGCTAACCTCACTTAGGGATCACAGGGGCCCGCATTACTTTCCAGGGGAAGACAACGCTGCCCGGATCACCCTCCAGGTGTCACTTTCTTGGCACTGAGCTACCTTCCTCGAAAGCTGTGCGTTGGTAGCCTGCTCCCAATGTGTTCCTTTGGTGACTGGACGCTCTTTGTGATGCTGGTCGAGACGGCCTCTGCTTCTCTGCTCTTGGAGAAGGCTGCTTTGCGGAGACGCTCAGCGTGGCCTGCGCCAGGTTCAACCTTCTGCTGCTCTGAACTAACGACTTACCTGCCCTCGCCCCTGGCGCAAAGTGCCTAGGCACAAGGGCACGCTCTGGCCCCGATGCCCACACTCAGTAGTCCAAAGCCTTCACAGGCTCCACGGGCGTCCTGCTTCCACTTACCCTCTGAACGCGGCTTGCTACGTGGCGGCGGCGGCAGCACTCCACAGGGTTTGGGGGCAGAACTCCTACCACTCTCCTCACGTAGGCAGTCAGTCCTCCGCCGGGCTTCCCGTAGCCTTTGCAGAGAGCACTGTCTGTGGCACACCTCTTTCTTCTCCCTGCACCCTTATCTGTATTTTCGCAGCTGGGGGCAACCGGCTTCTGCTGCTGTGGACGAGGCCTGCTTACTGCTTGGCAAACGCCAGAGAGAAATGAGCGCGGCTGCAGAGGACGAGTCCAAGGAGCTCTAGGACGTCACAGTCAACCAGTGGTCTTGCCACCGAGCTCAGAGGTCTCTTCCAGTCCAGGAAAGAATGCGCCGCTTTGGCGTTCTTTCCTAGGACAAGAAACGTTCGGTGACAGTGCGTCTGTCAAGCTGGTGCTGACCGCCGCAATCTCAGAGCCTTTCCCTGCCAATCATCTCCTTGCTTCTGCTTTCTGGCAGCAAGCTCACTTAAGAAGTACCCTTACCTACCCGAGGATTTCACTAAGGGACTCTATTCGGTATGCCCATCGCGTCTGCCAAGGCAACTGGGGCCAAAACATTGCAGTGGCTGCTGGATCCAACTCTCTCCGCCTCCCCGGGAGCCGCCCGAGCCTATGGGCTGTTGGAGAAGGTCTTCGTTATGGTCCAGGTCACTCCCTTGATTGGCAGAAAGTCTCCCCGCTGCCAGTGAGGACTTTAGTTTGAGAGCTCACCCTGTTGAGAACGCGTTGGTGCAGCCCTCGTTTCTCCTGCGTACCGAACCCCTGCAAGTAACGGAGGCCTTTCACCGTGCAAACTCCTTCCTGGGGAAAACGCATACTTGTGGAGCGAGGAAGCCTAGGCAGGCTGCTTGCAGCCAGTTCACGCTCCTTTGGCTCCTGAAGCGAAGGCCTCCGGCACCTCTCCTGGCAGCCTCGCAAGCCTTTGGCAGGACCTCTAAAACTTTACCAGGCACAGCGAGCGGTGGAAGCAAGTCCCACACACCGAAAGAGCCGTAGCTGAAAAACATTGTCGTTCCTTTGCAGCACCGTACAAGCCCTCTGCTTTTGGGGGAGAGGGCCTTTCTCTTCTCTTCTTTGGCACACAGGGAAATGCCTTCACGGTGTTCGGCCTTGATACACTCGAGTGAGTGCAGCTTCCCCTTAACTGTTGAGAGTGTACTAGTGCAGCGCTCTCGAACATGACTGTCCTTTGAACACACCAAAAGAAACTTTCCATTCGAGGAGGGAACGCGCTGCACGGGAACTCTTTGTTCTCTGAGCCAATTGGGTGCTGCCACTGCGCCTGTGTGTTTGCTGGTTCACTGGCACTCTGAGATGTTTCGGCCTCGCCATTGCGGGGCCCACGCTGTGCAGCTAACCTCACTTAGGGATCACAGGGGCCCGCATTACTTTCCAGGGGAAGACAACGCTGCCCGGATCACCCTCCAGGTGTCACTTTCTTGGCACTGAGCTACCTTCCTCGAAAGCTGTGCGTTGGTAGCCTGCTCCCAATGTGTTCCTTTGGTGACTGGACGCTCTTTGAGATGCTGGTCGAGACGGCCTCTGCTTCTCTGCTCTTGGAGAAGGCTGCTTTGCGGAGACGCTCAGCGTGGCCTGCGCCAGGTTCAACCTTCTGCTGCTCTGAACTAACGACTTACCTGCCCTCGCCCCTGGCGCAAAGTGCCTAGGCACAAGGGCACGCTCTGGCCCCGATGGCCACACTCAGTAGTCCAAAGCCTTCACAGGCTCCACGGGCGTCCTGCTTCCACTTACCCTCTGAACGCGGCTTGCTACGTGGCGGCGGCGGTAGCACTCCACAGGGTTTGGGGGCAGAACTCCTACCACTCTCCTCACGTAGGCAGTCAGTCCTCCGCCGGGCTTCCCGTAGCCTTTGCAGAGAGCACTGTCTGTGGCACACCTCTTTCTTCTCCCTGCACCCTTATCTGTATTTTCGCAGCTGGGGGCAACTGGCTTCTGCTGCTGTGGACGAGGCCTGCTTACTGCTTGGCAAACGCCAGAGAGAAATGAGCGCGGCTGCAGAGGACGAGTCCAAGGAGCTCTAGGACGTCACAGTCAACCAGTGGTCTTGCCACCGAGCTCAGAGGTCTCTTCCAGTCCAGGAAAGAATGCGCCGCTTTGGCGTTCTTTCCTAGGACAAGAAACGTTCGGTGACAGTGCGTCTGTCAAGCTGGTGCTGACCGCCGCAATCTCAGAGCCTTTCCCTGCCAATCATCTCCTTGCTTCTGCTTTCTGGCAGCAAGCTCACTTAAGAAGTACCCTTACCTACCCGAGGATTTCACTAAGGGACTCTATTCGGTATGCCCATCGCGTCTGCCAAGGCAACTGGGGCCAAAACATTGCAGTGGCTGCTGGATCCAACTCTCTCCGCCTCCCCGGGAGCCGCCCGAGCCTATGGGCTGTTGGAGAAGGTCTTCGTTATGGTCCAGGTCACTCCCTTGATTGGCAGAAAGTCTCCCCGCTGCCAGTGAGGACTTTAGTTTGAGAGCTCACCCTGTTGAGAACGCGTTGGTGCAGCCCTCGTTTCTCCTGCGTACCGGACCCCTGCAAGTAACGGAGGCCTTTCACCGTGCAAACTCCTTCCTGGGGAAAACGCATACTTGTGGAGCGAGGAAGCCTAGGCAGGCTGCTTGCAGCCAGTTCACGCTCCTTTGGCTCCTGAAGCGAAGGCCTCCGGCACCTCTCCTGGCAGCCTCGCAAGCCTTTGGCAGGACCTCTAAAACTTTACCAGGCACAGCGAGCGGTGGAAGCAAGTCCCACACACCGAAAGAGCCGTAGCTGAAAAATATTGTCGTTCCTTTGCAGCACCGTACAAGCCCTCTGCTTTTGGGGGAGAGGGCCTTTCTCTTCTCTTCTTTGGCACACAGGGAAATGCCTTCACGGTGTTCGGCCTTGATACACTCGAGTGAGTGCAGCTTCCCCTTAACTGTTGAGAGTGTACTAGTGCAGCGCTCTCGAACATGACTGTCCTTTGAACACACCAAAAGAAACTTTCCATTCGAGGAGGGAACGCGCTGCACGGGAACTCTTTGTTCTCTGAGCCAAGTGGGTGCTGCCACTGCGCCTGTGTGTTTGCTGGTTCACTGGCACTCTGAGATGTTTCGGCCTCGCCATTGCGGGGCCCACGCTGTGCAGCTAACCTCACTTAGGGATCACAGGGGCCCGCATTACTTTCCAGGGGAAGACAACGCTGCCCGGATCACCCTCCAGGTGTCACTTTCTTGGCACTGAGCTACCTTCCTCGAAAGCTGTGCGTTGGTAGCCTCCTCCCAATGTGTTCCTTTGGTGACTGGACGCTCTTTGAGATGCTGGTCGAGACGGCCTCTGCTTCTCTGCTCTTGGAGAAGGCTGCTTTGCGGAGACGCTCAGCGTGGCCTGCGCCAGGTTCAACCTTCTGCTGCTCTGAACTAACGACTTACCTGCCCTCGCCCCTGGCGCAAAGTGCCTAGGCACAAGGGCACGCTCTGGCCCCGATGCCCACACTCAGTAGTCCAAAGCCTTCACAGGCTCCACGGGCGTCCTGCTTCCACTTACCCTCTGAACGCGGCTTGCTACGTGGCGGCGGCGGCAGCACTCCACAGGGTTTGGGGGCAGAACTCCTACCACTCTCCTCACGTAGGCAGTCAGTCCTCCGCCGGGCTTCCCGTAGCCTTTGCAGAGAGCACTGTCTGTGGCACACCTCTTTCTTCTCCCTGCACCCTTATCTGTATTTTCGCAGCTGGGGGCAACCGGCTTCTGCTGCTGTGGACGAGGCCTGCTTACTGCTTGGCAAACGCCAGAGAGAAATGAGCGCGGCTGCAGAGGACGAGTCCAAGGAGCTCTAGGACGTCACAGTCAACCAGTGGTCTTGCCACCGAGTTCAGAGGTCTCTTCCAGTCCAGGAAAGAATGCGCCGCTTTGGCGTTCTTTCCTAGGACAAGAAACGTTCGGTGACAGTGCGTCTGTCAAGCTCGTGCTGACCGCCGCAATCTCAGAGCCTTTCCCTGCCAATCATCTCCTTGCTTCTGCTTTCTGGCAGCAAGCTCACTTAAGAAGTACCCTTACCTACCCGAGGATTTCACTAAGGGACTCTATTCGGTATGCCCATCGCCTCTGCCAAGGCAACTGGGGCCAAAACATTGCAGTGGCTGCTGGATCCAACTCTCTCCGCCTCCCCGGGAGCCGCCCGAGCCTATGGGCTGTTGGAGAAGGTCTTCGTTATGGTCCAGGTCACTCCCTTGATTGGCAGAAAGTCTCCCCGCTGCCAGTGAGGACTTTAGTTTGAGAGCTCACTCTGTTGAGAACGCGTTGGTGCAGCCCTCGTTTCTCCTGCGTACCGGACCCCTGCAAGTAACGGAGGCCTTTCACCATGCAAACTCCTTCCTGGGGAAAACGCATACTTGTGGAGCGAGGAAGCCTAGGCAGGCTGCTTGCAGCCAGTTCACGCTCCTTTGGCTCCTGAAGCGAAGGCTTCGGGCACCTCTCCTGGCAGCCTCGCAAGCCTTTGGCAGGACCTCTAAAACTTTACCAGGCACAGCGAGCGGTGGAAGCAAGTCCCACACACCGAAAGAGCCGTAGCTGAAAAACATTGTCGTTCCTTTGCAGCACCGTACAAGCCCTCTGCTTTTGGGGGAGAGGGCCTTTCTCTTCTCTTCTTTGGCACACAGGGAAATGCCTTCACGGTGTTCGGCCTTGATACACTCGAGTGCGTGCAGCTTCCCCTTAACTGTTGAGAGTGTACTAGTGCAGCGCTCTCGAACATGACTGTCCTTTGAACACACCAAAAGAAACTTTCCATTCGAGGAGGGAACGCGCTGCACGGGAACTCTTTGTTCTCTGAGCCAAGTGGGTGCTGCCACTGCGCCTGTGTGTTTGCTGGTTCACTGGCACTCTGAGATGTTTCGGCCTCGCCATTGCGGGGCCCACGCTGTGCAGCTAACCTCACTTAGGGATCACAGGGGCCCGCATTACTTTCCAGGGGAAGACAACGCTGCCCGGATCACCCTCCAGGTGTCACTTTCTTGGCACTGAGCTACCTTCCTCGAAAGCTGTGCGTTGGTAGCCTGCTCCCAATGTGTTCCTTTGGTGACTGGACGCTCTTTGTGATGCTGGTCGAGACGGCCTCTGCTTCTCTGCTCTTGGAGAAGGCTGCTTTGCGGAGACGCTCAGCGTGGCCTGCGCCAGGTTCAACCTTCTGCTGCTCTGAACTAACGACTTACCTGCCCTCGCCCCTGGCGCAAAGTGCCTAGGCACAAGGGCACGCTCTGGCCCCGATGCCCACACTCAGTAGTCCAAAGCCTTCACAGGCTCCACGGGCGTCCTGCTTCCACTTACCCTCTGAACGCGGCTTGCTACGTGGCGGCGGCGGCAGCACTCCACAGGGTTTGGGGGCAGAACTCCTACCACTCTCCTCACGTAGGCAGTCAGTCCTCCGCCGGGCTTCCCGTAGCCTTTGCAGAGAGCACTGTCTGTGGCACACCTCTTTCTTCTCCCTGCACCCTTATCTGTATTTTCGCAGCTGGGGGCAACCGGCTTCTGCTGCTGTGGACGAGGCCTGCTTACTGCTTGGCAAACGCCAGAGAGAAATGAGCGCGGCTGCAGAGGACGAGTCCAAGGAGCTCTAGGACGTCACAGTCAACCAGTGGTCTTGCCACCGAGTTCAGAGGTCTCTTCCAGTCCAGGAAAGAATGCGCCGCTTTGGCGTTCTTTCCTAGGACAAGAAACGTTCGGTGACAGTGCGTCTGTCAAGCTCGTGCTGACCACCGCAATCTCAGAGCCTTTCCCTGCCAATCATCTCCTTGCTTCTGCTTTCTGGCAGCAAGCTCACTTAAGAAGTACCCTTACCTACCCGAGGATTTCACTAAGGGACTCTATTCGGTACGCCCATCGCGTCTGCCAAGGCAACTGGGGCCAAAACATTGCAGTGGCTGCTGGATCCAACTCTCTCCACCTCCCCGGGAGCCGCCCGAGCCTATGGGCTGTTGGAGAAGGTCTTCGTTATGGTCCAGGTCACTCCCTTGATTGGCAGAAAGTCTCCCCGCTGCCAGTGAGGACTTTAGTTTGAGAGCTCACTCTGTTGAGAACGCGTTGGTGCAGCCCTCGTTTCTCCTGCGTACCGGACCCCTGCAAGTAACGGAGGCCTTTCACCGTGCAAACTCCTTCCTGGGGAAAAGGCATACTTGTAGAGCGAGGAAGCCTAGGCAGGCTGCTTGCAGCCAGTTCACGCTCCTTTGGCTCCTGAAGCGAAGGCTTCGGGCACCTCTCCTGGCAGCCTCGCAAGCCTTTGGCAGGACCTCTAAAACTTTACCAGGCACAGCGAGCGGTGGAAGCAAGTCCCACACACCGAAAGAGCCGTAGCTGAAAAATATTGTCGTTCCTTTGCAGCACCGTACAAGCCCTCTGCTTTTGGGGGAGAGGGCCTTTCTCTTCTCTTCTTTGGCACACAGGCAAATGCCTTCACGGTGTTCGGCCTTGATACACTCGAGTGAGTGCAGCTTCCCCTTAACTGTTGAGAGTGTGCTAGTGCAGCGCTCTCGAACATGACTGTCCTTTGAACACACCAAAAGAAACTTTCCATTCGAGGAGGGAACGCGCTGCACGGGAACTCTTTGTTCTCTGAGCCAAGTGGGTGCTGCCACTGCGCCTGTGTGTTTGCTGGTTCACTGGCACTCTGAGATGTTTCGGCCTCGCCATTGCGGGGCCCACGCTGTGCAGCTAACCTCACTTAGGGATCACAGGGGCCCGCATTACTTTCCAGGGGAAGACAACGCTGCCCGGATCACCCTCCAGGTGTCACTTTCTTGGCACTGAGTTACCTTCCTCGAAAGCTGTGCGTTGGTAGCCTCCTCCCAATGTGTTCCTTTGGTGACTGGACGCTCTTTGAGATGCTGGTCGAGACGGCCTCTGTTTCTCTGCTCTTGGAGAAGGCTGCTTTGCGGAGACGCTCAGCGTGGCCTGCGCCAGGTTCAACCTTCTGCTGCTCTGAACTAACGACTTACCTGCCCTCGCCCCTGGCGCAAAGTGCCTAGGCACAAGGGCACGCTCTGGCCCCGATGCCCACACTCAGTAGTCCAAAGCCTTCACAGGCTCCACGGGCGTCCTGCTTCCACTTACCCTCTGAACGCGGCTTGCTACGTGGCGGCGGCGGCAGCACTCCACAGGGTTTGGGGGCAGAACTCCTACCACTCTCCTCACGTAGGCAGTCAGTCCTCCGCCGGGCTTCCCGTAGCCTTTGCAGAGAGCACTGTCTGTGGCACACCTCTTTCTTCTCCCTGCACCCTTATCTGTATTTTCGCAGCTGGGGGCAACCGGCTTCTGCTGCTGTGGACGAGGCCTGCTTACTGCTTGGCAAACGCCAGAGAGAAATGAGCGCGGCTGCAGAGGACGAGTCCAAGGAGCTCTAGGACGTCACAGTCAACCAGTGGTCTTGCCACCGAGTTCAGAGGTCTCTTCCAGTCCAGGAAAGAATGCGCCGCTTTGGCGTTCTTTCCTAGGACAAGAAACGTTCGGTGACAGTGCGTCTGTCAAGCTCGTGCTGACCGCCGCAATCTCAGAGCCTTTCCCTGCCAATCATCTCCTTGCTTCTGCTTTCTGGCAGCAAGCTCACTTAAGAAGTACCCTTACCTACCCGAGGATTTCACTAAGGGACTCTATTCGGTATGCCCATCGCGTCTGCCAAGGCAACTGGGGCCAAAACATTGCAGTGGCTGCTGGATCCAACTCTCTCCGCCTCCCCGGGAGCCGCCCGAGCCTATGGGCTGTTGGAGAAGGTCTTCGTTATGGTCCAGGTCACTCCCTTGATTGGCAGAAAGTCTCCCCGCTGCCAGTGAGGACTTTAGTTTGACAGCTCACTCTGTTGAGAACGCGTTGGTGCAGCCCTCGTTTCTCCTGCGTACCGGACCCCTGCAAGTAACGGAGGCCTTTCACCGTGCAAACTCCTTCCTGGGGAAAACGCATACTTGTGGAGCGAGGAAGCCTAGGCAGGCTGCTTGCAGCCAGTTCACGCTCCTTTGGCTCCTGAAGCGAAGGCTTCGGGCACCTCTCCTGGCAGCCTCGCAAGCCTTTGGCAGGACCTCTAAAACTTTACCAGGCACAGCGAGCGGTGGAAGCAAGTCCCACACACCGAAAGAGCCGTAGTTAAAAAACATTGTCGTTCCTTTGCAGCACCGTACAAGCCCTCTGCTTTTGGGGGAGAGGGCCTTTCTCTTCTCTTCTTTGGCACACAGGGAAATGCCTTCACGGTGTTCGGCCTTGATACACTCGAGTGCGTGCAGCTTCCCCTTAACTGTTGAGAGTGTACTAGTGCAGCGCTCTCGAACATGACTGTCCTTTGAACACACCAAAAGAAACTTTCCATTCGAGGAGGGAACGCGCTGCACGGGAACTCTTTGTTCTCTGAGCCAAGTGGGTGCTGCCACTGCGCCTGTGTGTTTGCTGGTTCACTGGCACTCTGAGATGTTTCGGCCTCGCCATTGCGGGGCCCACGCTGTGCAGCTAACCTCACTTAGGGATCACAGGGGCCCGCATTACTTTCCAGGGGAAGACAACGCTGCCCGGATCACCCTCCAGGTGTCACTTTCTTGGCACTGAGCTACCTTCCTCGAAAGCTGTGCGTTGGTAGCCTGCTCCCAATGTGTTCCTTTGGTGACTGGACGCTCTTTGTGATGCTGGTCGAGACGGCCTCTGCTTCTCTGCTCTTGGAGAAGGCTGCTTTGCGGAGACGCTCAGCGTGGCCTGCGCCAGGTTCAACCTTCTGCTGCTCTGAACTAACGACTTACCTGCCCTCGCCCCTGGCGCAAAGTGCCTAGGCACAAGGGCACGCTCTGGCCCCGATGCCCACACTCAGTAGTCCAAAGCCTTCACAGGCTCCACGGGCGTCCTGCTTCCACTTACCCTCTGAACGCGGCTTGCTACGTGGCGGCGGCGGCAGCACTCCACAGGGTTTGGGGGCAGAACTCCTACCACTCTCCTCACGTAGGCAGTCAGTCCTCCGCCGGGCTTCCCGTAGCCTTTGCAGAGAGCACTGTCTGTGGCACACCTCTTTCTTCTCCCTGCACCCTTATCTGTATTTTCGCAGCTGGGGGCAACCGGCTTCTGCTGCTGTGGACGAGGCCTGCTTACTGCTTGGCAAACGCCAGAGAGAAATGAGCGCGGCTGCAGAGGACGAGTCCAAGGAGCTCTAGGACGTCACAGTCAACCAGTGGTCTTGCCACCGAGTTCAGAGGTCTCTTCCAGTCCAGGAAAGAATGCGCCGCTTTGGCGTTCTTTCCTAGGACAAGAAACGTTCGGTGACAGTGCGTCTGTCAAGCTCGTGCTGACCGCCGCAATCTCAGAGCCTTTCCCTGCCAATCATCTCCTTGCTTCTGCTTTCTGGCAGCAAGCTCACTTAAGAAGTACCCTTACCTACCCGAGGATTTCACTAAGGGACTCTATTCGGTATGCCCATCGCGTCTGCCAAGGCAACTGGGGCCAAAACATTGCAGTGGCTGCTGGATCCAACTCTCTCCGCCTCCCCGGGAGCCGCCCGAGCCTATGGGCTGTTGGAGAAGGTCTTCGTTATGGTCCAGGTCACTCCCTTGATTGGCAGAAAGTCTCCCCGCTGCCAGTGAGGACTTTAGTTTGAGAGCTCACTCTGTTGAGAACGCGTTGGTGCAGCCCTCGTTTCTCCTGCGTACCGGACCCCTGCAAGTAACGGAGGCCTTTCACCGTGCAAACTCCTTCCTGGGGAAAACGCATACTTGTGGAGCGAGGAAGCCTAGGCAGGCTGCTTGCAGCCAGTTCACGCTCCTTTGGCTCCTGAAGCGAAGGCTTCGGGCACCTCTCCTGGCAGCCTCGCAAGCCTTTGGCAGGACCTCTAAAACTTTACCAGGCACAGCGAGCGGTGGAAGCAAGTCCCACACACCGAAAGAGCCGTAGCTGAAAAACATTGTCGTTCCTTTGCAGCACCGTACAAGCCCTCTGCTTTTGGGGGAGAGGGCCTTTCTCTTCTCTTCTTTGGCACACAGGGAAATGCCTTCACGGTGTTCGGCCTTGATACACTCGAGTGCGTGCAGCTTCCCCTTAACTGTTGAGAGTGTACTAGTGCAGCGCTCTCGAACATGACTGTCCTTTGAACACACCAAAAGAAACTTTCCATTCGAGGAGGGAACGCGCTGCACGGGAACTCTTTGTTCTCTGAGCCAAGTGGGTGCTGCCACTGCGCCTGTGTGTTTGCTGGTTCACTGGCACTCTGAGATGTTTCGGCCTCGCCATTGCGGGGCCCACGCTGTGCAGCTAACCTCACTTAGGGATCACAGGGGCCCGCATTACTTTCCAGGGGAAGACAACGCTGCCCGGATCACCCTCCAGGTGTCACTTTCTTGGCACTGAGCTACCTTCCTCGAAAGCTGTGCGTTGGTAGCCTGCTCCCAATGTGTTCCTTTGGTGACTGGACGCTCTTTGTGATGCTGGTCGAGACGGCCTCTGCTTCTCTGCTCTTGGAGAAGGCTGCTTTGCGGAGACGCTCAGCGTGGCCTGCGCCAGGTTCAACCTTCTGCTGCTCTGAACTAACGACTTACCTGCCCTCGCCCCTGGCGCAAAGTGCCTAGGCACAAGGGCACGCTCTGGCCCCGATGCCCACACTCAGTAGTCCAAAGCCTTCACAGGCTCCACGGGCGTCCTGCTTCCACTTACCCTCTGAACGCGGCTTGCTACGTGGCGGCGGCGGCAGCACTCCACAGGGTTTGGGGGCAGAACTCCTACCACTCTCCTCACGTAGGCAGTCAGTCCTCCGCCGGGCTTCCCGTAGCCTTTGCAGAGAGCACTGTCTGTGGCACACCTCTTTCTTCTCCCTGCACCCTTATCTGTATTTTCGCAGCTGGGGGCAACCGGCTTCTGCTGCTGTGGACGAGGCCTGCTTACTGCTTGGCAAACGCCAGAGAGAAATGAGCGCGGCTGCAGAGGACGAGTCCAAGGAGCTCTAGGACGTCACAGTCAACCAGTGGTCTTGCCACCGAGTTCAGAGGTCTCTTCCAGTCCAGGAAAGAATGCGCCGCTTTGGCGTTCTTTCCTAGGACAAGAAACGTTCGGTGACAGTGCGTCTGTCAAGCTCGTGCTGACCGCCGCAATCTCAGAGCCTTTCCCTGCCAATCATCTCCTTGCTTCTGCTTTCTGGCAGCAAGCTCACTTAAGAAGTACCCTTACCTACCCGAGGATTTCACTAAGGGACTCTATTCGGTATGCCCATCGCGTCTGCCAAGGCAACTGGGGCCAAAACATTGCAGTGGCTGCTGGATCCAACTCTCTCCGCCTCCCCGGGAGCCGCCCGAGCCTATGGGCTGTTGGAGAAGGTCTTCGTTATGGTCCAGGTCACTCCCTTGATTGGCAGAAAGTCTCCCCGCTGCCAGTGAGGACTTTAGTTTGAGAGCTCACTCTGTTGAGAACGCGTTGGTGCAGCCCTCGTTTCTCCTGCGTACCGGACCCCTGCAAGTAACGGAGGCCTTTCACCGTGCAAACTCCTTCCTGGGGAAAACGCATACTTGTGGAGCGAGGAAGCCTAGGCAGGCTGCTTGCAGCCAGTTCACGCTCCTTTGGCTCCTGAAGCGAAGGCTTCGGGCACCTCTCCTGGCAGCCTCGCAAGCCTTTGGCAGGACCTCTAAAACTTTACCAGGCACAGCGAGCGGTGGAAGCAAGTCCCACACACCGAAAGAGCCGTAGCTGAAAAATATTGTCGTTCCTTTGCAGCACCGTACAAGCCCTCTGCTTTTGGGGGAGAGGGCCTTTCTCTTCTCTTCTTTGGCACACAGGGAAATGCCTTCACGGTGTTCGGCCTTGATACACTCGAGTGAGTGCAGCTTCCCCTTAACTGTTGAGAGTGTGCTAGTGCAGCGCTCTCGAACATGACTGTCCTTTGAACACACCAAAAGAAACTTTCCATTCGAGGAGGGAACGCGCTGCACGGGAACTCTTTGTTCTCTGAGCCAAGTGGGTGCTGCTACTGCGCCTGTGTGTTTGCTGGTTCACTGGCACTCTGAGATGTTTTTGCCTCGCCATTGCGGGGCCCACGCTGTGCAGCTAACCTCACTTAGGGATCACAGGGGCCCGCATTACTTTCCAGGGGAAGACAACGCTGCCCGGATCACCCTCCAGGTGTCACTTTCTTGGCACTGAGCTATCTTCCTCGAAAGCTGTGCGTTGGTAGCCTGCTCCCAATGTGTTCCTTTGGTGACTGGACGCTCTTTGAGATGCTGGTCGAGACGGCCTCTGCTTCTCTGCTCTTGGAGAAGGCTGCTTTGCGGAGACGCTCAGCGTGGCCTGCGCCAAGTTCAACATTCTGCTGCTCTGAACTAACGACTTACCTGCCCTCGCCCCTGGCGCAAAGTGCCTAGGCACAAGGGCACGCTCTGGCCCCGATGCCCACACTCAGTAGTCCAAAGCCTTCACAGGCTCCACGGGCGTCCTGCTTCCACTTACCCTCTGAACGCGGCTTGCTACGTGGCGGCGGCGGCAGCACTCCACAGGGTTTGGGGGCAGAACTCCTACCACTCTCCTCACATAGGCAGTCAGTCCTCCGCCGGGCTTCCCGTAGCCTTTGCAGAGAGCACTGTCTGTGGCACACCTCTTTCTTCTCCCTGCACCCTTATCTGTATTTTCGCAGCTGGGGGCAACCGGCTTCTGCTGCTGTGGACGAGGCCTGCTTACTGCTTGGCAAACGCCAGAGAGAAATGAGCGCGGCTGCAGAGGACGAGTCCAAGGAGCTCTAGGACGTCACAGTCAACCAGTGGTCTTGCCACCGAGCTCAGAGGTCTCTTCCAGTCCAGGAAAGAATGTGCCGCTTTGGCGTTGTTTCCTAGGACAAGAAACGTTCAGTGACAGTGCGTCTGTCAAGCTCGTGCTGACCGCCGCAATCTCAGAGCCTTTCCCTGCCAATCATCTCCTTGCTTCTGCTTTCTGGCAGCAAGCTCACTTAAGAAGTACCCTTACCTACCCGAGGATTTCACTAAGGGACTCTATTCGGTATGCCCATCGCGTCTGCCAAGGCAACTGGGGCCAAAACATTGCAGTGGCTGCTGGATCCAACTCTCTCCGCCTCCCCGGGAGCCGCCCGAGCCTATGGGCTGTTGGAGAAGGTCTTCGTTATGGTCCAGGTCACTCCCTTGATTGGCAGAAAGTCTCCCCGCTGCCAGTGAGGACTTTAGTTTGAGAGCTCACTCTGTTGAGAACGCGTTGGTGCAGCCCTCGTTTCTCCTGCGTACCGGACCCCTGCAAGTAACGGAGGCCTTTCAACGTGCAAACTCCTTCCTGGGGAAATCGCATACTTGTGGAGCGAGGAAGCCTAGGCAGGCTGCTTGCAGCCAGTTCACGCTCCTTTGGCTCCTGAAGCGAAGGCTTCGGGCACCTCTCCTGGCAGCCTCGCAAGCATTTGGCAGGACCTCTAAAACTTTACCAGGCACAGCGAGCGGTGGAAGCAAGTCCCACACACCGAAAGAGCCGTAGCTGAAAAATATTGTCGTTCCTTTGCAGCACCGTACAAGCCCTCTGCTTTTGGGGGAGAGGGCCTTTCTCTTCTCTTCTTTGGCACACAGGGAAATGCCTTCACGGTGTTCGGCCTTGATACACTCGAGTGAGTGCAGCTTCCCCTTAACTGTTGAGAGTGTGCTAGTGCAGCGCTCTCGAACATGACTGTCCTTTGAACACACCAAAAGAAACTTTCCATTCGAGGAGGGAACGTGCTGCACGGGAACTCTTTGTTCTCTGAGCCAAGTGGGTGCTGCTACTGCGCCTGTGTGTTTGCTGGTTCACTGGCACTCTGAGATGTTTTTGCCTCACCATTGCGGGGCCCAAGCTGTGCAGCTAACCTCACTTAGGGATCACAGGGGACCGCATTACTTTCCAGGGGAAGACAACGCTGCCCGGATCACCCTCCAGGTGTCACTTTCTTGGCACTGAGCTACCTTCCTCGAAAGCTGTGCGTTGGTAGCCTGCTCCCAATGTGTTCCTTTGGTGACTGGACGCTCTTTGAGATGCTGGTCGAGACGGCCTCTGCTTCTCTACTCTTGGAGAAGGCTGCTTTGCGGAGACGCTCAGCGTGGCCTGTGCCAAGTTCAACCTTCTGCTGCTCTGAACTAACGACTTACCTGCCCTCGCCCCTGGCGCAAAGTGCCTAGGCACAAGGGCACGCTCTGGCCCCGATGCCCACACTCAGTAGTCCAAAGCCTTCACAGGCTCCACGGGCGTCCTGCTTCCACTTACCCTCTGAACGCGGCTTGCTACGTGGCGGCGGCGGCAGCACTCCACAGGGTTTGGGGGCAGAACTCCTACCACTCTCCTCACATAGGTAGTCAGTCCTCCGCCGGGCTTCCCGTAGCCTTTGCAGAGAGCACTGTCTGTGGCACACCTCTGTCTTCTGCCTTCACCCTTATCTGTATTTTCGCAGCTGGGGGCAACCGGCTTCTGCTGCTGTGGACGAGGCCTGCTTACTGCTTGGCAAACGCCAGAGAGAAATGAGCGCGGCTGCAGAGGACGAGTCCAAGGAGCTCTAGGACGTCACAGTCAACCAGTGGTCTTGCCACCGAGCTCAGAGGTCTCTTCCAGTCCAGGAAAGAATGCGCCGCTTTGGCGTTGTTTCCTAGGACAAGAAACGTTCGGTGACAGTGCGTCTGTCAAGCTCGTGCTGACCGCCGCAATCTCAGAGCCTTTCCCTGCCAATCATCTCCTTGCTTCTGCTTTCTGGCAGCAAGCTCACTTAAGAAGTACCCTTACCTACCCGAGGATTTCACTAAGGGACTCTATTCGGTATGCCCATCGCGTCTGCCAAGGCAACTGGGGCCAAAACATTGCAGTGGCTGCTGGATCCAACTCTCTCCGCCTCCCCGGGAGCCGCCCGAGCCTATGGGCTGTTGGAGAAGGTCTTCGTTATGGTCCAGGTCACTCCCTTGATTGGCAGAAAGTCTCCCCGCTGCCAGTGAGGACTTTAGTTTGAGAGCTCACTCTGTTGAGAACGCGTTGGTGCAGCCCTCGTTTCTCCTGCGTACCGGACCCCTGCAAGTAACGGAGGCCTTTCAACGTGCAAACTCCTTCCTGGGGAAATCGCATACTTGTGGAGCGAGGAAGCCTAGGCAGGCTGCTTGCAGCCAGTTCACGCTCCTTTGGCTCCTGAAGCGAAGGCTTCGGGCACCTCTCCTGGCAGCCTCGCAAGCCTTTGGCAGGACCTCTAAAACTTTACCAGGCACAGCGAGCGGTGGAAGCAAGTCCCACACACCGAAAGAGCCGTAGCTGAAAAATATTGTCGTTCCTTTGCAGCACCGTACAAGCCCTCTGCTTTTGGGGGAGAGGGCCTTTCTCTTCTCTTCTTTGGCACACAGGGAAATGCCTTCACGGTGTTCGGCCTTGATACACTCGAGTGAGTGCAGCTTCCCCTTAACTGTTGAGAGTGTGCTAGTGCAGCGCTCTCGAACATGACTGTCCTTTGAACACACCAAAAGAAACTTTCCATTCGAGGAGGGAACGCGCTGCACGGGAACTCTTTGTTCTCTGAGCCAAGTGGGTGCTGCTACTGCGCCTGTGTGTTTGCCGGTTCACTGGCACTCTGAGATGTTTTTGCCTCGCCATTGCGGGGCCCACGCTGTGCAGCTAACCTCACTTAGGGATCACAGGGGACCGCATTACTTTCCAGGGGAAGACAACGCTGCCCGGATCACCCTCCAGGTGTCACTTTCTTGGCACTGAGCTACCTTCCTCGAAAGCTGTGCGTTGGTAGCCTGCTCCCAATGTGTTCCTTTGGTGACTGGACGCTCTTTGAGATGCTGGTCGAGACGGCCTCTGCTTCTCTGCTCTTGGAGAAGGCTGCTTTGCGGAGACGCTCAGCGTGGCCTGCGCCAAGTTCAACCTTCTGCTGCTCTGAACTAACGACTTACCTGCCCTCGCCCCTGGCGCAAAGTGCCTAGGCACAAGGGCACGCTCTGGCCCCGATGCCCACACTCAGTAGTCCAAAGCCTTCACAGGCTCCACGGGCGTCCTGCTTCCACTTACCCTCTGAACGCGGCTTGCTACGTGGCGGCGGCGGCAGCACTCCACAGGGTTTGGGGGCAGAACTCCTACCACTCTCCTCACATAGGTAGTCAGTCCTCCGCCGGGCTTCCCGTAGCCTTTGCAGAGAGCACTGTCTGTGGCACACCTCTGTCTTCTGCCTTCACCCTTATCTGTATTTTCGCAGCTGGGGGCAACCGGCTTCTGCTGCTGTGGACGAGGCCTGCTTACTGCTTGGCAAACGCCAGAGAGAAATGAGCGCGGCTGCAGAGGACGAGTCCAAGGAGCTCTAGGACGTCACAGTCAACCAGTGGTCTTGCCACCGAGCTCAGAGGTCTCTTCCAGTCCAGGAAAGAATGCGCCGCTTTGGCGTTGTTTCCTAGGACAAGAAACGTTCGGTGACAGTGCGTCTGTCAAGCTCGTGCTGACCGCCGCAATCTCAGAGCCTTTCCCTGCCAATCATCTCCTTGCTTCTGCTTTCTGGCAGCAAGCTCACTTAAGAAGTACCCTTACCTACCCGAGGATTTCACTAAGGGACTCTATTCGGTATGCCCATCGCGTCTGCCAAGGCAACTGGGGCCAAAACATTGCAGTGGCTGCTGGATCCAACTCTCTCCGCCTCCCCGGGAGCCGCCCGAGCCTATGGGCTGTTGGAGAAGGTCTTCGTTATGGTCCAGGTCACTCCCTTGATTGGCAGAAAGTCTCCCCGCTGCCAGTGAGGACTTTAGTTTGAGAGCTCACTCTGTTGAGAACGCGTTGGTGCAGCCCTCGTTTCTCCTGCGTACCGGACCCCTGCAAGTAACGGAGGCCTTTCACCGTGCAAACTCCTTCCTGGGGAAAACGCATACTTGTGGAGCGAGGAAGCCTAGGCAGGCTGCTTGCAGCCAGTTCACGCTCCTTTGGCTCCTGAAGCGAAGGCTTCGGGCACCTCTCCTGGCAGCCTCGCAAGCCTTTGGCAGGACCTCTAAAACTTTACCAGGCACAGCGAGCGGTGGAAGCAAGTCCCACACACCGAAAGAGCCGTAGCTGAAAAATATTGTCGTTCCTTTGCAGCACCGTACAAGCCCTCTGCTTTTGGGGGAGAGGGCCTTTCTCTTCTCTTCTTTGGCACACAGGGAAATGCCTTCACGGTGTTCGGCCTTGATACACTCGAGTGAGTGCAGCTTCCCCTTAACTGTTGAGAGTGTGCTAGTGCAGCGCTCTCGAACATGACTGTCCTTTGAACACACCAAAAGAAACTTTCCATTCGAGGAGGGAACGCGCTGCACGGGAACTCTTTGTTCTCTGAGCCAAGTGGGTGCTGCTACTGCGCCTGTGTGTTTGCTGGTTCACTGGCACTCTGAGATGTTTTTGCCTCGCCATTGCGGGGCCCACGCTGTGCAGCTAACCTCACTTAGGGATCACAGGGGCCCGCATTACTTTCCAGGGGAAGACAACGCTGCCCGGATCACCCTCCAGGTGTCACTTTCTTGGCACTGAGCTACCTTCCTCGAAAGCTGTGCGTTGGTAGCCTGCTCCCAATGTGTTCCTTTGGTGACTGGACGCTCTTTGAGATGCTGGTCGAGACGGCCTCTGCTTCTCTGCTCTTGGAGAAGGCTGCTTTGCGGAGACGCTCAGCGTGGCCTGCGCCAAGTTCAACCTTCTGCTGCTCTGAACTAACGACTTACCTGCCCTCGCCCCTGGCGCAAAATGCCTAGGCACAAGGGCACGCTCTGGCCCCGATGCCCACACTCAGTAGTCCAAAGCCTTCACAGGCTCCACGGGCGTCCTGCTTCCACTTACCCTCTGAACGCGGCTTGCTACGTGGCGGCGGCGGCAGCACTCCACAGGGTTTGGGGGCAGAACTCCTACCACTCTCCTCACATAGGTAGTCAGTCCTCCGCCGGGCTTCCCGTAGCCTTTGCAGAGAGCACTGTCTGTGGCACACCTCTGTCTTCTCCTTTCACCCTTATCTGTATTTTCGCAGCTGGGGGCAACCGGCTTCTGCTGCTGTGGACGAGGCCTGCTTACTGCTTGGCAAACGCCAGGGAGAAATGTGCGCGGCTGCAGAGGACGAGTCCAAGGAGCTCTAGGACGTCACAGTCAACCAGTGGTCTTGCCACCGAGCTCAGAGGTCTCTTCCAGTCCAGGAAAGAATGCGCCGCTTTGGCGTTCTTTCCTAGGACAAGAAACGTTCGGTGACAGTGCGTCTGTCAAGCTGGTGCTGACCGCCGCAATCTCAGAGCCTTTCCCTGCCAATCATCTCCTTGCTTCTGCTTTCTGGCAGCAAGCTCACTTAAGAAGTACCCTTACCTACCCGAGGATTTCACTAAGGGACTCTATTCGGTATGCCCATCGCGTCTGCCAAGGCAACTGGGGCCAAAACATTGCAGTGGCTGCTGGATCCAACTCTCTCCGCCTCCCCGGGAGCCGCCCGAGCCTATGGGCTGTTGGAGAAGGTCTTCGTTATGGTCCAGGTCACTCCCTTGATTGGCAGAAAGTCTCCCCGCTGCCAGTGAGGACTTTAGTTTGAGAGCTCACTCTGTTGAGAACGCGTTGGTGCAGCCCTCGTTTCTCCTGCGTACCGGACCCCTGCAAGTAACGGAGGCCTTTCACCGTGCAAACTCCTTCCTGGGGAAAAGGCATACTTGTGGAGCGAGGAAGCCTAGGCAGGCTGCTTGCAGCCAGTTCACGCTCCTTTGGCTCCTGAAGCGAAGGCCTCCGGCACCTCTCCTGGCAGCCTCGCAAGCCTTTGGCAGGACCTCTAAAACTTTAGCAGGCACAGCGAGCGGTGGAAGCAAGTCCCACACACCGAAAGAGCCGTAGCTGAAAAACATTGTCGTTCCTTTGCAGCACCGTACAAGCCCTTTGCTTTTGGGGGAGAGGGCCTTTCTCTTCTCTTCTTTGGCACACAGGGAAATGCCTTCACGGTGTTCGGCCTTGATACACTCGAGTGCGTGCAGCTTCCCCTTAACTGTTGAGAGTGTACTAGTGCAGCGCTCTCGAACATGACTGTCCTTTGAACACACCAAAAGAAACTTTCCATTCGAGGAGGGAACGCGCTGCACGGGAACTCTTTGTTCTCTGAGCCAAGTGGGTGCTGCCACTGCGCCTGTGTGTTTGCTGGTTCACTGGCACTCTGAGATGTTTCGGCCTCGCCATTGCGGGGCCCACGCTGTGCAGCTAACCTCACTTAGGGATCACAGGGGCCCGCATTACTTTCCAGGGGAAGACAACGCTGCCCGGATCACCCTCCAGGTGTCACTTTCTTGGCACTGAGCTACCTTCCTCGAAAGCTGTGCGTTGGTAGCCTGCTCCCAATGTGTTCCTTTGGTGACTGGACGCTCTTTGTGATGCTGGTCGAGACGGCCTCTGCTTCTCTGCTCTTGGAGAAGGCTGCTTTGCGGAGACGCTCAGCGTGGCCTGCGCCAGGTTCAACCTTCTGCTGCTCTGAACTAACGACTTACCTGCCCTCGCCCCTGGCGCAATGTGCCTAGGCACAAGGGCACGCTCTGGCCCCGATGCCCACACTCAGTAGTCCAAAGCCTTCACAGGCTCCACGGGCGTCCTGCTTCCACTTACCCTCTGAACGCGGCTTGCTACGTGGCGGCGGCGGCAGCACTCCACAGGGTTTGGGGGCAGAACTCCTACCACTCTCCTCACGTAGGCAGTCAGTCCTCCGCCGGGCTTCCCGTAGCCTTTGCAGAGAGCACTGTCTGTGGCACACCTCTTTCTTCTCCCTGCACCCTTATCTGTATTTTCGCAGCTGGGGGCAACCGGCTTCTGCTGCTGTGGACGAGGCCTGCTTACTGCTTGGCAAACGCCAGAGAGAAATGAGCGCGCCTGCAGAGGACGAGTCCAAGGAGCTCTAGGACGTCACAGTCAACCAGTGGTCTTGCCACCGAGCTCAGAGGTCTCTTCCAGTCCAGGAAAGAATGCGCCGCTTTGGCGTTCTTTCCTAGGACAAGAAACGTTCGGTGACAGTGCGTCTGTCAAGCTCGTGCTGACCGCCGCAATCTCAGAGCCTTTCCCTGCCAATCATCTCCTTGCTTCTACTTTCTGGCAGCAAGCTCACTTAAGAAGTACCCTTACCTACCCGAGGATTTCACTAAGGGACTCTATTCGGTATGCCCATCGCCTCTGCCAAGGCAACTGGGGCCAAAACATTGCAGTGGCTGCTGGATCCAACTCTCTCCACCTCCCCGGGAGCCGCCCGAGCCTATGGGCTGTTGGAGAAGGTCTTCGTTATGGTCCAGGTCACTCCCTTGATTGGCAGAAAGTCTCCCCGCTGCCAGTGAGGACTTTAGTTTGAGAGCTCACCCTTTTGAGAACGCGTTGGTGCAGCCCTCGTTTCCCCTGCGTACCGGACCCCTGCAAGTAACGGAGGCCTTTCACCGTGCAAACTCCTTCCTGGGGAAAACGCATACTTGTGGAGCGAGGAAGCCTAGGCAGGCTGCTTGCAGCCAGTTCACGCTCCTTTGGCTCCTGAAGCGAAGGCTTCGGGCACCTCTCCTGGCAGCCTCGCAAGCCTTTGGCAGGACCTCTAAAACTTTACCAGGCACAGCGAGCGGTGGAAGCAAGTCCCACACACCGAAAGAGCCGTAGCTGAAAAATATTGTCGTTCCTTTGCAGCACCGTACAAGCCCTCTGCTTTTGGGGGAGAGGGCCTTTCTCTTCTCTTCTTTGGCACACAGGGAAATGCCTTCACGGTGTTTGGCCTTGATACACTCGAGTGAGTGCAGCTTCCCCTTAACTGTTGAGAGTGTGCTAGTGCAGCGCTCTCGAACATGACTGTCCTTTGAACACACCAAAAGAAACTTTCCATTCGAGGAGGGAACGCGCTGCACGGGAACTCTTTGTTCTCTGAGCCAAGTGGGTGCTGCTACTGCGCCTGTGTGTTTGCTGGTTCACTGGCACTCTGAGATGTTTTTGCCTCGCCATTGCGGGGCCCACGCTGTGCAGCTAACCTCACTTAGGGATCACAGGGGCCCGCATTACTTTCCAGGGGAAGACAACGCTGCCCGGATCACCCTCCAGGTGTCACTTTCTTGGCACTGAGCTACCTTCCTCGAAAGCTGTGCGTTGGTAGCCTGCTCCCAATGTGTTCCTTTGGTGACTGGACGCTCTTTGAGATGCTGGTCGAGACGGCCTCTGCTTCTCTGCTCTTGGAGAAGGCTGCTTTGCGGAGACGCTCAGCGTGGCCTGCGCCAAGTTCAACCTTCTGCTGCTCTGAACTAACGACTTACCTGCCCTCGCCCCTGGCGCAAAGTGCCTAGGCACAAGGGCACGCTCTGGCCCCGATGCCCACACTCAGTAGTCCAAAGCCTTCACAGGCTCCACGGGCGTCCTGCTTCCACTTACCCTCTGAACGCGGCTTGCTACGTGGCGGCGGCGGCAGCACTCCACAGGGTTTGGGGGCAGAACTCCTACCACTCTCCTCACATAGGTAGTCAGTCCTCCGCCGGGCTTCCCGTAGCCTTTGCAGAGAGCACTGTCTGTGGCACACCTCTGTCTTCTCCTTTCACCCTTATCTGTATTTTCGCAGCTGGGGGCAACCGGCTTCTGCTGCTGTGGACGAGGCCTGCTTACTGCTTGGCAAACGCCAGGGAGAAATGAGCGCGGCTGCAGAGGACGAGTCCAAGGAGCTCTAGGACGTCACAGTCAACCAGTGGTCTTGCCACCGAGCTCAGAGGTCTCTTCCAGTCCAGGAAAGAATGCGCCGCTTTGGCGTTCTTTCCTAGGACAAGAAACGTTCGGTGACAGTGCGTCTGTCAAGCTGGTGCTGACCGCTGCAATCTCAGAGCCTTTCCCTGCCAATCATCTCCTTGCTTCTGCTTTCTGGCAGCAAGCTCACTTAAGAAGTACCCTTACCTACCCGAGGATTTCACTAAGGGACTCTATTCGGTATGCCCATCGCGTCTGCCAAGGCAACTGGGGCCAAAACATTGCAGTGGCTGCTGGATCCAACTCTCTCCGCCTCCCCGGGAGCCGCCCGAGCCTATGGGCTGTTGGAGAAGGTCTTCGTTATGGTCCAGGTCACTCCCTTGATTGGCAGAAAGTCTCCCCGCTGCCAGTGAGGACTTTAGTTTGAGAGCTCACTCTGTTGAGAACGCGTTGGTGCAGCCCTCGTTTCTCCTGCGTACCGGACCCCTGCAAGTAACGGAGGCCTTTCACCGTGCAAACTCCTTCCTGGGGAAAAGGCATACTTGTGGAGCGAGGAAGCCTAGGCAGGCTGCTTGCAGCCAGTTCACGCTCCTTTGGCTCCTGAAGCGAAGGCCTCCGGCACCTCTCCTGGCAGCCTCGCAAGCCTTTGGCAGGACCTCTAAAACTTTAGCAGGCACAGCGAGCGGTGGAAGCAAGTCCCACACACCGAAAGAGCCGTAGCTGAAAAACATTGTCGTTCCTTTGCAGCACCGTACAAGCCCTTTGCTTTTGGGGGAGAGGGCCTTTCTCTTCTCTTCTTTGGCACACAGGGAAATGCCTTCTCGGTGTTCGGCCTTGATACACTCGAGTGCGTGCAGCTTCCCCTTAACTGTTGAGAGTGTGCTAGTGCAGCGCTCTCGAACATGACTGTCCTTTGAACACACCAAAAGAAACTTTCCATTCGAGGAGGGAACGCGCTGCACGGGAACTCTTTGTTCTCTGAGCCAAGTGGGTGCTGCCACTGCGCCTGTGTGTTTGCTGGTTCACTGGCACTCTGAGATGTTTCGGCCTCGCCATTGCGGGGCCCACGCTGTGCAGCTAACCTCACTTAGGGATCACAGGGGCCCGCATTACTTTCCAGGGGAAGACAACGCTGCCCGGATCACCCTCCAGGTGTCACTTTCTTGGCACTGAGCTACCTTCCTCGAAAGCTGTGCGTTGGTAGCCTGCTCCCAATGTGTTCCTTTGGTGACTGGACGCTCTTTGTGATGCTGGTCGAGACGGCCTCTGCTTCTCTGCTCTTGGAGAAGGCTGCTTTGCGGAGACGCTCAGCGTGGCCTGCGCCAGGTTCAACCTTCTGCTGCTCTGAACTAACGACTTACCTGCCCTCGCCCCTGGCGCAAAGTGCCTAGGCACAAGGGCACGCTCTGGCCCCGATGCCCACACTCAGTAGTCCAAAGCCTTCACAGGCTCCACGGGCGTCCTGCTTCCACTTACCCTCTGAACGCGGCTTGCTACGTGGCGGCGGCGGCAGCACTCCACAGGGTTTGGGGGCAGAACTCCTACCACTCTCCTCACGTAGGCAGTCAGTCCTCCGCCGGGCTTCCCGTAGCCTTTGCAGAGAGCACTGTCTGTGGCACACCTCTTTCTTCTCCCTGCACCCTTATCTGTATTTTCGCAGCTGGGGGCAACCGGCTTCTGCTGCTGTGGACGAGGCCTGCTTACTGCTTGGCAAACGCCAGAGAGAAATGAGCGCGCCTGCAGAGGACGAGTCCAAGGAGCTCTAGGACGTCACAGTCAACCAGTGGTCTTGCCACCGAGCTCAGAGGTCTCTTCCAGTCCAGGAAAGAATGCGCCGCTTTGGCGTTCTTTCCTAGGACAAGAAACGTTCGGTGACAGTGCGTCTGTCAAGCTCGTGCTGACCGCCGCAATCTCAGAGCCTTTCCCTGCCAATCATCTCCTTGCTTCTACTTTCTGGCAGCAAGCTCACTTAAGAAGTACCCTTACCTACCCGAGGATTTCACTAAGGGACTCTATTCGGTATGCCCATCGCCTCTGCCAAGGCTACTGGGGCCAAAACATTGCAGTGGCTGCTGGATCCAACTCTCTCCACCTCCCCGGGAGCCGCCCGAGCCTATGGGCTGTTGGAGAAGGTCTTCGTTATGGTCCAGGTCACTCCCTTGATTGGCAGAAAGTCTCCCTGCTCCCAGTGAGGACTTTAGTTTGAGAGCTCACCCTGTTGAGAACGCGTTGGTGCAGCCCTCGTTTCCCCTGCGTACCGGACCCCTGCAAGTAACGGAGGCCTTTCACCGTGCAAACTCCTTCCTGGGGAAAACGCATACTTGTGGAGCGAGGAAGCCTAGGCAGGCTGCTTGCAGCCAGTTCACGCTCCTTTGGCTCCTGAAGCGAAGGCCTCCGGCACCTCTCCTGGCAGCCTCGCAAGCCTTTGGCAGGACCTCTAAAACTTTAGCAGGCACAGCGAGCGGTGGAAGCAAGTCCCACACACCGAAAGAGCCGTAGCTGAAAAACATTGTCGTTCCTTTGCAGCACCGTACAAGCCCTTTGCTTTTGGGGGAGAGGGCCTTTCTCTTCTCTTCTTTGGCACACAGGGAAATGCCTTCACGGTGTTCGGCCTTGATACACTCGAGTGCGTGCAGCTTCCCCTTAACTGTTGAGAGTGTACTAGTGCAGCGCTCTCGAACATGACTGTCCTTTGAACACACCAAAAGAAACTTTCCATTCGAGGAGGGAACGCGCTGCACGGGAACTCTTTGTTCTCTGAGCCAAGTGGGTGCTGCCACTGCGCCTGTGTGTTTGCTGGTTCACTGGCACTCTGAGATGTTTCTGCCTCGCCATTGCGGGGCCCACGCTGTGCAGCTAACCTCACTTAGGGATCACAAGGGCCCGCATTACTTTCCAGGGGAAGACAATGCTGCCCGGATCACCCTCCAGTTGTCACTTTCTTGGCACTGAGCTACCTTCCTCGAAAGCTGTGCGTTGGTAGCCTGCTCCCAATGTGTTCCTTTGGTGACTGGACGCTCTTTGTGATGCTGGTCGAGACGGCCTCTGCTTCTCTGCTCTTGGAGAAGGCTGCTTTGCGGAGACGCTCAGCGTGGCCTGCGCCAGGTTCAACCTTCTGCTGCTCTGAACTAACGACTTACCTGCCCTCGCCCCTGGCGCAAAGTGCCTAGGCACAAGGGCACGCTCTGGCCCCGATGCCCACACTCAGTAGTCCAAAGCCTTCACAGGCTCCACGGGCGTCCTGCTTCCACTTACCCTCTGAACGCGGCTTGCTACGTGGCGGCGGCTGCAGCACTCCACAGGGTTTGGGGGCAGAACTCCTACCACTCTCCTCACGTAGGCAGTCAGTCCTCCGCCGGGCTTCCCGTAGCCTTTGCAGAGAGCACTGTCTGTGGCACACCTCTTTCTTCTCCCTGCACCCTTATCTGTATTTTCGCAGCTGGGGGCAACCGGCTTCTGCTGCTGTGGACGAGGCCTGCTTACTGCTTGGCAAACGCCAGAGAGAAATGAGCGCGGCTGCAGAGGACGAGTCCAAGGAGCTCTAGGACGTCACAGTCAACCAGTGGTCTTGCCACCGAGCTCAGAGGTCTCTTCCAGTCCAGGAAAGAATGCGCCGCTTTGGCGTTCTTTCCTAGGACAAGAAACGTTCGGTGACAGTGCGTCTGTCAAGCTGGTGCTGACCGCCGCAATCTCAGAGCCTTTCCCTGCCAATCATCTCCTTGCTTCTACTTTCTGGCAGCAAGCTCACTTAAGAAGTACCCTTACCTACCCGAGGATTTCACTAAGGGACTCTATTCGGTATGCCCATCGCCTCTGCCAAGGCAACTGGGGCCAAAACATTGCAGTGGCTGCTGGATCCAACTCTCTCCGCCTCCCCGGGAGCCGCCCGAGCCTATGGGCTGTTGGAGAAGGTCTTCGTTATGGTCCAGGTCACTCCCTTGATTGGCAGAAAGTCTCCCCGCTGCCAGTGAGGACTTTAGTTTGAGAGCTCACCCTGTTGAGAACGCGTTGGTGCAGCCCTCGTTTCTCCTGCGTACCGGACCCCTGCAAGTAACGGAGGCCTTTCACCGTGCAAACTCCTTCCTGGGGAAAACGCATACTTGTGGAGCGAGGAAGCCTAGGCAGGCTGCTTGCAGCCAGTTCACGCTCCTTTGGCTCCTGAAGCGAAGGCCTCCGGCACCTCTCCTGGCAGCCTCGCAAGCCTTTGGCAGGACCTCTAAAACTTTACCAGGCACAGCGAGCGGTGGAAGCAAGTCCCACACACCGAAAGAGCCGTAGCTGAAAAACATTGTCGTTCCTTTGCAGCACCGTACAAGCCCTTTGCTTTTGGGGGAGAGGGCCTTTCTCTTCTCTTCTTTGGCACACAGGGAAATGCCTTCACGGTGTTCGGCCTTGATACACTCGAGTGCGTGCAGCTTCCCCTTAACTGTTGAGAGTGTACTAGTGCAGCGCTCTCGAACATGACTGTCCTTTGAACACACCAAAAGAAACTTTCCATTCGAGGAGGGAACGCGCTGCACGGGAACTCTTTGTTCTCTGAGCCAAGTGGGTGCTGCCACTGCGCCTGTGTGTTTGCTGGTTCACTGGCACTCTGAGATGTTTCGGCCTCGCCATTGCGGGGCCCACGCTGTGCAGCTAACCTCACTTAGGGATCACAGGGGCCCGCATTACTTTCCAGGGGAAGACAACGCTGCCCGGATCACCCTCCAGGTGTCACTTTCTTGGCACTGAGCTACCTTCCTCGAAAGCTGTGCGTTGGTAGCCTGCTCCCAATGTGTTCCTTTGGTGACTGGACGCTCTTTGAGATGCTGGTCGAGACGGCCTCTGCTTCTCTGCTCTTGGAGAAGGCTGCTTTGCGGAGACGCTCAGCGTGGCCTGCGCCAAGTTCAACCTTCTGCTGCTCTGAACTAACGACTTACCTGCCCTCGCCCCTGGCGCAAAGTGCCTAGGCACAAGGGCACGCTCTGGCCCCGATGCCCACACTCAGTAGTCCAAAGCCTTCACAGGCTCCACGGGCGTCCTGCTTCCACTTACCCTCTGAACGCGGCTTGCTACGTGGCGGCGGCGGCAGCACTCCACAGGGTTTGGGGGCAGAACTCCTACCACTCTCCTCACATAGGCAGTCAGTCCTCCGCCGGGCTTCCCGTAGCATTTGCAGAGAGCACTGTCTGTGGCACACCTCTTTCTTCTCCCTGCACCCTTATCTGTATTTTCGCAGCTGGGGGCAACCGGCTTCTGCTGCTGTGGACGAGGCCTGCTTACTGCTTGGCAAACGCCAGAGAGAAATGAGCGCGGCTGCAGAGGACGAGTCCAAGGAGCTCTAGGACGTCACAGTCAACCAGTGGTCTTGCCACCGAGCTCAGAGGTCTCTTCCAGTCCAGGAAAGAATGCGCCGCTTTGGCGTTCTTTCCTAGGACAAGAAACGTTCGGTGACAGTGCGTCTGTCAAGCTGGTGCTGACCGCCGCAATCTCAGAGCCTTTCCCTGCCAATCATCTCCTTGCTTCTACTTTCTGGCAGCAAGCTCACTTAAGAAGTACCCTTACCTACCCGAGGATTTCACTAAGGGACTCTATTCGGTATGCCCATCGCGTCTGCCAAGGCAACTGGGGCCAAAACATTGCAGTGGTTGCTGGATCCAACTCTCTCCGCCTCCCCGGGAGCCGCCCGAGCCTATGGGCTGTTGGAGAAGGTCTTCGTTATGGTCCAGGTCACTCCCTTGATTGGCAGAAAGTCTCCCCGCTGCCAGTGAGGACTTTAGTTTGAGAGCTCACCCTGTTGAGAACGCGTTGGTGCAGCCCTCGTTTCTCCTGCGTACCGGACCCCTGCAAGTAACGGAGGCCTTTCACCGTGCAAACTCCTTCCTGGGGAAAACGCATACTTGTGGAGCGAGGAAGCCTAGGCAGGCTGCTTGCAGCCAGTTCACGCTCCTTTGGCTCCTGAAGCGAAGGCCTCCGGCACCTCTCCTGGCAGCCTCGCAAGCCTTTGGCAGGACCTCTAAAACTTTACCAGGCACAGCGAGCGGTGGAAGCAAGTCCCACACACCGAAAGAGCCGTAGCTGAAAAACATTGTCGTTCCTTTGCAGCACCGTACAAGCCCTTTGCTTTTGGGGGAGAGGGCCTTTCTCTTCTCTTCTTTGGCACACAGGGAAATGCCTTCACGGTGTTCGGCCTTGATACACTCGAGTGAGTGCAGCTTCCCCTTAACTGTTGAGAGTGTACTAGTGCAGCGCTCTCGAACATGACTGTCCTTTGAACACACCAAAAGAAACTTTCCATTCGAGGAGGGAACGCGCTGCACGGGAACTCTTTGTTCTCTGAGCCAAGTGGGTGCTGCCACTGCGCCTGTGTGTTTGCTGGTTCACTGGCACTCTGAGATGTTTCGGCCTCGCCATTGCGGGGCCCACGCTGTGCAGCTAACCTCACTTAGGGATCACAGGGGCCCGCATTACTTTCCAGGGGAAGACAACGCTGCCCGGATCACCCTCCAGGTGTCACTTTCTTGGCACTGAGCTACCTTCCTCGAAAGCTGTGCGTTGGTAGCCTGCTCCCAATGTGTTCCTTTGGTGACTGGACGCTCTTTGAGATGCTGGTCGAGACGGCCTCTGCTTCTCTGCTCTTGGAGAAGGCTGCTTTGCGGAGACGCTCAGCGTGGCCTGCGCCAAGTTCAACCTTCTGCTGCTCTGAACTAACGACTTACCTGCCCTCGCCCCTGGCGCAAAGTGCCTAGGCACAAGGGCACGCTCTGGCCCCGATGCCCACACTCAGTAGTCCAAAGCCTTCACAGGCTCCACGGGCGTCCTGCTTCCACTTACCCTCTGAACGCGGCTTGCTACGTGGCGGCGGCGGCAGCACTCCACAGGGTTTGGGGGCAGAACTCCTACCACTCTCCTCACATAGGCAGTCAGTCCTCCGCCGGGCTTCCCGTAGCCTTTGCAGAGAGCACTGTCTGTGGCACACCTCTTTCTTCTCCCTGCACCCTTATCTGTATTTTCGCAGCTGGGGGCAACCGGCTTCTGCTGCTGTGGACGAGGCCTGCTTACTGCTTGGCAAACGCCAGAGAGAAATGAGCGCGGCTGCAGAGGACGAGTCCAAGGAGCTCTAGGACGTCACAGTCAACCAGTGGTCTTGCCACCGAGCTCAGAGGTCTCTTCCAGTCCAGGAAAGAATGCGCCGCTTTGGCGTTCTTTCCTAGGACAAGAAACGTTCGGTGACAGTGCGTCTGTCAAGCTGGTGCTGACCGCCGCAATCTCAGAGCCTTTCCCTGCCAATCATCTCCTTGCTTCTACTTTCTGGCAGCAAGCTCACTTAAGAAGTACCCTTACCTACCCGAGGATTTCACTAAGGGACTCTATTCGGTATGCCCATCGCGTCTGCCAAGGCAACTGGGGCCAAAACATTGCAGTGGTTGCTGGATCCAACTCTCTCCGCCTCCCCGGGAGCCGCCCGAGCCTATGGGCTGTTGGAGAAGGTCTTCGTTATGGTCCAGGTCACTCCCTTGATTGGCAGAAAGTCTCCCCGCTGCCAGTGAGGACTTTAGTTTGAGAGCTCACCCTGTTGAGAACGCGTTGGTGCAGCCCTCGTTTCTCCTGCGTACCGGACCCCTGCAAGTAACGGAGGCCTTTCACCGTGCAAACTCCTTCCTGGGGAAAACGCATACTTGTGGAGCGAGGAAGCCTAGGCAGGCTGCTTGCAGCCAGTTCACGCTCCTTTGGCTCCTGAAGCGAAGGCCTCCGGCACCTCTCCTGGCAGCCTCGCAAGCCTTTGGCAGGACCTCTAAAACTTTACCAGGCACAGCGAGCGGTGGAAGCAAGTCCCACACACCGAAAGAGCCGTAGCTGAAAAACATTGTCGTTCCTTTGCAGCACCGTACAAGCCCTTTGCTTTTGGGGGAGAGGGCCTTTCTCTTCTCTTCTTTGGCACACAGGGAAATGCCTTCACGGTGTTCGGCCTTGATACACTCGAGTGCGTGCAGCTTCCCCTTAACTGTTGAGAGTGTACTAGTGCAGCGCTCTCGAACATGACTGTCCTTTGAACACACCAAAAGAAACTTTCCATTCGAGGAGGGAACGCGCTGCACGGGAACTCTTTGTTCTCTGAGCCAAGTGGGTGCTGCCACTGCGCCTGTGTGTTTGCTGGTTCACTGGCACTCTGAGATGTTTCGGCCTCGCCATTGCGGGGCCCACGCTGTGCAGCTAACCTCACTTAGGGATCACAAGGGCCCGCATTACTTTCCAGGGGAAGACAATGCTGCCCGGATCACCCTCCAGGTGTCACTTTCTTGGCACTGAGCTACCTTCCTCGAAAGCTGTGCGTTGGTAGCCTGCTCCCAATGTGTTCCTTGGGTGACTGGACGCTCTTTGTGATGCTGGTCGAGACGGCCTCTGCTTCTCTGCTCTTGGAGAAGGCTGCTTTGCGGAGACGCTCAGCGTGGCCTGCGCCAGGTTCAACCTTCTGCTGCTCTGAACTAACGACTTACCTGCCCTCGCCCCTGGCGCAAAGTGCCTAGGCACAAGGGCACGCTCTGGCCCCGATGCCCACACTCAGTAGTCCAAAGCCTTCACAGGCTCCACGGGCGTCCTGCTTCCACTTACCCTCTGAACGCGGCTTGCTACGTGGCGGCGGCGGCAGCACTCCACAGGGTTTGGGGGCAGAACTCCTACCACTCTCCTCACATAGGCAGTCAGTCCTCCGCCGGGCTTCCCGTAGCCTTTGCAGAGAGCACTGTCTGTGGCACACCTCTTTCTTCTCCCTGCACCCTTATCTGTATTTTCGCAGCTGGGGGCAACCGGCTTCTGCTGCTGTGGACGAGGCCTGCTTACTGCTTGGCAAACGCCAGAGAGAAATGAGCGCGGCTGCAGAGGACGAGTCCAAGGAGCTCTAGGACGTCACAGTCAACCAGTGGTCTTGCCACCGAGCTCAGAGGTCTCTTCCAGTCCAGGAAAGAATGCGCCGCTTTGGCGTTCTTTCCTAGGACAAGAAACGTTCGGTGACAGTGCGTCTGTCAAGCTGGTGCTGACCGCCGCAATCTCAGAGCCTTTCCCTGCCAATCATCTCCTTGCTTCTACTTTCTGGCAGCAAGCTCACTTAAGAAGTACCCTTACCTACCCGAGGATTTCACTAAGGGACTCTATTCGGTATGCCCATCGCCTCTGCCAAGGCAACTGGGGCCAAAACATTGCAGTGGCTGCTGGATCCAACTCTCTCCGCCTCCCCGGGAGCCGCCCGAGCCTATGGGCTGTTGGAGAAGGTCTTCGTTATGGTCCAGGTCACTCCCTTGATTGGCAGAAAGTCTCCCCGCTGCCAGTGAGGACTTTAGTTTGAGAGCTCACCCTGTTGAGAACGCGTTGGTGCAGCCCTCGTTTCTCCTGCGTACCGGACCCCTGCAAGTAACGGAGGCCTTTCAACGTTCAAACTCCTTCCTGGGGAAAACGCATACTTGTGGAGCGAGGAAGCCTAGGCAGGCTGCTTGCAGCCAGTTCACGCTCCTTTGGCTCCTGAAGCGAAGGCCTCCGGCACCTCTCCTGGCAGCCTCGCAAGCCTTTGGCAGGACCTCTAAAACTTTACCAGGCACAGCGAGCGGTGGAAGCAAGTCCCACACACCGAAAGAGCCGTAGCTGAAAAACATTGTCGTTCCTTTGCAGCACCGTACAAGCCCTTTGCTTTTGGGGGAGAGGGCCTTTCTCTTCTCTTCTTTGGCACACAGGGAAATGCCTTCACGGTGTTCGGCCTTGATACACTCGAGTGAGTGCAGCTTCCCCTTAACTGTTGAGAGTGTACTAGTGCAGCGCTCTCGAACATGACTGTCCTTTGAACACACCAAAAGAAACTTTCCATTCGAGGAGGGAACGCGCTGCACGGGAACTCTTTGTTCTCTGAGCCAAGTGGGTGCTGCCACTGCGCCTGTGTGTTTGCTGGTTCACTGGCACTCTGAGATGTTTCGGCCTCGCCATTGCGGGGCCCACGCTGTGCAGCTAACCTCACTTAGGGATCACAGGGGCCCGCATTACTTTCCAGGGGAAGACAACGCTGCCCGGATCACCCTCCAGGTGTCACTTTCTTGGCACTGAGCTACCTTCCTCGAAAGCTGTGCGTTGGTAGCCTGCTCCCAATGTGTTCCTTTGGTGACTGGACGCTCTTTGAGATGCTGGTCGAGACGGCCTCTGCTTCTCTGCTCTTGGAGAAGGCTGCTTTGCGGAGACGCTCAGCGTGGCCTGCGCCAAGTTCAACCTTCTGCTGCTCTGAAATAACGACTTACCTGCCCTCGCCCCTGGCGCAAAGTGCCTAGGCACAAGGGCACGCTCTGGCCCCGATGCCCACACTCAGTAGTCCAAAGCCTTCACAGGCTCCACGGGCGTCCTGCTTCCACTTACCCTCTGAACGCGGCTTGCTACGTGGCGGCGGCGGCAGCACTCCACAGGGTTTGGGGGCAGAACTCCTACCACTCTCCTCACATAGGCAGTCAGTCCTCCGCCGGGCTTCCCGTAGCCTTTGCAGAGAGCACTGTCTGTGGCACACCTCTTTCTTCTCCCTGCACCCTTATCTGTATTTTCGCAGCTGGGGGCAACCGGCTTCTGCTGCTGTGGACGAGGCCTGCTTACTGCTTGGCAAACGCCAGAGAGAAATGAGCGCGGCTGCAGAGGACGAGTCCAAGGAGCTCTAGGACGTCACAGTCAACCAGTGGTCTTGCCACCGAGCTCAGAGGTCTCTTCCAGTCCAGGAAAGAATGCGCCGCTTTGGCGTTCTTTCCTAGGACAAGAAACGTTCGGTGACAGTGCGTCTGTCAAGCTGGTGCTGACCGCCGCAATCTCAGAGCCTTTCCCTGCCAATCATCTCCTTGCTTCTACTTTCTGGCAGCAAGCTCACTTAAGAAGTACCCTTACCTACCCGAGGATTTCACTAAGGGACTCTATTCGGTATGCCCATCGCGTCTGCCAAGGCAACTGGGGCCAAAACATTGCAGTGGTTGCTGGATCCAACACTCTCCGCCTCCCCGGGAGCCGCCCGAGCCTATGGGCTGTTGGAGAAGGTCTTCGTTATGGTCCAGGTCACTCCCTTGATTGGCAGAAAGTCTCCCCGCTGCCAGTGAGGACTTTAGTTTGAGAGCTCACCCTGTTGAGAACACGTTGGTGCAGCCCTCGTTTCTCCTGCGTACCGGACCCCTGCAAGTAACGGAGGCCTTTCACCGTGCAAACTCCTTCCTGGGGAAAACGCATACTTGTGGAGCGAGGAAGCCTAGGCAGGCTGCTTGCAGCCAGTTCACGCTCCTTTGGCTCCTGAAGCGAAGGCCTCCGGCACCTCTCCTGGCAGCCTCGCAAGCCTTTGGCAGGACCTCTAAAACTTTACCAGGCACAGCGAGCGGTGGAAGCAAGTCCCACACACCGAAAGAGCCGTAGCTGAAAAACATTGTCGTTCCTTTGCAGCACCGTACAAGCCCTTTGCTTTTGGGGGAGAGGGCCTTTCTCTTCTCTTCTTTGGCACACAGGGAAATGCCTTCACGGTGTTCGGCCTTGATACACTCGAGTGCGTGCAGCTTCCCCTTAACTGTTGAGAGTGTACTAGTGCAGCGCTCTCGAACATGACTGTCCTTTGAACACACCAAAAGAAACTTTCCATTCGAGGAGGGAACGCGCTGCACGGGAACTCTTTGTTCTCTGAGCCAAGTGGGTGCTGCCACTGCGCCTGTGTGTTTGCTGGTTCACTGGCACTCTGAGATGTTTCGGCCTCGCCATTGCGGGGCCCACGCTGTGCAGCTAACCTCACTTAGGGATCACAGGGGCCCGCATTACTTTCCAGGGGAAGACAACGCTGCCCGGATCACCCTCCAGGTGTCACTTTCTTGGCACTGAGCTACCTTCCTCGAAAGCTGTGCGTTGGTAGCCTGCTCCCAATGTGTTCCTTTGGTGACTGGACGCTCTTTGAGATGCTGGTCGAGACGGCCTCTGCTTCTCTGCTCTTGGAGAAGGCTGCTTTGCGGAGACGCTCAGCGTGGCCTGCGCCAGGTTCAACCTTCTGCTGCTCTGAACTAACGACTTACCTGCCCTCGCCCCTGGCGCAAAGTGCCTAGGCACAAGGGCACGCTCTGGCCCCGATGCCCACACTCAGTAGTCCAAAGCCTTCACAGGCTCCACGGGCGTCCTGCTTCCACTTACCCTCTGAACGCGGCTTGCTACGTGGCGGCGGCGGCAGCACTCCACAGGGTTTGGGGGCAGAACTCCTACCACTCTCCTCACGTAGGCAGTCAGTCCTCCGCCGGGCTTCCCGTAGCCTTTGCAGAGAGCACTGTCTGTGGCACACCTCTTTCTTCTCCCTGCACCCTTATCTGTATTTTCGCAGCTGGGGGCACCCGGCTTCTGCTGCTGTGGACGAGGCCTGCTTACTGCTTGGCAAACGCCAGAGAGAAATGAGCGCGGCTGCAGAGGACGAGTCCAAGGAGCTCTAGGACGTCACAGTCAACCAGTGGTCTTGCCACCGAGCTCAGAGGTCTCTTCCAGTCCAGGAAAGAATGCGCCGCTTTGGCGTTCTTTCCTAGGACAAGAAACGTTCGGTGACAGTGCGTCTGTCAAGCTGGTGCTGACCGCCGCAATCTCAGAGCCTTTCCCTGCCAATCATCTCCTTGCTTCTACTTTCTGGCAGCAAGCTCACTTAAGAAGTACCCTTACCTACCCGAGGATTTCACTAAGGGACTCTATTCGGTATGCCCATCGCCTCTGCCAAGGCAACTGGGGCCAAAACATTGCAGTGGCTGCTGGATCCAACTCTCTCCGCCTCCCCGGGAGCCGCCCGAGCCTATGGGCTGTTGGAGAAGGTCTTCGTTATGGTCCAGGTCACTCCCTTGATTGGCAGAAAGTCTCCCCGCTGCCAGTGAGGACTTTAGTTTGAGAGCTCACCCTGTTGAGAACGCGTTGGTGCAGCCCTCGTTTCTCCTGCGTACCGGACCCCTGCAAGTAACGGAGGCCTTTCACCGTGCAAACTCCTTCCTGGGGAAAACGCATACTTGTGGAGCGAGGAAGCCTAGGCAGGCTGCTTGCAGCCAGTTCACGCTCCTTTGGCTCCTGAAGCGAAGGCCTCCGGCACCTCTCCTGGCAGCCTCGCAAGCCTTTGGCAGGACCTCTAAAACTTTACCAGGCACAGCGAGCGGTGGAAGCAAGTCCCACACACCGAAAGAGCCGTAGCTGAAAAACATTGTCGTTCCTTTGCAGCACCGTACAAGCCCTTTGCTTTTGGGGGAGAGGGCCTTTCTCTTCTCTTCTTTGGCACACAGGGAAATGCCTTCACGGTGTTCGGCCTTGATACACTCGAGTGCGTGCAGCTTCCCCTTAACTGTTGAGAGTGTACTAGTGCAGCGCTCTCGAACATGACTGTCCTTTGAACACACCAAAAGAAACTTTCCATTCGAGGAGGGAACGCGCTGCACGGGAACTCTTTGTTCTCTGAGCCAAGTGGGTGCTGCCACTGCGCCTGTGTGTTTGCTGGTTCACTGGCACTCTGAGATGTTTCGGCCTCGCCATTGCGGGGCCCACGCTGTGCAGCTAACCTCACTTAGGGATCACAGGGGCCCGCATTACTTTCCAGGGGAAGACAACGCTGCCCGGATCACCCTCCAGGTGTCACTTTCTTGGCACTGAGCTACCTTCCTCGAAAGCTGTGCATTGGTAGCCTGCTCCCAATGTGTTCCTTTGGTGACTGGACGCTCTTTGAGATGCTGGTCGAGACGGCCTCTGCTTCTCTGCTCTTGGAGAAGGCTGCTTTGCGGAGACGCTCAGCGTGGCCTGCGCCAAGTTCAACCTTCTGCTGCTCTGAACTAACGACTTACCTGCCCTCGCCCCTGGCGCAAAGTGCCTAGGCACAAGGGCACGCTCTGGCCCCGATGCCCACACTCAGTAGTCCAAAGCCTTCACAGGCTCCACGGGCGTCCTGCTTCCACTTACCCTCTGAACGCGGCTTGCTACGTGGCGGCGGCGGCAGCACTCCACAGGGTTTGGGGGCAGAACTCCTACCACTCTCCTCACATAGGCAGTCAGTCCTCCGCCGGGCTTCCCGTAGCCTTTGCAGAGAGCACTGTCTGTGGCACACCTCTTTCTTCTCCCTGCACCCTTATCTGTATTTTCGCAGCTGGGGGCAACCGGCTTCTGCTGCTGTGGACGAGGCCTGCTTACTGCTTGGCAAACGCCAGAGAGAAATGAGCGCGGCTGCAGAGGACGAGTCCAAGGAGCTCTAGGACATCACAGTCAACCAGTGGTCTTGCCACCGAGCTCAGAGGTCTCTTCCAGTCCAGGAAAGAATGCGCCGCTTTGGCGTTCTTTCCTAGGACAAGAAACGTTCGGTGACAGTGCGTCTGTCAAGCTGGTGCTGACCGCCGCAATCTCAGAGCCTTTCCCTGCCAATCATCTCCTTGCTTCTACTTTCTGGCAGCAAGCTCACTTAAGAAGTACCCTTACCTACCCGAGGATTTCACTAAGTGACTCTATTCGGTATGCCCATCGCCTCTGCCAAGGCAACTGGGGCCAAAACATTGCAGTGGTTGCTGGATCCAACTCTCTCCGCCTCCCCGGGAGCCGCCCGAGCCTATGGGCTGTTGGAGAAGGTCTTCGTTATGGTCCAGGTCACTCCCTTGATTGGCAGAAAGTCTCCCCGCTGCCAGTGAGGACTTTAGTTTGAGAGCTCACCCTGTTGAGAACGCGTTGGTGCAGCCCTCGTTTCTCCTGCGTACCGGACCCCTGCAAGTAACGGAGGCCTTTCACCGTGCAAACTCCTTCCTGGGGAAAACGCATACTTGTGGAGCGAGGAAGCCTAGGCAGGCTGCTTGCAGCCAGTTCACGCTCCTTTGGCTCCTGAAGCGAAGGCCTCCGGCACCTCTCCTGGCAGCCTCGCAAGCCTTTGGCAGGACCTCTAAAACTTTACCAGGCACAGCGAGCGGTGGAAGCAAGTCCCACACACCGAAAGAGCCGTAGCTGAAAAACATTGTCGTTCCTTTGCAGCACCGTACAAGCCCTTTGCTTTTGGGGGAGAGGGCCTTTCTCTTCTCTTCTTTGGCACACAGGGAAATGCCTTCACGGTGTTCGGCCTTGATACACTCGAGTGCGTGCAGCTTCCCCTTAACTGTTGAGAGTGTACTAGTGCAGCGCTCTCGAACATGACTGTCCTTTGAACACACCAAAAGAAACTTTCCATTCGAGGAGGGAACGCGCTGCACGGGAACTCTTTGTTCTCTGAGCCAAGTGGGTGCTGCCACTGCGCCTGTGTGTTTGCTGGTTCACTGGCACTCTGAGATGTTTCGGCCTCGCCATTGCGGGGCCCACGCTGTGCAGCTAACCTCACTTAGGGATCACAGGGGCCCGCATTACTTTCCAGGGGAAGACAACGCTGCCCGGATCACCCTCCAGGTGTCACTTTCTTGGCACTGAGCTACCTTCCTCGAAAGCTGTGCGTTGGTAGCCTGCTCCCAATGTGTTCCTTTGGTGACTGGACGCTCTTTGAGATGCTGGTCGAGACGGCCTCTGCTTCTCTGCTCTTGGAGAAGGCTGCTTTGCGGAGACGCTCAGCGTGGCCTGCGCCAAGTTCAACCTTCTGCTGCTCTGAACTAACGACTTACCTGCCCTCGCCCCTGGCGCAAAGTGCCTAGGCACAAGGGCACGCTCTGGCCCCGATGCCCACACTCAGTAGTCCAAAGCCTTCACAGGCTCCACGGGCGTCCTGCTTCCACTTACCCTCTGAACGCGGCTTGCTACGTGGCGGCGGCGGCAGCACTCCACAGGGTTTGGGGGCAGAACTCCTACCACTCTCCTCACATAGGCAGTCAGTCCTCCGCCGGGCTTCCCGTAGCCTTTGCAGAGAGCACTGTCTGTGGCACACCTCTTTCTTCTCCCTGCACCCTTATCTGTATTTTCGCAGCTGGGGGCAACCGGCTTCTGCTGCTGTGGACGAGGCCTGCTTACTGCTTGGCAAACGCCAGAGAGAAATGAGCGCGGCTGCAGAGGACGAGTCCAAGGAGCTCTAGGACATCACAGTCAACCAGTGGTCTTGCCACCGAGCTCAGAGGTCTCTTCCAGTCCAGGAAAGAATGCGCCGCTTTGGCGTTCTTTCCTAGGACAAGAAACGTTCGGTGACAGTGCGTCTGTCAAGCTGGTGCTGACCGCCGCAATCTCAGAGCCTTTCCCTGCCAATCATCTCCTTGCTTCTACTTTCTGGCAGCAAGCTCACTTAAGAAGTACCCTTACCTACCCGAGGATTTCACTAAGTGACTCTATTCGGTATGCCCATCGCCTCTGCCAAGGCAACTGGGGCCAAAACATTGCAGTGGTTGCTGGATCCAACTCTCTCCGCCTCCCCGGGAGCCGCCCGAGCCTATGGGCTGTTGGAGAAGGTCTTCGTTATGGTCCAGGTCACTCCCTTGATTGGCAGAAAGTCTCCCCGCTGCCAGTGAGGACTTTAGTTTGAGAGCTCACCCTGTTGAGAACGCGTTGGTGCAGCCCTCGTTTCTCCTGCGTACCGGACCCCTGCAAGTAACGGAGGCCTTTCACCGTGCAAACTCCTTCCTGGGGAAAACGCATACTTGTGGAGCGAGGAAGCCTAGGCAGGCTGCTTGCAGCCAGTTCACGCTCCTTTGGCTCCTGAAGCGAAGGCCTCCGGCACCTCTCCTGGCAGCCTCGCAAGCCTTTGGCAGGACCTCTAAAACTTTACCAGGCACAGCGAGCGGTGGAAGCAAGTCCCACACACCGAAAGAGCCGTAGCTGAAAAACATTGTCGTTCCTTTGCAGCACCGTACAAGCCCTCTGCTTTTGGGGGAGAGGGCCTTTCTCTTCTCTTCTTTGGCACACAGGGAAATGCCTTCACGGTGTTCGGCCTTGATACACTCGAGTGCGTGCAGCTTCCCCTTAACTGTTGAGAGTGTACTAGTGCAGCGCTCTCGAACATGACTGTCCTTTGAACACACCAAAAGAAACTTTCCATTCGAGGAGGGAACGCGCTGCACGGGAACTCTTTGTTCTCTGAGCCAAGTGGGTGCTGCCACTGCGCCTGTGTGTTTGCTGGTTCACTGGCACTCTGAGATGTTTCGGCCTCGCCATTGCGGGGCCCACGCTGTGCAGCTAACCTCACTTAGGGATCACAGGGGCCCGCATTACTTTCCAGGGGAAGACAACGCTGCCCGGATCACCCTCCAGGTGTCACTTTCTTGGCACTGAGCTACCTTCCTCGAAAGCTGTGCGTTGGTAGCCTGCTCCCAATGTGTTCCTTTGGTGACTGGACGCTCTTTGAGATGCTGGTCGAGACGGCCTCTGCTTCTCTGCTCTTGGAGAAGGCTGCTTTGCGGAGACGCTCAGCGTGGCCTGCGCCAAGTTCAACCTTCTGCTGCTCTGAACTAACGACTTACCTGCCCTCGCCCCTGGCGCAAAGTGCCTAGGCACAAGGGCACGCTCTGGCCCCGATGCCCACACTCAGTAGTCCAAAGCCTTCACAGGCTCCACGGGCGTCCTGCTTCCACTTACCCTCTGAACGCGGCTTGCTACGTGGCGGCGGCGGCAGCACTCCACAGGGTTTGGGGGCAGAACTCCTACCACTCTCCTCACGTAGGCAGTCAGTCCTCCGCCGGGCTTCCCGTAGCCTTTGCAGAGAGCACTGTCTGTGGCACACCTCTTTCTTCTCCCTGCACCCTTATCTGTATTTTCGCAGCTGGGGGCAACCGGCTTCTGCTGCTGTGGACGAGGCCTGCTTACTGCTTGGCAAACGCCAGAGAGAAATGAGCGCGGCTGCAGAGGACGAGTCCAAGGAGCTCTAGGACGTCACAGTCAACCAGTGGTCTTGCCACCGAGCTCAGAGGTCTCTTCCAGTCCAGGAAAGAATGCGCCGCTTTGGCGTTCTTTCCTAGGACAAGAAACGTTCGGTGACAGTGCGTCTGTCAAGCTGGTGCTGACCGCCGCAATCTCAGAGCCTTTCCCTGCCAATCATCTCCTTGCTTCTACTTTCTGGCAGCAAGCTCACTTAAGAAGTACCCTTACCTACCCGAGGATTTCACTAAGGGACTCTATTCGGTATGCCCATCGCGTCTGCCAAGGCAACTGGGGCCAAAACATTGCAGTGGTTGCTGGATCCAACTCTCTCCGCCTCCCCGGGAGCCGCCCGAGCCTATGGGCTGTTGGAGAAGGTCTTCGTTATGGTCCAGGTCACTCCCTTGATTGGCAGAAAGTCTCCCCGCTGCCAGTGAGGACTTTAGTTTGAGAGCTCACCCTGTTGAGAACGCGTTGGTGCAGCCCTCGTTTCTCCTGCGTACCGGACCCCTGCAAGTAACGGAGGCCTTTCACCGTGCAAACTCCTTCCTGGGGAAAACGCATACTTGTGGAGCGAGGAAGCCTAGGCAGGCTGCTTGCAGCCAGTTCACGCTCCTTTGGCTCCTGAAGCGAAGGCCTCCGGCACCTCTCCTGGCAGCCTCGCAAGCCTTTGGCAGGACCTCTAAAACTTTACCAGGCACAGCGAGCGGTGGAAGCAAGTCCCACACACCGAAAGAGCCGTAGCTGAAAAACATTGTCGTTCCTTTGCAGCACCGTACAAGCCCTCTGCTTTTGGGGGAGAGGGCCTTTCTCTTCTCTTCTTTGGCACACAGGGAAATGCCTTCACGGTGTTCGGCCTTGATACACTCGAGTGCGTGCAGCTTCCCCTTAACTGTTGAGAGTGTACTAGTGCAGCGCTCTCGAACATGACTGTCCTTTGAACACACCAAAAGAAACTTTCCATTCGAGGAGGGAACGCGCTGCACGGGAACTCTTTGTTCTCTGAGCCAAGTGGGTGCTGCCACTGCGCCTGTGTGTTTGCTGGTTCACTGGCACTCTGAGATGTTTCGGCCTCGCCATTGCGGGGCCCACGCTGTGCAGCTAACCTCACTTAGGGATCACAGGGGCCCGCATTACTTTCCAGGGGAAGACAACGCTGCCCGGATCACCCTCCAGGTGTCACTTTCTTGGCACTGAGCTACCTTCCTCGAAAGCTGTGCGTTGGTAGCCTGCTCCCAATGTGTTCCTTTGGTGACTGGACGCTCTTTGAGATGCTGGTCGAGACGGCCTCTGCTTCTCTGCTCTTGGAGAAGGCTGCTTTGCGGAGACGCTCAGCGTGGCCTGCGCCAAGTTCAACCTTCTGCTGCTCTGAACTAACGACTTACCTGCCCTCGCCCCTGGCGCAAAGTGCCTAGGCACAAGGGCACGCTCTGGCCCCGATGCCCACACTCAGTAGTCCAAAGCCTTCACAGGCTCCACGGGCGTCCTGCTTCCACTTACCCTCTGAACGCGGCTTGCTACGTGGCGGCGGCGGCAGCACTCCACAGGGTTTGGGGGCAGAACTCCTACCACTCTCCTCACATAGGCAGTCAGTCCTCCGCCGGGCTTCCCGTAGCCTTTGCAGAGAGCACTGTCTGTGGCACACCTCTTTCTTCTCCCTGCACCCTTATCTGTATTTTCGCAGCTGGGGGCAACCGGCTTCTGCTGCTGTGGACGAGGCCTGCTTACTGCTTGGCAAACGCCAGAGAGAAATGAGCGCGGCTGCAGAGGACGAGTCCAAGGAGCTCTAGGACGTCACAGTCAACCAGTGGTCTTGCCACCGAGCTCAGAGGTCTCTTCCAGTCCAGGAAAGAATGCGCCGCTTTGGCGTTCTTTCCTAGGACAAGAAACGTTCGGTGACAGTGCGTCTGTCAAGCTGGTGCTGACCGCCGCAATCTCAGAGCCTTTCCCTGCCAATCATCTCCTTGCTTCTACTTTCTGGCAGCAAGCTCACTTAAGAAGTACCCTTACCTACCCGAGGATTTCACTAAGGGACTCTATTCGGTATGCCCATCGCGTCTGCCAAGGCAACTGGGGCCAAAACATTGCATTGGTTGCTGGATCCAACTCTCTCCGCCTCCCCGGGAGCCGCCCGAGCCTATGGGCTGTTGGAGAAGGTCTTCGTTATGGTCCAGGTCACTCCCTTGATTGGCAGAAAGTCTCCCCGCTGCCAGTGAGGACTTTAGTTTGAGAGCTCACCCTGTTGAGAACGCGTTAGTGCAGCCCTCGTTTCTCCTGCGTACCGGACCCCTGCAAGTAACGGAGGCCTTTCACCGTGCAAACTCCTTCCTGGGGAAAACGCATACTTGTGGAGCGAGGAAGCCTAGGCAGGCTGCTTGCAGCCAGTTCACGCTCCTTTGGCTCCTGAAGCGAAGGCCTCCGGCACCTCTCCTGGCAGCCTCGCAAGCCTTTGGCAGGACCTCTAAAACTTTACCAGGCACAGCGAGCGGTGGAAGCAAGTCCCACACACCGAAAGAGCCGTAGCTGAAAAACATTGTCGTTCCTTTGCAGCACCGTACAAGCCCTTTGCTTTTGGGGGAGAGGGCCTTTCTCTTCTCTTCTTTGGCACACAGGGAAATGCCTTCACGGTGTTCGGCCTTGATACACTCGAGTGCGTGCAGCTTCCCCTTAACTGTTGAGAGTGTACTAGTGCAGCGCTCTCGAACATGACTGTCCTTTGAACACACCAAAAGAAACTTTCCATTCGAGGAGGGAACGCGCTGCACGGGAACTCTTTGTTCTCTGAGCCAAGTGGGTGCTGCCACTGCGCCTGTGTGTTTGCTGGTTCACTGGCACTCTGAGATGTTTCGGCCTCGCCATTGCGGGGCCCACGCTGTGCAGCTAACCTCACTTAGGGATCACAGGGGCCCGCATTACTTTCCAGGGGAAGACAACGCTGCCCGGATCACCCTCCAGGTGTCACTTTCTTGGCACTGAGCTACCTTCCTCGAAAGCTGTGCGTTGGTAGCCTGCTCCCAATGTGTTCCTTTGGTGACTGGACGCTCTTTGAGATGCTGGTCGAGACGGCCTCTGCTTCTCTGCTCTTGGAGAAGGCTGCTTTGCGGAGACGCTCAGCGTGGCCTGCGCCAAGTTCAACCTTCTGCTGCTCTGAACTAACGACTTACCTGCCCTCGCCCCTGGCGCAAAGTGCCTAGGCACAAGGGCACGCTCTGGCCCCGATGCCCACACTCAGTAGTCCAAAGCCTTCACAGGCTCCACGGGCGTCCTGCTTCCACTTACCCTCTGAACGCGGCTTGCTACGTGGCGGCGGCGGCAGCACTCCACAGGGTTTGGGGGCAGAACTCCTACCACTCTCCTCACATAGGCAGTCAGTCCTCCGCCGGGCTTCCCGTAGCCTTTGCAGAGAGCACTGTCTGTGGCACACCTCTTTCTTCTCCCTGCACCCTTATCTGTATTTTCGCAGCTGGGGGCAACCGGCTTCTGCTGCTGTGGACGAGGCCTGCTTACTGCTTGGCAAACGCCAGAGAGAAATGAGCGCGGCTGCAGAGGACGAGTCCAAGGAGCTCTAGGACGTCACAGTCAACCAGTGGTCTTGCCACCGAGCTCAGAGGTCTCTTCCAGTCCAGGAAAGAATGCGCCGCTTTGGCGTTCTTTCCTAGGACAAGAAACGTTCGGTGACAGTGCGTCTGTCAAGCTGGTGCTGACCGCCGCAATCTCAGAGCCTTTCCCTGCCAATCATCTCCTTGCTTCTACTTTCTGGCAGCAAGCTCACTTAAGAAGTACCCTTACCTACCCGAGGATTTCACTAAGGGACTCTATTCGGTATGCCCATCGCGTCTGCCAAGGCAACTGGGGCCAAAACATTGCAGTGGTTGCTGGATCCAACTCTCTCCGCCTCCCCGGGAGCCGCCCGAGCCTATGGGCTGTTGGAGAAGGTCTTCGTTATGGTCCAGGTCACTCCCTTGATTGGCAGAAAGTCTCCCCGCTGCCAGTGAGGACTTTAGTTTGAGAGCTCACCCTGTTGAGAACGCGTTGGTGCAGCCCTCGTTTATCCTGCGTACCGGACCCCTGCAAGTAACGGAGGCCTTTCACCGTGCAAACTCCTTCCTGGGGAAAACGCATACTTGTGGAGCGAGGAAGCCTAGGCAGGCTGCTTGCAGCCAGTTCACGCTCCTTTGGCTCCTGAAGCGAAGGCCTCCGGCACCTCTCCTGGCAGCCTCGCAAGCCTTTGGCAGGACCTCTAAAACTTTACCAGGCACAGCGAGCGGTGGAAGCAAGTCCCACACACCGAAAGAGCCGTAGCTGAAAAACATTGTCGTTCCTTTGCAGCACCGTACAAGCCCTTTGCTTTTGGGGGAGAGGGCCTTTCTCTTCTCTTCTTTGGCACACAGGGAAATGCCTTCACGGTGTTCGGCCTTGATACACTCGAGTGCGTGCAGCTTCCCCTTAACTGTTGAGAGTGTACTAGTGCAGCGCTCTCGAACATGACTGTCCTTTGAACACACCAAAAGAAACTTTCCATTCGAGGAGGGAACGCGCTGCACGGGAACTCTTTGTTCTCTGAGCCAAGTGGGTGCTGCCACTGCGCCTGTGTGTTTGCTGGTTCACTGGCACTCTGAGATGTTTCGGCCTCGCCATTGCGGGGCCCACGCTGTGCAGCTAAGCTCACTTAGGGATCACAGGGGCCCGCATTACTTTCCAGGGGAAGACAACGCTGCCCGGATCACCCTCCAGGTGTCACTTTCTTGGCACTGAGCTACCTTCCTCGAAAGCTGTGCGTTGGTAGCCTGCTCCCAATGTGTTCCTTTGGTGACTGGACGCTCTTTGAGATGCTGGTCGAGACGGCCTCTGCTTCTCTGCTCTTGGAGAAGGCTGCTTTGCGGAGACGCTCAGCGTGGCCTGCGCCAAGTTCAACCTTCTGCTGCTCTGAACTAACGACTTACCTGCCCTCGCCCCTGGCGCAAAGTGCCTAGGCACAAGGGCACGCTCTGGCCCCGATGCCCACACTCAGTAGTCCAAAGCCTTCACAGGCTCCACGGGCGTCCTGCTTCCACTTACCCTCTGAACGCGGCTTGCTACGTGGCGGCGGCGGCAGCACTCCACAGGGTTTGGGGGCAGAACTCCTACCACTCTCCTCACATAGGCAGTCAGTCCTCCGCCGGGCTTCCCGTAGCCTTTGCAGAGAGCACTGTCTGTGGCACACCTCTTTCTTCTCCCTGCACCCTTATCTGTATTTTCGCAGCTGGGGGCAACCGGCTTCTGCTGCTGTGGACGAGGCCTGCTTACTGCTTGGCAAACGCCAGAGAGAAATGAGCGCGGCTGCAGAGGACGAGTACAAGGAGCTCTAGGACGTCACAGTCAACCAGTGGTCTTGCCACCGAGCTCAGAGGTCTCTTCCAGTCCAGGAAAGAATGTGCCGCTTTGGCGTTCTTTCCTAGGACAAGAAACGTTCGGTGACAGTGCGTCTGTCAAGCTGGTGCTGACCGCCGCAATCTCAGAGCCTTTCCCTGCCAATCATCTCCTTGCTTCTACTTTCTGGCAGCAAGCTCACTTAAGAAGTACCCTTACCTACCCGAGGATTTCACTAAGGGACTCTATTCGGTATGCCCATCGCGTCTGCCAAGGCAACTGGGGCCAAAACATTGCAGTGGTTGCTGGATCCAACTCTCTCCGCCTCCCCGGGAGCCGCCCGAGCCTATGGGCTGTTGGAGAAGGTCTTCGTTATGGTCCAGGTCACTCCCTTGATTGGCAGAAAGTCTCCCCGCTGCCAGTGAGGACTTTAGTTTGAGAGCTCACCCTGTTGAGAACGCGTTGGTGCAGCCCTCGTTTCTCCTGCGTACCGGACCCCTGCAAGTAACGGAGGCCTTTCACCGTGCAAACTCCTTCCTGGGGAAAACGCATACTTGTGGAGCGAGGAAGCCTAGGCAGGCTGCTTGCAGCCAGTTCACGCTCCTTTGGCTCCTGAAGCGAAGGCCTCCGGCACCTCTCCTGGCAGCCTCGCAAGCCTTTGGCAGGACCTCTAAAACTTTACCAGGCACAGCGAGCGGTGGAAGCAAGTCCCACACACCGAAAGAGCCGTAGCTGAAAAACATTGTCGTTCCTTTGCAGCACCGTACAAGCCCTTTGCTTTTGGGGGAGAGGGCCTTTCTCTTCTCTTCTTTGGCACACAGGGAAATGCCTTCACGGTGTTCGGCCTTGATACACTCGAGTGCGTGCAGCTTCCCCTTAACTGTTGAGAGTGTACTAGTGCAGCGCTCTCGAACATGACTGTCCTTTGAACACACCAAAAGAAACTTTCCATTCGAGGAGGGAACGCGCTGCACGGGAACTCTTTGTTCTCTGAGCCAAGTGGGTGCTGCCACTGCGCCTGTGTGTTTGCTGGTTCACTGGCACTCTGAGATGTTTCGGCCTCGCCATTGCGGGGCCCACGCTGTGCAGCTAACCTCACTTAGGGATCACAGGGGCCCGCATTACTTTCCAGGGGAAGACAACGCTGCCCGGATCACCCTCCAGGTGTCACTTTCTTGGCACTGAGCTACCTTCCTCGAAAGCTGTGCGTTGGTAGCCTGCTCCCAATGTGTTCCTTTGGTGACTGGACGCTCTTTGAGATGCTGGTCGAGACGGCCTCTGCTTCTCTGCTCTTGGAGAAGGCTGCTTTGCGGAGACGCTCAGCGTGGCCTGCGCCAAGTTCAACCTTCTGCTGCTCTGAACTAACGACTTACCTGCCCTCGCCCCTGGCGCAAAGTGCCTAGGCACAAGGGCACGCTCTGGCCCCGATGCCCACACTCAGTAGTCCAAAGCCTTCACAGGCTCCACGGGCGTCCTGCTTCCACTTACCCTCTGAACGCGGCTTGCTACGTGGCGGCGGCGGCAGCACTCCACAGGGTTTGGGGGCAGAACTCCTACCACTCTCCTCACGTAGGCAGTCAGTCCTCCGCCGGGCTTCCCGTAGCCTTTGCAGAGAGCACTGTCTGTGGCACACCTCTTTCTTCTCCCTGCACCCTTATCTGTATTTTCGCAGCTGGGGGCAACCGGCTTCTGCTGCTGTGGACGAGGCCTGCTTACTGCTTGGCAAACGCCAGAGAGAAATGAGCGCGGCTGCAGAGGACGAGTCCAAGGAGCTCTAGGACGTCACAGTCAACCAGTGGTCTTGCCACCGAGCTCAGAGGTCTCTTCCAGTCCAGGAAAGAATGCGCCGCTTTGGCGTTCTTTCCTAGGACAAGAAACGTTCGGTGACAGTGCGTCTGTCAAGCTGGTGCTGACCGCCGCAATCTCAGAGCCTTTCCCTGCCAATCATCTCCTTGCTTCTACTTTCTGGCAGCAAGCTCACTTAAGAAGTACCCTTACCTACCCGAGGATTTCACTAAGGGACTCTATTCGGTATGCCCATCGCGTCTGCCAAGGCAACTGGGGCCAAAACATTGCAGTGGCTGCTGGATCCAACTCTCTCCGCCTCCCCGGGAGCCGCCCGAGCCTATGGGCTGTTGGAGAAGGTCTTCGTTATGGTCCAGGTCACTCCCTTGATTGGCAGAAAGTCTCCCCGCTGCCAGTGAGGACTTTAGTTTGAGAGCTCACTCTGTTGAGAACGCGTTGGTGTAGCCCTCGTTTCTCCTG